>NC_057804.1:508611638-508963183 GCF_018294505.1 Triticum aestivum
GGCGGAGTGCAAAGAGATGGACTACAGGGGCTCATGCCCCGTCGTACTTATAGTCAGGAGGAGGCCAACCGTCGGCCTCCACGATCGCAGGTAAGCATGACTCATCTTTGCATGTAGGGACTCATAAAATCGAGCAGTTGCCGAGGCAGCATGGGGAAGCGGAGACGTCCACATCTAATCAACCGCCACGCGGCGGCCAATGCCGCAGGCTGTTGGGGCCTGCAGTGCTCTGCACTTTCCCTTTAGCTTTGCCGCTAAGCCAAGTCCGAGCGCGCCTTGGGCCCGGGGGCTACTGTCGGTGTTCTGGGAACGGGGATCCCCAGACTTGCCTGCCTGCGGCCTGGGACGTGGCTCAAGGAGTGGTCCAGTACAACCCGTCTTCATCAACTCGAGCTCAAGAGCCTCGTGAGGGTCCAAGCCTCGCGGGGTGGATGATGCAAGGCTTCCTCAGGAGCGGCCTCACTAGGCAGGCTCGCGAGGAGGTGGAGAGATCGAGGCAAGGGGTACCTCGCGAGGTGCTCGTGACACAAGCCATGATGATCGAGACCAGGCGGGCGCCAGGCGGGCGCCGACCTGTCTAGTGTCCTTGTTCCCTCTTTGGTGCAATGGGGGCAAGCGCAGGCGCGGAGTACCAAGGCATCAAGCAAAGGTTACCATTTCGGTGCAACGAGACCAAGACCAGCAAAGCAGCAGGACGGAGGTCACTATGGAGCCCAAGACGGTGTCATCGCTAGTTCCTTTGGCAGTCGAAGACCAACTTTAGTCGGGATAACTTGTACCATAGTTCCCCTTCAAAATGGTCGTTGTTGGCTCCCTTCCCGCTCAATATTTGGGAAGAGGACCAGGGCCTCTACAAATAGGGCTAGCCACCGTAGTGGAAGGGGATTGAATCCTTCCCAAGCAGAACACTACACCAACCCAAGAACACCCCTCGCGAAGTTGTTCTTCCTCTGTATTTTTCATCATCAGCCCTTGAGGCAATCCACCACATCACAAACTAGAGTAGGGTATTAGACCACAACAGTGGCCCGAACTAGTATAAACCTCGTGTCCCTTGTGTTGTTCATCGTGTTGCCTAGATTCGTGGCGAGGCGTTTGGACGTGGATCGGTAGGGGGAAGATCTTCGCGCGCACCCCAGAATTCGAACCTTAAGGGTTTTGCCGGAACCCGATATCCTACACATACCTCAGCTGCCATTGGGTCATTTGGATCACCAGGACGAGGCCAACGGGTGAGGGGCAATGTGGTCAGTTAGGCTCCTGAGACATGATGCTTAGGAGTCCCCCTTGACGTACGGACAACTTTTGGAGAGAAGATGAGAGAGTAGGTCTTAGTGTTCTGCGTCGACAGGGCCCGGCCCCGCACATACCTCAGCTGTCGTTGGGTCATCCGGACCGCCAGGAAGAGACCAGGGGATGAGGGGCTACGTGGTCAATTAGGCTCCTGAGACGCGATTCTTAGGAGGCCCCCTTGACATACAAGCCGACCATCATACCTTTCCTTGCCGGGCTCTCTCTCGGGAGGCATGCGCGAAGATGAGGTCCGTGGGACCTGGCAGGGTGGCGTACGCCAGGTGTGACCTGAGCGTAGCTCCCACGCACAGCCCCCTCACGCTACTCTCCCAAGGGAAAGCAGCGCGGTGAGGATAGACATTGAGCACGGAGGCTCCCTGAGGTTGTTGCAGTGTGGTGAGGCCGCCCTCAGTTGTTTATCACCAGCGCGGAGCATGGCGCTTTCGCTCTTGCATGGGCATAGCAGCTCCTCGGTAGTGTCGACTGCCAGTGCGGAGCATGGTGCTTCCATTGGTACATGGGAGGGGCCTCCCTCTGACGAGGGGCTCCAGGGCGTGTACAGCTCCGCCCAGACACGTGGCTTGCACGACAGGGCTAGAGGACGTGTGTTTGGGCACTCGTGAGATAGCACGGGACTCACGAGGCCCTACCTCAAGGTGGGTTGCGCCTGAACTTGGTTGGGAATACTGATGATAGCCCTGTGAGATGGTTTGGTAACCTGAACCGAGTGAATCTCCTTAGGTTATACCATGAGAAGGCCAAACACCAACAACCCCAGGAGGTTACGTGAACGGGACCGGCCTGCAAGACAGAGCTCAGCCATTGGGTTTATCAACATTGTAGGGACGGACCAGAGCACAGAAGGCTTGCCCAGTATTCTCATGCGACAGTCTTGAAGAAAGACAACCGACATGCGGCTCCCGTGGTGGCAAGGCACCGGGTCGCACACCCTCACTTATCTGACTGCGATTAGCTCAAGCGAGAACAAGGCACCAGGGGCAATGGGAGGTGACATGCACAGGAGCTGGCCCACAGGCCAGACCTCAGCCTCTTGGGTTTAGCGACACTGCAGGGACGGACCCGAGCACATATGTCGTGCCAGTCCATAATCATGAGGCGGTCGTGGGTTGGCTTGCAAGGGCGCGAGACGTTCATAGCGATCAAGCACCGGACAGACAAATGGTAATCATAAGGCAACTCATGAGAGATAGTTAGGCAGCTCCGATAAATGCAAGGATACATGCCGCAGGGACGAACCCACGCAGCTTGGGGATAGTGCAGCCCTAGGGGTACCCTGTAACGCCCCGGATCCGATGCGCCAGGTGTCTGCCAGTTATTCGTAGTCATTAACATGTCATTTGCATGCGTGTTGCATTTTATCATGTCATCATGTGCATTGCATTGCATACGTGTTCGTCTCATGCATCCGAGCATTTTCCCCGTTCCCCGTTTTGCAATCCGGTGCTCCTATGCCCTCCGGCGTTCACCTTTTGTCTCTCGTTGTGAGTGGGTGTTAAACGTTCTTGCAATGGATCGAGTCTTGCCATGCGGCCTTGGTATTGCACCGATAGACCGTCTGTCAAGTTTTGTGCCATTTGGAGTTCGTTTGGTACCCCAACGGTTAACCGGGTAACTTTAAAGCCTCCTCTTTGCAGCCCAACACCCCTCCAAAAGTGGCCCAAAACCCACCAAACTCCCCTCCATGCTCTCGGTCGTTCAATCATGATCGCGTGGCCGAAAACCGCTCCTCATTTGGACTCTCCTAGCTCCCTCTACCTATATATATGTGGCCTCCCCCGAAATTCCCGCAGTCCAAACCCTAGCCCCGCTCCTCCCCGCGCCGCCAGACACGTCCGTGACGGCCGGACATGTCCACCAGCCACCTCACCCTAGCCAATAGGACGCCGCCACGTCACTCGCGCCGCCTCCCCAGCCTCTTACGCGCCGCCATGTCGCCCCGCCGGCCCCCTCTCTCTCCTCCCACCACCGCCGCGGCCCGCGGGGCCCGGATCGGGCCCGTGCGAGCCCGTGCCCCCGCCGAGGCCCCGCTCCGCCCCGCGCCGGCGAGCGCCTCCCTCCGCGTCGCCCGGCTCCGCCGCCGCGGATCTCCTCTCCGCCGCCCCCAGTCCCCTCGCGCCGCCGTCCTCGGCCTCCTCGCCGGCCGGCGCCGCCGTGCCGCGCCCGGCCTCGCCCCGATGCTCTAGCGAGCTCGCGGGCTGTCCTCCCCGCGCCCTCGCCGTCCGTTGCCGGGATCTGGCCGGATCCGTCCTCTCCCGGCCTCACCGACCTCTCCCACGCTGCGGCCGCCGTCTCCTCCAACTCCGGCGGGATTCCGGCGAGATCCATCGAAGGTTGACTTTCCCCCCTCCAAAATTTGACTAAGTCCCCGAATCTGTGTAATTTTCATGCCATGTTCGACCTGCCATATCTATGTACATGTAGCTCCGTTTTGTGCATGTAATATGTCAAATTGTTCGCCTCGATGAGTACATCATTTCATTCCATTGCATCATATTCATTTGAGGTCATCTTGATGCCTGAATCATCGTTGTAAGAGTGCTTCATAATGTTTTCTGCTGTCTGTCATCAGAACGAGCTCATTTGTCATTTTTGCCAAGATTGATGTGTGCATCCTATGAGGTTGATGTCTTCATGTGTTTTTATCTATGCTATGTCTTATTTACAGAGATGCTTACCATGTATTTTTGTGATCAATGTGGTGACTAGCACAAGCATGCAAACTAGGCATCGTGATGTTGCTATTTTAGTCCCTGTTCTGTTGTTATTTTGGTGCCATGTAAACTTGATGCTACAGAGTGATCCATGCATATTTTGAGATACTTCAGTAAGGGTGTTTTGAACATATGGTTATAGTCTCTCCATTCATGCCCTTTGTTGCAATTATGGAGTAGTCTAGCATGTCATTTTCATGCTCTACTTTTACTTCAAAATGTTTCCTGGCAGATTGTTTACATGCTATTCAATTTGGCCAAGCTTGTTGTAGTTGCTCCGTGCATGCTATAGACTTGTTCTTGACTTGGTTTGTTTCACAAACATGTCTTCTTGATGATGCTATGATTATCTTGTCATGCAATGACTTGTGGTGAGTGAATCGAGCTTGTTAAGTAGGGTACATGATGTTGCTGTTTTGCTAGGTTGAATATGTTATTTCGTGATGCTATATAAACATGTTGGTACTAATCATTCTATGCATAATCTAGAGATGTTCTATAAATATATTTTGATCTACATGTCATCCTCTAACCATACATTCCCCTGGTTGCATTTATAGCTTGCTGTAGATTTTTCATACCTTGCTCCAAATTTGCTTCATAATGTTGCTGTCAGCCTGTTAAGATTAAGTTCCGTTGTTATCATGATTGTTGCTAGTGATACATGCACCCTATGGACTTGCTATTGCCATGATTAGCTTCACAAACATGTCTTCTTACTGTTGGATGCCTTGCCATGCCATGTTTTGCCTTGTAGAGAGTTGCACAAACTCATCTACATGCCTTCATAATTATGTTCCTGCCATGTTTGAATCTGTATTCTAACTTGACATGTTTACGTGGGTGCCATCATATTTTCTGATCCTTTTTGGCTTATGGTCAGTAAGGGAATTTTCATCTATGCTTTGAGTAGAATCATTCCATGTCTTGTTTTGCTATTATAAGTTCCTGTAACATGTTGTTTGATAGCTCTAAAGATTGCATCGTGATGTTATTTTCTGCAAAGTCTGAATTGTTATTACTAGCAATCTTACCATGTGTGTTCGAGCATGTTCTAGTGATTTCTGGAGATAGCTCAGTGTTCATGTTTCGTTATGCTTTACCTATAAATCATGCCCATGTCTTTTGTTTTCATGTTGAGATGCTGTAGCTTATTGTTTTGATGCTTGCAATATGCCTAGTTGCTGTTTTGGACAGATTGTTGCTATAACTTGTATAGTGTGTGTATGTTGAACCGTTGCTCCGTTTTGAGTGTGCTCTATATGAAACTTGCTTTGAATTGCATGTAGTTTCATATTATCATGTTGCATCCTTGTTTTGAGGTGTTTTCTTGATGTTTGGGTGCATTTCGCACCAATGCCATGTTTAACTTGTATTGCTCATATCTTCTAGGCCGTAGCTCCGAACTAAATGAACTTTATATGTAACTTGACTAGAATCTCGTGTAGATCATCTTTGTGCATCTTAACTTGCTGTTTAACAACTTGAGCATAAGGTTTATTAAGATCTGTACCAATTTCGAAATATGCATATGAGGACTTACCGGATTTGTTATATGTTGTTCCCGACCTCATTTAAACTTGCCTTGACGGGTTGCTCTTGTTTGCATCATCTCTTGCCATGACTAGCTCCATGTAGCTTTGTCAGGCATCATTCTTGTTTGTGCATCATGCCTTGTTCATGTGTGGTGTGTTTACCATGTTGTGTGCTTCTTCTCAATAGTTCCCGTTTCGTTGCGATCGTGAGGATTCGTTCGTCTACGCAGGTGAAGTTGAAGATTTCTCCATGGTGGACAGGATTTTGGTTGGGATATCACAATATCTCTTATATTATTATTAATGCATCTATATACTTGGTAAAGGGTGGAAGACTCGGCCTTATGCCTGGTGTTTTGTTCCACTATTGCCGCCCTAGTTTCCGTCATACCGGTGTTATATTCCTGGATTTTGCGTTCCTTACGCGGTCGGGTGATTTATGGGACCCCCTTGACAGTTCGCTTTGAATAAAACTCCTCCAGCAAGGCCCAACCTTGGTTTTACCATTTGCCTCACCACCACCTACTTTTCCCTTGGGAGTCGCTCTCTCGAGGGTCATCTTTATTATAGCCCCCCCCCGGGCCAGTGCTTGTCTAAGTGTTGGCCTGAACTAGAGCCCTTTGCAGCGCCCCCTCAGCGAAACTTGAGGTCTGGTTTTAGTTGTACGGATTGTTCATCCGGTGTTGCCCTGAGAACGAGATATGTGCAGCTCCTATCGGGATTATCGGCGCATCGGGCGGTTTTGCTGGTCTTGTTTTACCATTGTCGAAATGTGTTGTAAACCGGGATTCCAAGTCTGATCGGGTCTTCCTGGGAGAAGGTCTATTCCTTCGTTGATCGCGAGAGCTTTTCATGGGCTAAGTTGGGACACCCCTGCAAGGTATAATCTTTCAAAAGTCGTGCCTGCGGTTATAGGCAGATGGGGATTTGGTGTCCGGTTGTAGATAACTTGACACCAGATCCAAATTAAAACGCATCAACCGTGTGTGTAGCCGTGATGGTCTCTTTTCGGCGGAGTCCGGGAAGTGAACACGACTTCTGTGTTATGTTTGACGTAAGTAGGAGTTCAGGATCACTTCTTGATCATTGCTAGCTTCACGACCGTTCCGCTTGCTCTGTTCTCGCTCTTATTTGCGTATGTTAGCCACCATATCATGCTTAGTCGCTGCTGCAGCCTCACCACTTTACCCCTTCCTTTCCCTTTAAGCTTTGCTAGTCTTGATACCCATGGTAATGGGATTGCTGAGTCCTCGTGGCTCACAGATTACTACAACAACAGTTGCAGGTACAGGTTATGCGATGGTCTTGACGCAAGAGCGATGTTTGCTTGTCTTGGAGTTCTTCTTCTGCTTCTTCTTCGATCAGGGGATAGGTTCCAGGTCGGCAGCCTGGGCTAGCAGGGTGGATGTCGTTGAGTTTCTGTTTGTGTTTCATCCATAGTCGGATGATGCTCTTATGTATTGTGATGTTGTACTCATGTGGCATTGTGTGCCTCTTGTATGTATCCCCATATATTATGTAATGTTGATGTAATGATATCCACCTTGCAAAAGCGTTTCAATATGCGGGTCTATCCTTGGTGCGACCTTCGAGTTCCTTTTGGATAGGATCGCATATTGGGCATGACATACCCCAACTGAACAAACTAAAAGATGTCACCTAGCACAGTTGCTGAAGAGGTGTTGGAGTAGTGGAAGACATGCGCTTTTGGAGTCGCTCCTCATGAGTCGCCCTGGCCCTGAACCTC
The DNA here is from genome assembly GCF_018294505.1 of Triticum aestivum. Lineage (NCBI taxonomy): Eukaryota > Viridiplantae > Streptophyta > Magnoliopsida > Poales > Poaceae > Triticum > Triticum aestivum. The sequence goes on from NC_057804.1 coordinate 508,618,946, forward strand.
GGGAGGCTCCGCAGGTCCAGGAGGCTCGCGAGGATCCATCGCTAGCTCCCCCTGGGTCGCCTAGCACCGAGCCTCCTAAGCCGTCAGGACACCCCACATGTGGTGCTGGGATGTAGCAGCTGCATTCAGCAAGCCAAAGGCCATGCAGACGTAGCTGTGAGGGGGGGCCCTTGCATCGGGCAATGTAGGATGGCCAGAAGAGCTCCTGAGAGGCGGCCATGTTGAGACCTGGTATGTCGACGCAGATGCACAACTCCTCATCCTCGCCTAGGCGAGGAGCCGCGCCTGGCGGTGGGCGGCAATCACTTTGTATGATCCTTGTTGCCTGAATCTCCTTGACTGCCTTGTTGATGAACTCTTGAGCGCTAGGCGCCCCATGCCCAGCGCTCTCTTCATCGAAACGTGCGCTGAAGCATAACTCCACGTGGTGCCCGAGAGCCTCCCTCATGACGTTTGCCAGGTCAGAGGCCCTCCAGAGGAGATCCCCTGAGCCCAGCCTGAGAGGAACGTCGGGCGCACCTTCCTATGCGAGAGGGGAAGGCGCCCCATCCACAGATGTGAGGCTTGAGGCGGCACCGTTGGACACCCCATCCTCATGAGATCCCTGGGGGAGCTGCTGCTTCTTCTTATTGTGAACGGCCTCAAGAGGGTGGGCAGCGCCCTCGTCGTCAGGGTTCTCAACTGTTGCTGCCTAGTAAGCGCGCTCGAGAGAGCACACCACATCCTTTTCTTCACAAGTGACCGTGATGATGCCACAGTTCCCTGGCATCTTGAGGACATTGTAGCCATGGTGCATTGTCGCCATGAACTTGGCAAGAGCTGGGTCCCGAGGATGGCATTGTATGGCAGGCGAATATCAGTGACGTCAAAGTCGATGAATTCGGTGCGGTAGTTATCACGTTTGCCGAAGGTGATGGGGAGGCAAACCTGCGCGATCAAGTGCGTGGAGCCGTCGGTCACTCCTGAGAACGGCTTGGTAGGCTGAAGCTGGTGATACGGCACTTAGAGCCTGTTGAATGTCTAAACGGAGAGAACAATGATCCCTCGCTGTCATCAATGAGCGTCTTGTTGACCAGTACATTGCTGACGATGGGCGAGCAGAGCATCGGAAGCGCGCCAGGTGTGGCCGCACACTTGATTTGGTCGGAGGAGTCAAAGGTGATGGCGTACTTGGACCACCTGAGCGGGCACGTTGCCTCGAGCTTGGGAAGGTTGCATTCACCTCACGCACGAATTGCTTGAAGATGCGATGAGAGGCTGGGGCATGGGAGCTGCACAGGATGTAGGCGATGGCACGAGGCTCTTGGAAGCCCCTAGCCCCCTCGTCCTGATGGCGGTATTCGTTTTATCTTGGTGGCGGCAGCAGCGGAGGAAGCCCAGCGTTGCCCTGAGGCCGATCCTCGCGAGGCTGATCCGTCTAGGCGCCCTCGCGAGGCTGGCCTTGCCAGAGGTCCTCCCAAGGCTGGTCGCGCCACTCCTGATGATGGTCCCAGCCGTCCCAGCGTCCTCCACCTCAGCCTCCTCCGCGACCGTAGCCTTGATCACTGCGCTCGGGGGGGAAGACCAAGCGCCCGTCATGAATGGCCCAGAGCTCCTGGCAGTCGTCGGTGTTGTGGCTGTGCATGTTGTGCAACATGCACAATGGGCGGCTGCCTTTGGATGACTCTGGGTGATCGCAGCCGCGCTTCATCTCCGGCTCAGCTGCGAGCCTGGTCGGTCCCTTGCGCTTCACGTCCTTGGCCTTGGCCTTCTTGTCTTTAGGGTCTGCATCGGGGAGCTCGAGGAGGGAGAGGCGTCCCTCCTCAGCTCCCGCGCACTTGGTTGTCATGTTGAACATCTCCAGGGCCGTGCATAGGTCTTCGTGTATGGCGATCTCTTCCTTCATCTTGATGTCGCAGACACTATAGGTGAACACCCAGATGATGGCTTCGTCCGACACATTGGGAATCTTGAGGTGGACGCCGTTGAAGCATTGGATGTACTTCTACAGGGTGTCTCCTGGTTGCTGCTTGATGAGTCGCAGGTCACCCACGGCCGGCGGGCGGTTGCGAGTGTCCTAGAAGTTGGTGACGAAATGCTCCCTCATCTCGTCCCAGGAGGATATCAGTCGCACGGGCAGGTTCAGGAGCCAGCAACATGCAATGTCCTTGAGGGCCATGGGGAACCAGTTTGCCATGAACCAAAAGTTGGTGATGAAATGCTCCCTCATCTTGTTACCGCTGGCCACCTTGATGCTCAGCTTGTATAGTTGTACGAACTCAGCAGGGTCGGTGATTCCATCATAGCGTGGAGGCATATCGGGCTTCAACTGCCCTGGCCAGATGACGCTATGCAGCCCTAGAGTGAACGTGCGTCACCCTGTTGTGGTCGCGAGAGCCCACCGTGGAGGTGGAGCCTGGTCTTGGCATTCGCACCCTGCCACCACAGGCGGCGCACGGTCTTGACGTAGCGATGGGAGCACGCGCGCTTCTTCTTGAGGCCGCTGGACCACCTGGTAGCTTGCTTCATCACGCGCAGGCGCTTCACGTTGCGGATCATGCCGAGGTGCCACCTGCCTTGGCTCGATTATGGCGGCTTGCCTTGGAGGTGGAGGAGGAGCCCGTGAGCTACATCTCCCACAACAGGGGGTGGTTGAGGAAGCGAATGAGCCGATGCAGCAGAATCCCCAGCGGTGCTGACGAGTTTGGTGATGCGATCCAGCCAGTCCTCATAGAGGTTGTCAATTGGGCGGTAGCGCAGGAGCTCGCGCGCCATGAGCAGAGCGGCCTGCGCGTTCGCCGGGCCACGGCGAGCGTGAGAGGACAAAGCAGCTGGAGTTAGCAACGGAGTGGTGGTGCACCCGTCGTGCCGCACAAACGGATGTAGTGAAGAGGCTTTGTTGCTCGTGGCTTGCGGGGCTTGTGGCAGCGTTCGCCACCGGTGATGGGGGTCGGCGAAGGCAGCCATCACCCGCCGGTGTTGTTTGAGCAACAAGGGCGGCAAGGGCGGCCCGACGCTCAGCAAGAGCTCGACGCACGTCAGCCATGGAAGCGGTCGAGCGGAGTGGACTCGGTCGATGAAAGAGAAGCTCCGACGCACCCCTACCTGGTGCGCCAAATGTCGGATTACGGGTTCCAAAAACCCTTGAGATGTTCGAACTCTGGGGTTCGTGCGAAGATCTCACTCTCCCCAGTCTACCGATTCGCTAATCTCAGAGCCTCATGCATCAAGCTCAAAGGAAACGGGACAAAACAGTTTACCCAGGTTCGGGCCACCTTGCGGTGTAAAACCCTACTCCTGGTTTGTGGTTTATTTGCCTCGAGGGGCTGAGGAAGAACTATTACAATGGAGAACAACCTCAGGAGGTGTGTTCTTGGGCTCAGTGAGTTGGTGAGCTGGTGCGGGTGGAATGGATCCGATCCGACCTCCCCTCCATGGTGGTGGCTAGGTCCTATTTATACTGGCCTTGGTCCTCTTCCCGAATGGAGGAGGGAAGGTATCCCACAATGGCCAAATTTGAAGGGAGACAACAAGTACATCTTATCCTGACTAAAGTGGTCTTTGCCTTCAAAAGCAACTGCTTGTGACGCTGCGGTGGGCTCGGTGATGACCTCCGTTCTGTCGTCCTGGCAGTCTTGGTCTTGTTGCATAGGAATGGAAACCTATGGCTGCTTCCTCAGGACTTCACGCCTGTTGCTTGTCTCCCTTGCACCAAAGAGGAAACTGATACTCTGTGCCAGCTGGCACTTGCCTGGCCTTGGTCATCATGGCTCAAGTCATCCGAACGTCGCGAGGTGAGCCTTGCGTAGGAATCTACGCTCCTCAGGAGCTAGCCTGAGGAGGCTGATCCCCTTGGAGGTCTTGATGTTGTCCGCCTCGTGAGGCTTGGCCCCTCACGAGAGTCTTGAGTTGTTGATGTAGAAACTGGGCCATACTAGGCCCTTGGTGGAGCCACACCGTGGGCCGCAGGCAGGCAAGTCTGGGTACCCCCATATCCAGAATTCCAACAAGCTTGATGTTAGTGGAACTGCACAAAATGTTCAGATGGTTCATGTCCTCCATAATACTTCATCATGCACAATACGTCGAATGGTTCTCTAATCATTCGTCACCACCTTGAGCCACCGGGCTATCTACTTGAATCGAGCTTAAGGCCATGCAACATATAAATACGAATTTCACAATGCTATGCAAGACTTTGTTTGATTTCAGTGGAACTGCACAAAAAGATAAGCTGGTTAATCTAGCTCCATGTGCTATTTCCATGCACAAACTGATGACAAACCCTGACCGTTCTACAATCATAGGCATTACATATTTTGAATGGGAAAAGCTTGTCAAATTTTAATCATTGATGTTAGCAAGAAGATATTTTTTTAATATTTTGGAATTGGAAAACCTTGTCAAATTTTGCTCATTGATGTTAGCCAGAAGACATGCATCCGTTATTTTCGAATGGAACGTCTTTTCCTGTGAGCAGCATCAATCGTTTTTCTTATTCGTGTGTTAAGTTCAGAAGTAAATATTTACACTGATGGATGCATAGTAACAAACGTTGACTTATGTAAGGCATTTTAAGAGTTTATTTTGAATGTTGTCTATGAAATGCCAGGCCTTGTGAGTTTGATTGCAAAGTTGAGCTTGGAATGTTGTGGCAAGCGGCATCACAAGCTGTTTATCGTGCCTCCTGAGAATAATTTTTCGTATTTTTTTGCATGTTGATCTAATGCCAGTGATTTGCATGTTAAGAAGATCACCCTATTTTGTTGTTTATGTGCTTAAGAAGTTCATTGTCTTATGTTTCATTCATAGCCTATATGACAACTCTAGTAGGCTACAGGTGAAACCATATGATCTTCCGACCAACTCATCATCGTAGGCCATGATTGGATAGTCATTTTCCAGCCAAAACCGCTCGTAAAACTGATGCTTGTAAACAAAAGCAGATGGTCTTGGGCGAAGCGATTGGTTGGTCATTTTCCACTGGTAAAATATAGACTGGTTGCTCAGATTACACGCGTAACTCGTCGGTTTTCGTTACAGACCTCGGGCCTTTGGTTTCATTATGCCTATATTTCACTCCTTGTTTTTGGTGACGAGTAAATTACACTTATATCTTGAATACAGGTATGTCATGGGGGATCAACGGCCACCTATCGGGCTACGAGCCCCTTTTGGTTCAACGGAAGGATGGACACGTTGCACAAAGAGCAGAGAAGTGTAGTGCTACGCGGTAGAGATCACACGGGGGGGGGGGGGGGTTACCCAGGTTCAGGCCGCCGCGAGGCGTAAAACCCTACTCCTGCTTTGGTGGATTGATGGTGGAAAAGGTGGTGGTGGTCACAGCATACTTGCCCGGTAGGTTTGCCTTGAGGCGAATTGGCTACGTGCATATGGATATGTGAGGGTCTGTCCTTGCCAACCTCACGAACCATTTCTATGGTTGCCATGGGCCTCCTATAATAGGTTAAGGGGTCACCGGAGTGGAAAATCAGTTTTTACATACTGATTATATAGCAAACAGTGCTATCATACCTAACTCTGTAGGCTGACAGGATGGATTAAATGTGCCGCCTAGTGTCACATCACAGTGTGCCCTGCAGCCCTTGGCTGGCTATTTTGCTAGCTCTGCGCCTACTTGCTAGACACGTCTCATGACGGGTGTCATATGGAGGTGTTCGCTGTAGGAAGTGGCTGCCATGTGGCGAAAAATAGGCACTTAGTCATCTTGGGGCTTATCACCGCACTGATATATGACTTGTGTCGCCCGTGAGGTGGAGTGGTGGAGTGGTTGGACTCCGCAAGCCCCGGCAGGGCCTGCCGGGACGATCTTGGAATATGCTTCCGGGGCAAACCTAACCTCACCAGGCTCGCCTGCCCGGCAAGGGAGGTTCTTCAATTCAAAGCATCTTGCTTCTTTGGCTTATCATGATCTTCTTTATCTGCACTTGGACCCTTTGATGAACTGGTCCTCTTTTCTTTGCTTGATCTTGGTGTTGTAATCTCTGTCGTTGTGCCTGTTAACGGTCTGGGCAGCGGACCTAGGGTTTGTTGCATCGACAGGGGCCCCCGGGCCTGGCACGAACGTGTCACTGGCGTCGTCATGGCAAGTTCTAACTAGTGCCCAGGCAAGAGCGCAAGAGCGGCTCTGCCCTTTGGGATCTTCTTTGCTTCTTCCTGATCTTGAATCCTTCCAGTTTTCCCGCACGTCGTGTAATGCCAATCTTTGTGGGGTCATTCTTGTAATGGCCATGAATGACTTTAACACACAGGCGGATAACTGCCAATTCACTCTTCCCATCACGCCCTTATCCTTGGCCACGTATTCTGCATGCATTGAGTGGGGTAGGTGATGGAGGCGCATGGTGCGGAAGAGCATCAGGGCAGGGGCCTGGTCCTCTTGAATTGGAGAAGGATGGCAACGGTTACCCGCTAGGGAATCAGCCCCCATCCCCTCAGCCCACCTATCAAAGGAGAATGAGGGGAGGAACGGAGGCATTCATTCACATCCTCTATTCCTCCATCTTTTGCTTCATTTTGGGTATGCTGGAAGGAAGACCCTGGGGCATGGTCCCGGGCCCTACCTTAGAATTCATGATGTCAAGCTACCGCGCTGATGCTCGGGGAGTGAGTATGGTCCAAGTCGCCTCTCCGGGGGAACTGACGGCTTGGGAGCCTGGCGCCTCCCCGAAGTGGTGGTGAAGGGGAGAAAGCGCAGGATGGCGGGGAAGGCGGGTGACGGTGCGTCAGATCGGAGTATGATGGCAGCGACGCCTTCATATCGTATTTCCGACCTGCAGCCTCGTCTTCCTGTTTTCCTCCTCCATCCCCGACATCATTATCACCAATCTCTTTGGGTGATAGGTGGGGAGGGATGTTCCCTTGGTGCCACTACTAGGGAAAACCTTATACACAGGAGCTTACTAGTAGCGCTTTTTACAAGGCACTGCTACTACTAGATATTAGTAGCACTCGGCAGAAGCAAGCGCTGCCACCAGTAGGGCTCTCGTTACAAAAGACGCTACAACTATAACTGCCAGACCCTTGGCAGCAGGCAAGGCATACTAGTAGCACTATTTTGCAAAAAGCACTATTGCTATTGCCAAATTACCCAAAAGTTAAGTCCCACCTTGCTCAGCTAACAGAATATTTACTAGCTTAAATATGTGCTTCCCAAACTATCACAGCCAATGGGTCCTCATTGATTCTATGTGTAGGATCTCTGGCAATATGAATCCTCGCATGTACCTATACAGTCGAGGATTCATATTGACAATTTATATTGTACACAAAAAGATCAATGATGACCAATGCATTTTTTAATTTGATGCCTGTTTTACATGCTAATGATCATAGCCTTAGTAGTAGCGTTGGTTAAAAAAACGCTACTGCTAATGAATATAGCAGTATCTCTTTTTACGGGCCAGCGCTACTACTATGGGTATCTTATCTTACCCGTGTGCTGCCTCACTCTCCCCTTACACTCTCATCGCTCGCCCACTCCGGCCGCCGCGTGCCGTCGCCTACTCTCCCACCTTTCCACCCTCATCTCCCCTCCCTCTCGTCGCCGTCCTCCTCTCCCCTTCGATCTCGTCGGCCCACCTCCATCCGCCGCCCCTCCTCCATCCTTCTCCTCCCTCGTTCCTCCCCAGCCGGCCGACCTCCCGCGCCGGCCCTCGTCCCCTCCCCCCCCCCCCCCCCGTGTCGGTCGTCCTGCACCGAGAGGTACTCCTCCTCCCTCCTCCTTCCTAGTTAATTTTGAACTCTAGCTAGTTGAATCTTAGGTGTTTAATCTAGGCTAGATCTTAGCTAGTTGAAAATTTTAGGTTAATTTAGCTTAGATCTTACAATAATGTAGCTTTAATCTTAGGTGTTTAATTTTGAACCCTAGCTAGATGAAAATTTTAGGTAGATCTTACCTAGTTGAAAATTTTAGCTTTAATCTTAGGTGTTTAATTTTAGAATAATGTAGTATGAACCCTAGATAGTTATGATCGAACCATGTTCAAAATGTAGATTTTTAATTAGGTGTGCTTACTATAATTTAGGTATTTTAGGTGTTTAATCTTAGAATAATGTAGTATGAACCCTAGTTATGATTGGACCATGTTCAACATGTCAAATTTGTTGTTATTTTTTAGTTAAAGCATTTATTCCCACGTCGACGTTGACGATGCCTATCCCGCATCTTCGTCGTCGACTCGGCGTAGAACACCTGCTTGATCAGAGGGGCCATGTCCGAGACTGGGCTTCGCCGGGCTGGTACTGTGAGGTGCTACCTTCCGGGAGGCGCAGCTTGGTGAGGAGCCAGCCCGTCTTTGACCCGAGCCTTCTTTGGTCGCAGTCGTGTGGGACAGTGGCAGTGCGGAGGCTTGAGGACCCCGTGGCGGTGGTACATCACCGTGTCAGCGCGGAGGACGAGCATGTCCGTCGCTACATGGCTGTGTTGGAGGGCAGGTTCTCCAATACCTAGCAGGTTCTTCAGGGACCTCACTAGAGCCATGATCCTGTGATGGTTCCTTACCTTTGGGTGTCCACCGCCTACACTGATACCCGTCGTTCACTAGGGTTTTAGCTATATTAGTGATTTTATATGTATAATACTATTCGACATGTATTAGTGATAATATTCGATGATGTATGGACGAAAGAGATGATGCATGCTAATTTGAATACTTATTTATTTTACGATTTGTTTTTGCTTATTGAATGCTCAAATTGGAAAACTACTCCTACTTTGAATGCCCAAGTGGTCGGACATGTTTGTAGGTTACACCTCCGAGTGGGCTATGTTTTGCCGGAGCGTTGATTACTTTCCGTTCCGGCAAATTTCAGGTGCTCGATATGTCCTTTTTTAGCAAAGGTCATGCCAGATTTTTTCATGAATTCTGGCATGACTTATGCTAGAATATGTAGGAAATATTGAGTGGCTTGGATTTTCTAGAAATATAATTAAACGACATATCGGGTTGACTTTAAGTCTGTCGAAGCCCCATACATGACAATCAAAATAATGAGTGAGGGAGTGTGTCCACCATATGTGAGAGAAGAATAATGCCGGTTGTTGTCGTGGGAGTCGCTTCTCCTTCATTCCCATGTGCTAGACATTTTGGTTGAATGCACTCGGGGATGAAGGGAGGAGCGACCATAACCAAGGGTCGAATATATACACCACGTGAGCTGAGAGTTTGATAAAAAAGAATCGACTGACCGATAGTCAACCCGTGCTGAATAATAATGATCTAATTTAGTTTTCCAAAAAAGACTCGACTGACCGATAGTCAACAAGTTGAATATTTGAATTATGAACCTCTACTTCCTCTACACCCCAGTAGTTGCCTTCGACTAATTTTCAGTGTTTCAAATATGAACATATATAGGAAATGTCTGACGATGAAAGGAAATTTGGTATGTGGGAATACTGTGAAGACGAGAGCGGCATGTGCGATAGACCTCACGTGGTTGGTGGTAGGCGCTTCAGCATTGTGCTGGATGAGAACTTCGAAGTGGATAGAGTAAGTCACAGCGACACGTCTTTTTTAATAATTAAGCAAGACTTCTGCTACTTCTGCTTTTTTTGCTTCAACTTATAATTTTAATTTTTACAATTCTACTAGCATATCCCCTGTCATGCAAGAATCTATGTACTGGATAAGATTGTTTTTAGTACTATGGAAAGTATGGAGGTAAAGAAAGTTCACTTGAGGACCGAGCATGGTTATACTTTTGCCGCAAAATTATACAATTCAGACACTAGGCAAGGCTTATGCATTTGAGCCTAATATGGTTATCACCGTCGATATTCGTCCAGAAGATGAAATTGAAGGTAATATAGACATCTGGGTCGATGTGCAGACGCCTCCAGTTCTACCATTATGTGAGTTTCTCAGCCATATTATGTCTTGGATATTGTTTATTCAAAAATGGTTGACAACTAATTTCTATTGACAACTTATTTTCATTCAAGCAAACATGTCCGGCGCTTGGTAGACATGACCTACTACTATCCTGGGGTTGAACTAAACTGCGAGGAGATAAGTCATTATGTTTCATGGCTTGAGGATCTTCATACTGTGAAGACAAAAAAAAATCCTGGATTTGAAAATCTTAGTACTTAAAACGTGTGACCAATAGTGTTCGTACAGAACTACGGTCACATCTATTTAGGAAAGAGGGTATGATTTTTGCTATTTTTCATCTGTGCATCTTCTGCATACATTATTTTTTAAGCTAAACTTCATTGCTAAGTATGTTACTACGATGTTCTTCAATAGGGACTCCCGGTGATACTTGTGCCTTAGTGGATCGAGGCTAGAGGTCTCATCTCCATGGTTAGGATACGGCCAAGACATCCTACAATGTACATCAGTGCATTCAGGATTTCTAAAAGAGAGCAAGTCCTAATAGTCAAAGACTCGAACAAAATTGTGAATGATCGCAGAGAAGTACTAGGGGGAAGCAATCAGAAGCGCAGCCCACAATTAGGAGACAGATTCATATGCATTCTCCAATATGATGAAGCAGGAGTGTTACACATGTTCTATGATAGTTTACCTGAGAAAGAGCAACATGAGTGATTAGTTTGCTAGAATGAGTTTGAAATGATGATGTGCTACACTATGACTATGATGATTAAGTAGCTAGTGTTGGTGATAATGACTATGATGATTAGTATTAGCTAGTGTTGGTGGTGATTAGATAGCTACCGTACCTAGTGTTGGTGGTAATTAGCTAGCTAGAATGAGTTTGAAGATAATAATTTGCTACACTATGACTATGACCGGTGGTAATGACTATGATGATGATTAGTTAGTATATACAACAATGGTTGAAATGAATGTTGATTAGGTTCAAGTGGAGGCAACATGTAGTGGTGCATGTCGAGAGTATACTATACAAATACAGCGAAAATAAGCTGCAATTTAAAAACTACAGGAAAAATAAGAAGTAGCACTTTTCAAAAGAAACACTACTGCTACTTACTACTATCAGCAGTGCTTTTCAAGCACCCATGCTACTGCTAACTAGTTATAGCAGTAGTGCTGGGAAAAGAGCGCTACTACTACATGTTAGCTGTAGCGCAATAGCAGTAGCGCTGGTACCAGCACTACTGCTATGAATATTTCAAGCCCTACTACTAGGGTTTTCCCTAGTAGTGTGCCTTTGTCCCCCTCGAGTAGTCTTCTAGCCAAGAATTGGTGGTTGGTCCCTCCAGTGCTCGAGTTGAGGCTTCTTGCTGGTCCTGGAGGTGGTAGTCGGGGCACCGTCGATCTGCTCTTAATGCCCCCCCTTTGCAGCCTCACCACTCCCGATCCTGTCTAGCTGTGCCCGGCAAGCCATGACGAGATTGGGGTGGACTCTTGCTTGGGCGATCTCTTAGTCTTCTTCTCTCCATGCAGCAATACCTGGAGGAGGAAAAATGAATAGAGGAGATTACGGGGCACTTATCTTGTTTCAATCTTAAACTTATAGGCATTTGCAAAATTTTAGTTCAAATAATGTAACCTCTTGAATCCATGTTTGTGTCTTGTTTGATTTGCATGTTAATAAAAAAGATGAACCTTGTCGGGGACTCGTGCATGTGTATGTCCATGCAGAGGTGGGATGCCTCTATATTTTTAAATAAACGAGTTCCCATGGCAGTTTATCCTGCTGGTACCCTCTATCTTGTTGCCAGGTAGTAGGTCTACCGGGCACAAACTTTAAAGAGGAACCAGCCCCCTGCCAGGCCTTATCCATCAAAGGCTACTTCGACCACCCTGACTGAAGCAGTTTTCGAGTCAAAAGGGTGGGAGCTCCTAAGTTTCAAAGGAGTAGCAGGGTTTTCTTATGCACAAGTGCTTACTTATAGAATGCGTATGGATAAGAGGAATAACTTATCTCTTTGGCTTGCTGGAGACCGCAGTGCTGGCTTGTCTTCTTATCTCCTTCTTGAGGATGGCTTGTCTTCTTATCTCCTTCTTGAGGACTTAGTCCATGGCAAGAGCCTGCAGTTTATGCATATGAAGATGATGACATATGTGATCTTATCTACATGAACATGAGATGCTCATGATATGCGTATGCATGCATACAACTTGTCATGGGCCCCCCAGTGCTTCATTTATTTTTCCATTGATCAGGGTATGTGTCTGGCTTTGTACAAGGGGTTACATGCAACTGAGGCAAGGCCTATACAAAAAGGTGGCCACTGGGCAGGGCCCAACAACCGCGCCTTATGGGTAGAACTTGCGGAGATGCTCAATATTCCATGAGTTTTGCAATTGAATGCCATCTCTAGTCTCCAGACAGACTGTGCCAGGTCTGGTGACTCGTACTACCCAGTAAGGGCCTTCCCACTTTGGTGACAACTTGTTTGCACCCTTGGCGGACTAAATGCACCTAAGGACAAGGTCACCTTCCTCAAAACACCGTGCATGAACCCTGCGGCTGTGATTGCGATGCAGGGCTTGCTCGTAGCGTGCAACATGCGTAGTAGCCCAGAGAAGGTTCTCCTCGAGAAGCATAGCACCATCACGTCGATGATGTCCCTGCGCTACTTCATTGTAGGCAAGTACTCAAGGTGACCCGTAAATGAGTTCAGTGAGGATAACTGCTTCTGCCCCATAGACTAGATCCGGTGTCGTTCAGAGGGACCAAAGAACCACCAACATCACATCAATCCACCACCTTCCGCACTTCAGCAACTTATCAAATGTTCTTGTCTTGAGGCCCCACAGCACTTCAGCGTTCGCCCTCTCAGCTTGCCCGTTGCTTCTCAGATGTGCAATAGAGGCAAACGATATCTTGCTTCCAAGGGCATGAACATATTGCATGAAGGCGTGACTCATGAATTGGTTGCCATTGTTAGTGATGATCTGCGCAAGAACTCCAAACCGGCACACCAAATCTTTCAAGAACTTGATAGTTGGCTGAGCAGTCACCTTTCTCACAGTAGGTACTTCTGGCCACTTTGTAAACTTGTCGATTGCAATGAACAAGGATTCAAAGCCCCTGGCAGCTCAGGGGAAAGGGCTGAGGATATCAAGCACCCAGACCGAAACCGACCATGACAAAGGGATTGTCTAAAGTGCTTGGGCAGGTAGATGGATATTGTTTGAATGGAACTGGTAGGCTTCACACTTGGTGACTAGCTCAACCGCATATTGGAGGGTAGTGGGCCAATATAATCCTTGTCAGAATTCTTTCAAAATAAAGCCCTTGATCCCATGTGGGAGATGCACATTCCTTTGTGTATCTCTGCCAACAGTTCCTTTCATTCTTCTCGGCAAACGCACTTGAATTTCACATGGTTGGCCTTCTTCTATAGAGAGTGTCATCAACAAACTGATACATACTCGCCCTCCGAGATACTCTTTCCACTTCTTCTTGCTCTTTGGAAAGTTCTCCTATTTGGAGGAAATGGACTATGTGCCTTGCCCGAGTTGGAGCCTGAGGCTCGGCAACAAGGACTAGCGGCACCTGCTCATTCGTGGGAGCGCATCCCTCGACCGCGGGGTCTAGAGCCCCGGCAGGAAGTTGCAGCCTGGCAATCACAAGGGAGTTGTTTCAGGCATGGTCCCTGCCAGGAACCCGAGGGGTTCTACCGGGAGAGGCTTATGGAGTCTAATTTCCTCCTCTTTCTATCCATTGTTGTTGGGGATAATGAGGACTGAGTAAGATGGAGAACAAAAATTCCTGGTTCTCCCATCACAAACTCATCTCCCTCGCATTTACATTATTTGCCATTTGCCTCTCGTTTTCCTCTCCCCCACTTCACCTTTGTCGTTTTATTCGCCCTCTCTTTCCCATTCTTCTCCTCCCTCTTTTCGCTTGCCTTTTTCTGTTTTCTTGTGTGTTGGATTACTTGTGGCCATGGCGCAAGATAATACCAAATTGTGTGATTTCTCGAATACCAATAATAATGATTTCCTTACTAATCCAATTTCTCCTCTTAATGATGTTGAGTCTTGTGAAATCAATACTGCTTTGCTAAATCTTGTTATGAAAGATCAATTCGCCGGCCTTCCTAGTGAAGATGCCGCTACTCATCTAAACAATTTTGTTGATTTCTGTGATATGAAAAAGAAGAAAGATACGGATAACAATAATGTTAAATTGAAGTTATTTCCGTTTTCACTTAGAGATCGTGCTAATGTTTGGTTTTCGTCTTTGCCTAAAAATAGTATTGATTCTTGGAACAAGTGCAAAGATGCTTTTATCTCTAAGTATTTTCCTCCTGCGAAGATTATCACTCTTAGGAATGATATTATGAATTTTAAACAACTTGATCATAAGCATGTTGCCCAATCTTGGGAAAGAATGAAATTGATGATTCGCAATTGCCCTATTCATGCTTTGAATTATGGATGATCATACAAAAAAATTGCCGGTTTGAACTTTGCTTCTAGAAATCTCTTAGATTCAGCCGCGGGAGGCACGTTTATGGAAATCACGTTAGGGGATGCTACAAAACTTCTTGATAATATTATGGCTAATTATTCTCAATGGCACACCGAAAGATCTTCTAATAAAAAAGTGCATGCTATAGAAGAAATAAATGTTTTGAGTGGAAATATGGATGAACTTATGAAGTTGTTTGCTACTAAAGATACTCCTCTTGATCCCAATGGTATGCCTTTGTCTACTTTGATTGAGAGTAATAATGAATCTATGGATGTGAATTTTGTTGGTAGGAATATTTTTGGAAACAATGCTTATAGAGGAAACTTTAATGCTAGATCGTTCCCTAGTTATTCCTCTAATAATTATGGAAATTCCTACAATAATTCTTATGGCAATTTTAATAAGATGCCCTCTGATTTTGAGAATAGTGTGAAAGAATTTATGATTTCTCAAAAGAATTTTAATGCTTTGCTTGAAGAAAAAATGCTCAAAGTTGATGATTTGGCTAGGAACGTTTATAGACTTTCACTTGATGTTGATTCTCTTAAAATTAGATCTTCTCCTAAGCATAATATCAATGAGTCTCTCAAAGCAATGAGAATTTCCATTGATGAGTTTAAGGAAAGAACCGCTAGAGTTTACATGAAAATAATGATGAAGATCTTAAAGTTATTGATGCGTCCCCTATTAGATCTATGTTTTGCAATATGAATCTTGATAATTATGGGACTGATGGTGAGTCAACTTTACCTAGAAGGCGTCCCAAGAATTCAGAGTTTTTAGATCATGATGCTAAATTTGGTAAAAGTAGGATTGGAGAGGTCATGACTTTAAATAGTATTGAACCCACTATCTCGGATTTCAAGGAATTTGATTATGATAATTGTTCTTTAGAATGTTGTTAATTCTCCTCATGCTTATAGTCAAAATAAAGCTTTTACCAAACATATCGTTGATGCTCTGTTGCAATCTTATGATGAAAAACTTAATTTGGAGGTTTCTATACCTCGAAAACTTAATGATGAGTGGGAACCTACTATAAATATTATAATTAAAGATCATGAGTGTTTTGCTTTGTGTGATTTGGGTCCTACTGTTTCCATGATTCCGAAAACTTTATGTGATATTCTAGGTTTCCATGATCTTGGTGATTGCTCTTTAAATTTGCACCTTGAGGATTCCACCATTAAAAAGCCAATGGGAAGTATCAATGATGTTCCAATTGTTGCAAATAGAAATTTGGTGCCCGTTGATTTTATCTTTCTTGATATAGATTGCAATATTTCTTGCCCTATTATTCTTGGTAGACCTTTCCTTAGAACAATTGGCGCGATTATTGATATGAAGGAAGGGAATATTAGATTCCAATTTCCATTAAATGAAGGCATGGAGCACTTTCCAAGAAAGAAAGTCAAATTACCTTATGAATCAATCATGCGGGCTACTTATGAATCAAGTGCCAAAGATGGCACTACTTAGATCTATGTTCGCTTTTATGCCTAGCTAGGGGCGTTAAACGATAGCGCTAGTTGGGAGGCAACCCAATTTTCTTTGTGTTTTTTTGTTTTTGTTCCTTTTTAGTATTAAGTTTTTGCTTCAACTTCCTGTTTAGTTGTGTTTTTATCTTTTATTTAGTGTTTGTGACAAGTAGAACCTATAGGATAAACTACGATGATAGTTGATTTGATTCTGCTGAAAAAAAGAAACTTTGCGCCCACGAGAAAAAATTCAATAAATCAGAGGAACGATATTTTGCATTGATTCTTTTTTATGATGATCAATATACAAATTGTCCAGTACTTCCTATTTTGGTAGGATTTTTAGAGTCCCAGAAGTTTGTGTTAGTTACAGATTGCTACAGACTGTTCTGTTTTTGACAGATTCTGTTTTTCGTGTGTTGTTTGCTTATTTTGATGCATCTATGGCTAGTAAAATAGTTTATAAACCATAGAGAAGTTGGAATACAGTAGGTTTAACACCAAAATAAACAAAGAATGGGTTCATTACAGTACCTTATGTGGTGGTTTTGTTTTCTTTCACTAACGGAGTTTATAAGATTTCCTATTGAGTTTTGTGTTGTGAAGTTTTCAAGTTTTGGGTAAAGCTTTTATGGACTATGGAATAAGGAGTGGCAAGAGCCTAAGCTTGGGGATTCCCAAGGCACCCCAAGATATTCAAGGATAGCCAAAATCCTAAGCTTGGGGATGCCCCGGGAAGGCATCCCCTCTTTCGTCTTCGTTCATTGGTAACTTTACTTGGAGCTATATTTTTATTCGCCACATGATATGTGTTTTGCTTGGAGCGTCGTGTATTATATTAGTCTTTGCTTTTTAGTTTACCACAATCATCTTTTCTATACACACCTTTTGGGAGAAGCCTACTTGATTAGAATTTGGTAGAATACTCTATGTGCTTCACTTATATCTTTTGAGCTTAATAGTTTTTGCTCTAGTGCTTCACTTATATCTTTTAGAGCATGGCGGTGGATTAATTTTGAAGAAATTGCTAGTCTCTCATGCTTCACTTATATTATTTTCAGAGTCCTTTAGAACATCATGGTATTTGCTATGGTTACAAATTTGGTCCTAGAATGATGAGCATACAAGTTGGGTATAATAAAAACTATCATAGAAGAGAATTGGGTGCTATGATCAATTTGTTGCTTGATAATTGTTTTGAGATATAAAGGTAGTAATTTTAGGGTCATGCTAGTGGATAATTATGAAATTGAGAAATAATTTTGTTAAAGTTGGCAAGTCCCGTAGCATGCACATATAGTAAAAGTTGTGTGACAAATTTGTTGCATGAGGTGCTCTTTTGATTGTCTTCCTTATGAGTGGCAGTCGGGGACGAGCGATGGATTTTTCCTACCAATATATCCCTCTTGGGGCATGCGTAGTAGTACTTTGCTTCGAGGGCTAAGTAGATTTTTTCAATAAGTATATGAGTTCTTTGTGACTAATGTGAGACCATGAATATACGCACACTCATCCTTCCACTTTGCTAGCTTTTCTTTTTACCGCGCATCTTTCACCGGTATCATGTACCCATTATTTACCTTCCTCAAAACAGACACCATAGCTACCTATTATGGCATGTCCATAGCCATTCCGAGATATATTGCCATGCAACTTTCCACCATTCCGTTTATTATGAAATGTTTCATCATTTTCATATTGCTCTTTGCATGATCATGTAGTTGATATCGTATTTGTGGCAAGGCCACCTTCATAATTTTCATACATGTCGCTCTTGATTCATTGCATATACCGGTACACCGCCGGAGGCATTCATATAGAGTCATATCTTGTTCTAGCTTTGAGTTGTAATTCTTGAGTTGTAAATCCATAAAAGTGTGATGATCTTCATTATTAGACCATTGTCCCAGTAAGGAAAGGATGATGAAGACTATCCCCCACAAGTCGGGATGGGACTTCGGACTTTATAAAAAGAAAAGAGGCCAAAGAAGCCCAACAAAAAAAAGAGAAAAAAAGAGAAAAAAAAGAGAAAAATAAAAAAAATGAGAGAAAAAGAGAGAAGGGACAATTGCTACTATCTCTTTTTCGACACTTGTGCTTCAAAATAGCACCATGATCTTCATGATAGAGAGTCTCCTATGTTGTCACTTTCATATACTAGTGGGATTTTTTCATTATAGAACTTGACTTGTATATTCCAATTATGGGCTTCCTCTAAATGCCCTAGGTCTTCATGAGCAAGCAAGTTGGATGCACACCCACTTAGTTTCTTTTGTTGAGCTTTCATACATTTATAGCTCTAGTGCATCCATTGCATGGCAATCCCTACTCACTCACATTGATATCTATTAATGGGCATCTCTATAGCCCGTTGATATGCCTAGTTGATGTGAGATTATCTTCTCCCTGTTTTTTGTCTTTACAACCACCACAATAGACCACCATAGTGCTATGTCCATGGCTTGCGCTCATGTATTGCGTAAGAATTGAAAAAAGCTGAACGCGTTAAAAAGTGTGAACCAATTGCTCGTCTCGTCATCGGGGTTGTACATGATGGGAGTATTTTGTGTAATGGAAATGAAGCATGGCCTAACTATATGATTTTGTAGGGATAAGCTTTCTTTGGCAATGCTATTTTGATAGGACATGATTATTTGGTAGTATGCTTCGAAGTACTATTATTTTTATGTTTTATAAGCTTTTATCTTGAATCATTTGGATCTGAACATTCATTCCACAATAAAGAAAATTACATTAAGAATTATGCTAGGTAGCATTCCACATCAAAAATTACATTTACCTACTCGAGGACGAGCAGGAATTAAGCTTGGGGATGGTTGATATGTCTCCAACGTATCTATAATTTTTGATTGTTCCATGCTATTATATTACCTGTTTTGGATGTTTATGGGCTTTCTTTTACACATTTATATCATTTTTAGGACTAACCTACTAACCAGAGGCCCAGCCCGTATTGCTGTTTTTTTGTCTGTTTTAGTATTTCAAAGAAAAGGAATATCAAACGGAGTCCAAACGGAATGAAACCTTCGGGAGCATGATTTTTGGAACGAACCTGATCCATAGGACTTGGAGTGCAATTCAAGAAGCAGCCGAAGCTTTCACGAGATAGGAGGGCGCCCTCCCCCCCTATAGGGCACACCCCCTGTCTCGTGGGCCCCTCGGACGTCCACCGATGTACTTCCTCCTCCTATATAAGCCTACGTACCCCGAAAACATCCAGGGAGCAGACGAAACACAATTTCCACCACCGTAACCTTCTGTATCCGCGAGATCCATCTTGAAGCCTTCGCCGGAACTCTGCTGGAGGGGGAATCAACCACGGAGGGCTTCTAGATCAACATCATAGCGCTTCCGATGAGTTGTGAGTAGTTTACCACAGACCTTCGGGTCCATATTTATTAGCTAGATGGCTTCTTCTCTCTTTTTGGATCTCAATACAATGTTCTCCCCCTCTTTTGGAGATCTATTCGATGTAATCTCTTTTTGCGGTGTGTTTGTCAAGATCCGATGAATTGTGGGTTTATGATGAAGTTTATCTATGAATACTTTTTTAATCTTCTCTGAATTCTTTTATGTATGATTGAGTTATCTTTGCAAGTCTCTTCGAATTATCAGTTTGATTTGGCCTACTAGATTGATCTTTATTGCCATGGGAGAAGTGCTTAGCTTTGGGTTCAATCTTGCGGTGTTCTTACCCAGTGATAGAAAGGGTTGCAAGACACGTATTGTATTGTTGCCATCGAGGATAAAAAGATGGGGTTTATATCATATTCCTTGAGTTTATCCCTCTACATCATATCATCTTGCTTAATGCGTTACTCTGTTCTTTGTGAACTTAATACTCTAGATGCATGCTGGATAGCAGTCGATGTGTGGAGTAATAGTAGTAGATGCAGGCAGGAGTCGGTCTACTATTTGCGGACGTGATGCCTATATATATGATCATGCCTAGATAATCTCATAATTATTCGCTTTTCTATCAATTGCTCGACAGTAATTTGTTCACCCACCATAATACTTATGCTCTCTCGAGAGAAGCCTCTAGTGAAACCTATGGCCCCCGGGTCTATCTCTTCTCATATTTGCTTCCAATCTACTTTTATTTGCATCTTTACTTTCCTATATTATAAAATACCAAAAATATATTTATCTTATCATTTTATCTCTTTCAGATCTCACTTTTGCAAGTGGCCGTGAAGGGATGTACAACCCCTTTATCGCGTTGGTTGTGAGTTCTTTGTTTGTTTGTGTAGGTGCGTGGGACTTGTTGAGGAGCCTCCTACTGGATTGATACCTTGGTTCTCAAAAACTGAGGGAAATACTTACACTACTTTGCTGCATCACCCTTTCCTCTTCAAGGAAAACCAACGCAAGCTCAAGACGTAGAACTCCCTAGTGGGAGCAACGAGAAGCATGTCAGCCCCTGCACCTTGGAGGGTGAAGGCTCCATCATAATACATGATCCACTCTTGGGGTGATTCCTTGCCGGGAATAACTATTTCCAGCCTTCCTCATCAGGGGTTGGCGTCCATTCTGCAATAAACTATGCCAATGCCCTACTCTAAATTGTTGATGTGCTTTCAAACATCAGGCCAAAGCTGGATAACTCTATAACCCATTCAACTATCTTGGCAGTAGCTTCTGGGTACGGGAGTATCCTTTGGAATGGAAAGCGTGTAATAACTATGATCTCATGGGCTTGGAAGTAGTGGCGCAGTTTCCTTGAGGCCATGATGAGGCCAAAAATCAATTTTTGCACACGAGAATACCTAGATCTAGCCACCTGCAATAGGGAACTAACAAAGTATACTAGGCGCTGGACCACTTTCTTCCTTGTCGCGTCCTTAGGGTTGCCTTCACTGTCGTGCTTCTCTTTGTCCTAATCCATATCTGACCTTGCCGGGCTATCCTCTCTTTCTGCTCTTGGTAGGATGTCTGATAAGGTTACTGTTTCCTCCACTTCCCGTTGTGCCACCAATGTTGTACTAACCACATGATTAGTCATTGCCATATACAGCAGCAGCGGCTCTTGTGGCTTGGGTGCAACCAAAGTGGGCATAGAAGACAAGTAGGTTTCAGATCTAGCAATGTTGCATCTTCTTCCGGGGTCCACTTCATAGTTCCTGCCTTCTTGAATATTTTGAAGAAAAGCAAGGCACGCTTCGCAGATTTGGAGATGAATCTGTAAAGTGTGGCAACACATCCTGTCAGACATCTCACGTCTTTAACTGTCTTGGGTGCTTGGATCTGCTCGATGGCCTTGATCTTATCTGGGTTGGCTTTGATCCCGCGATGGGACATAAAGAAACCAATTAGCTTATCAGATGGAACACCATACACACAATTCTCTGGATTTTACTTCAAGTTGATGTTGCGCAGATAGGCAAATGTCTCTTCCAAATCCTGAATGAGGGTCGATTTGTCCTTGGTCTTGAGAACAATAGCATCCATGTAAGCTTCAATATTCCTCCGCAACTGTGGCTTGAAAACAATTTGGACTACTCTTGCAAAAGTGGACCCGACACTCTTCAACCCGAAAGGCATGCGCACAAATAGTATGCGCCACATGGCGGGATGAAGGAGGTCTTCTCTTCGTCTTCCTTAGACATGAATATCTTATGGTACCTAGAGTATGCATCCAGAAAGGAGAGCAAATCACACCTGTAAGTGGAATCCATAATATGGTCAATGCGCGGCAAGGGGAATGGGTCCTTCGGGCATGCCTTGTTCAAATCTGTGAAATCTATGCACAACCTCCATTTCCCACTAGCCTTGCGCACAACGACTGGGTTTGCTAACCATGTTGGATGTAGTACTCCTCTAACCAAAGCAGTTGCCTCAAGTTTTTTGATCTCTTCAGAAATGAACTGTTGTAGTTCCAAAGGCCTGCTTCCGCACCTTCTGCTTGACGGGCCGGGCATGTGTGTAGACATCAAGGTGCTGCTTGATTACCTCCCTGGGACACCGGCGATATCAGATGGTTGCCTGACAAACACATCGGTATTCACCTGCAGGAAGGTAACGAGCGCTCTTTCTCATTTGTAATCAAGGGCAACACTCATGGTAACAGTGCCATCAGTACCAGCCAGCCCTGCCAGGACCTTTTTCACAGGGGTGCAGCAGCCTTGGTCCTCTAGCTATTGGAGCTCTCAAGCACATCATCAACATGTGTCGTGCACTTGGTAGGGGCACATTTCCCGGATACCTTGCCGGCATCCTTACAATCCTTCTTCTTTCCTTTGCTTTTCGTGGCGGGCACTGTGGCTTTGGCGGCCTCTGCCGTGATAGCGTCTCGGTACATCTTATCCACGCATATCATCACGTCTTTCTTATCTGATGGAATTGAAATGACACCCATCAGGCCTGGCATGTTGAAGGTGTTGTAGGCATACTGGGTGCCGCCATGAACTTGGACAGGGTCGGGTGCCCAAGGATTCCATTGTACGGTAGGGGGAGGTCAACCACATCAAACACAATCTTCTCTGGTAGTTCAACTCTCCTCCAAATGTCAAGGGCAACATGATCTTTCCCTTAGGATGACTCCTGCCGGGATTGACTCCCTGAAACGTGCCCGTGGCTTTAAGCTCTTCCTCTGCTATTTGGAGCTTGCTGAGAGCCTGTGAGGAAATCAGATTCAACCCATCCCCGCAATCAACCAACATCTTCGTGACCTTCAGGTTGCGGATTGTTGGTGAAACCAACAATGACAAGCACCCTACCGTAGTGGTGCGGTCAGGATGATCCTCAACAGCGGCAAGCACCCTACCATTTGAGCGGTTTCCGTGAACCTGCCCCTGGCTCCATTTCATTGACTTCACGCGCCCACTGTTTAAGTTGCTGGTGAGAGGAGTGCAAAGATGTATACCCCCGTCAATGCATAAGGCATCAGTGGCCTTCTAGAATTCCTGCTCACTAGTTTCCTCTTCATCCCCTCCATCACTTCCATCATTGCAATCTCCCTTCTCTCGGCCGCTGGCGGATTTCCCTTGGTTTCGAGGAGCCTTGCCAGGGCGATTTGCTTCACCGCCCCGGCCCTTCCCGCCAGTGCAGTTCTAGCCTTTCTCCTTATCACGGTTCTCATACTCAGCCCTCTGCTTCTTGATGAGCTGCTCAACGTGATGACACTCTTTGAGTTCGTGGACCTTGGTGTGATCAATCTTGCAGTATGGCCCATCACCTTTCCCAGCCTTTTCGGCGGCCACAGCCTCCCGCCAGTCAGCACACGCGGCAGCCTCCTTGTCGGGGGTTTCGGCTTTATTCTTCTTGCCCGTGCTAGGCGTGCCCGATCTCTCAACTGTCAACACTGCCTTATCCTTGCGCTTGTTATTGTGCTTCTTGTTCTTCTTCCTCTGTCTGGTGGACTCGCGTCATCCTCTAAGTCGATGTCGATGCAACCTTCTTCTACAGGGAGCTTCCTCCCCTCCTCCACCCAAGCACACTCGTCCCTCAAGGTATATAGCTCCTTCACAGTCTTGGGCAACTCAATGTTCATCTTGGAATATATCCTGGGTTGCGCATGTTGGACTAGAAGGCAGCTATCATAGCTACTGGGTAGATATGTGGAATATTTTTGTGGACTCTGCTAAACCTTTGCAAGTACTTCCGCACTTTCTCCCCTTCTTTCTGCTAGATAAGCTGCAAGTCGCTGGGCCGTCTTGGTTCTTGGTGGCCGCCCGTGAAGCTGCCAATGCACTCATGGCACAGGTTAGCCGAAGTTAAGATAGAGTTCTCCGGCAGGTGCATCAGCAATGACCTCACATTTGACTTGAGTGCCAAAATGAAATATTTGGCAAATACCTTCTCATCTCTTCCCCCGGCAGCCTAAATAGCGATAGTGTAGATGCTCAAGAACTCTGTCGGATTTAGCCTCCCATCATACTTCTCAGGTATCTCTAGCTTGAACGTGTGAGTGGACGGCCAACGGACTTGCCATAGCTCATGGGTGAAGGCAGGGCACCCGACCTTGAAAGGTAGGCACCCGCCATCCCCGAGCGTAGGCTCGTCACTGTTGGGGCTGTCGCACCCATTGGGGTGGCAGAGGTTGTTGTGGCGCCGCTCAATGATGGCGCGTGCACCTTCCCTCTGCCTGTTATCCGGGGCTCGTAGCTGGTCTTGAGGTTCTCGAGGGTCAGAGGAAGCCATCGAGACATTGTCGAGCTCTTGGTTACGTGGTTCCTATACGGCTTGCCGAGGTGGGGACTGCATCGTGGGGGGCAGCCCCTTCCGTGTGGCCATCCGCACGAGCCGTTGCCCTTGTTTGGGAAGGCCATGACGGGCCAACTAGTTGTGGTCCTCCCGCTTCGGCGAAACCAATCAGACTTTGGATGGTGTCACACCACTCATCCATCCGATCGACTGCCGGCAGAAATCACAACAGCAGCTAGGCCCACGCCTTGGCCTCTTAAGCAGTGCTCGGCATAGGTGATGATGATGAATACATCAGTGTCGCTCGACTCCTGATGGTGCCGGTGGCGACTGTGCCATGCCCTCGCTGTTGTGAACCAGCCACTAGGAAGGCATGGTGGCGCGGTGGAGGGGCTTGAGGGCCAACAGCTATGTGGGGCACAATGGCTGGACTGCCCATTCCGGCGGTGGCGTGTGCCCTGCGGCCAAGCCCGCAGCGGGAGCGGACAGAGGGTTGCGATTCGCCCCAAAACATGCATCACCAGTGTGGCTAGGCCCTTCGGTGAGGAGAGAGGGTGCAGGCAAAACAATCCCCCCACATGTACATCGAGGAGCGTGGCTGCTGGCACAATGCTGATGTTGTTCATCCCTGGTGCCTCCCACTTCTGCTTCAGCCACGGGAGTAGTGGTGCCAACGCCGCCTACGCCAACCACACCTCCCACAACATCCACATCCTCATGCGTCCCCTCATTTCCCGTGATGTTGGCGGTCGCGGGCGGCAGAGCCCTTGAGGTGGATGGGTGATTCACAGCTCCGGGCTTCTTCTTAGGCGCCATATCCGATGGCGCCGTCGGTGATGAAAATGGCGCTGAAGATGATGCGCTACTTACGCTCTCAGGTTCGCCAAGTGATTCCCCTACCTGGCACGCCAAAGATGTCGTGGGGGATCCATGGCCATCTATGGGGCTACGAGCCACTTTTGGTTCGGCGGGGGGTGGACACGCTGCACAAAGAGCAGAGAAGCGTAGCATAGCACGGTAGAGATCACACGGGCGGTTTTTACCCAGGTTTGGGCCGCCGCGAGGTGTAAAACCCTACTCCTGCTTTGGTGGATTGATGGTGGAAAAGATGGTGGTGGTCACAGCACACTCACCCGGCAGGGTTGCCTCGAGGTGAAGTGGCTACTTGGGTATGGATATGTGAGGGGCTATCCTTGCCAACCTCGCGAACCCTTTCTACGGTTGCCATGGCCTCCTTTTATAGGTTAAAGGGTCATCACAAGTGGCAAATTAGTCTTTACATAATGATTAGATAGCAAACAGTGCTATCATACCTAACTCAGCGGGTCGATAGGGTGCATTAAATGTGCCGCCTAGTGTCACATCACAGCGTGCCTAGTAGCCTTTGCCGTGCTATTTGGCCAGCTCTGTGCCTGCTTGCTTGACACGTTTCATGCTGAGTGTCATATGGAGGTGTTTGTTGTAGAAAGTGCCTGCCATGTGGCAAAAAGCAACCACTTAGTCATCTTGGGGCTTGACACCACACTGATCTGTGACTTACGTCGCTCGTGAGGTGGGGCGGTGGAGTGGTTGGACTCCGCAAGCCCCGGCCGGGCATGCAGGGACGATTTGGGAATATGCTTCCGGGGCAAACCCAACCTCACCTGGCTCACCTGCCCGGCAACGGAGGGTCTTCCCTTAGTAGTATCTTGCTTATTTGGCTTATCTTGATCTTCTTTATCTGCACTTGGACCCTTTGATGAACTGGTCCCACTTTCTTGGCTTGATCTTGGTGTTGTAATATCTGCCTTTGTGCTTGTGCATGGTCTGTGCAATGGACCCAGGGTTTGTTGCACCGACAAGGTGTAAAACAATCTAGAGCTCCCAAGTGCGGCCTTACCGTTTCATGCCAGCTCGGTCTCTTGAAGGTGCTCATAGGGTTCCGATGATCCTGGCTTCCTGAATGACCAGCAGGCGATGCATCACACCATCCATAGGGCCCGCGAGGCCCTCTCCGTCGTCCTTCGAGTTGTTGCGCTCGCTGTGGCGCTACCGTCTTACATTGTCAACATGGTCAACGAACATGAGGAATCAGGAGATAACTTTACTTAGGAAGGTTGATAGTAGGGACCCACTAGGGCCATAGCCATACGTACGCAAGTGCCTACTTATTATATACAACTATAAATTTGTTTTGCTTCCTCATGGTTTCTTGACATCACGGTCCCACACCATTGTCAACCTATATAGTCAATAAACGAGAGAATTGCACAAGTAGCGACCGACAACTGGGACCCAGTTGCTCGAGCAGTATTTTGTTTTTGAGGTGTGAGCAGAGTTTTCTTGAGCCATGTTTTTGTTGTTGTTCAAAGGAACATGGTATCAACTGCGTGGGCTGTGGCCCATCTAGCCCAGGCTATTATTTTATGTCGACCAAATATCGACCAACTTGTTATTCTCTGCCCCGCATTAGACTTGCCAAGATAATGGGCTTTAAGAATAATAAATGGGTTATAACTATAAAAATTTGGTCTTAAATATAAAGAATGCACCGAGCAGGTAATTAGTTTCAAAATTACTATTTTTGGATTTAAAATCTTTTAATTTCATTACTTGTTGCGCACGCAAAATTTCATTGGATCTTTACCTAATACAAATTTATTTTGAAATTATATTTAATCTGACTAGAAATTTTGGGATAAAAATATTTTGGATCCCATCAAAATGTGGGAAATTATGTTGAATTTTTTTGAGCGGTTGTTTGAAATTATTAACCGTTGTCCTGGCTAGAAAATGGATTGTAATTTTAACAAACACTAAATGGGTTGCAGTAAATTCCATTAGAATTGAAAAATGTGTTGTACATTATAAAAAATCGTATATGGGCTATATGTTCTCTGCCATAGATGTGATGGTCACTTGTGGGCCTACTAAGTTGACGTGTACGCAAGGCTTTGTCAACTTATAGTCAACACATGATTCTAGTAGTAGTTATTGTTGGATGTCGATCCAACTGTTGTGGTGCTTCATGAATCTTGGATATTCATGCTTTAGCCACCCTGGTCACTACTAGCGGTGTCGCATGCTACCACCTCCTGTGGCCGGCTCTGCTGCCGCGCAGGCCTCACCGGCCCACCCTACTCCCATCGTTGTCCATGCCATTCCTCTACTCACCAACACCTCCTGTTATTCTCCGGCGACGGCAGCCTCACACTACAGTAGAACCAGTGAATCCTTGTACCCGCCTCCGCATGGGCATCCACTGTTGTGTCTTCGCCGGCTCCGGGTCATTCCCTTCCTAGGCCTCACCATAGTCCGCCGCGTTGCTTCTCTCGGCGCAGCGTGGTCAACTTTATCAACAAACGATAGCCATCG
This sequence comes from Triticum aestivum, assembly GCF_018294505.1. Taxonomy (NCBI): domain Eukaryota; kingdom Viridiplantae; phylum Streptophyta; class Magnoliopsida; order Poales; family Poaceae; genus Triticum; species Triticum aestivum. The sequence continues at coordinate 508,646,308 of NC_057804.1, forward strand.
GAAGAAGCATGTACGTGGAGTGGCTGATAGTAGGGACCCACATGGCCCATGGAAACACCCAAGCAAGTCCCTCCTTATTATGCAAAAACAAATGATTTCTCCCCATGACAGGTTTGACCCACCAGCTACATCTTCGTACGCAAGGAAGAGGTTTCTTTATTACATGGAAAAAAATGTTACCTTTCCGTGTCAGCTAGGACCCACAAGCTTTATTATGATCCATTTCGCGAAAATATAGAGTGTACCTAAGATGCTAAATTGTTTTCTTTTTATTTAAATCAAATAATAAGAAACTAAAAAAATAGAAAACATCTTTGTACGCAAGGAAGTGCCACCTTATTACGCACATAAAAATGACCCCCTGCTAGCTGGGACCCATCAGATTTGGAGGCTGACTTGTGGGGCTACTAAGTTGATGTGTACGAGCTTTGTCAACTTACTCAAAACTATTATAGCTGCAGTGACCGTTGGATGTTAAATCAACAGCCGTGTTGTGTTTTAAACCTCTGGTCTTCTTCCTCCAGCCACACAAACCAGCGCCCGCCATACCACCTACTCCAGCCTCCCATGGCCGGTTGTGCTACCGCGTGGGCCTCACCGCCTGACCATACTACCACTGGCTAGGCCTTCCGTCTACTCACCCACACCCCCTGTTATTCTTCGGCAACGGCAGCCTTACACCACAACCGAACTATAGAACCCTCGTACTCCCGTCCATGTGGGCATCCACATTGTTCCCTTCCTAGGCCTCTCCGTCATCCACCACCTTGATGCTCTCGGCGCTTCGTGGTCAATGCTACCTCTTGAGCTTGCGTTGGTTTTCCCTTGAAAAGGAAAAGGTGATGCAGCAAAGTAGTGCAAGTATTTCCCTCAGTTTTGAGAACCAAGGTATCAATTCAGTAGGAGACAACGCACAAGTCACCGAGTACCTGCACAAACAATCAACAACTTGCACCCAACGTGATAAAGGGGTTGTCAATCCCTTCATGGTCACTTGCAAAAGTGAGATCTGATAGAGATAGATAAACAGTAAAATAAATATTTTTGGTATATTTGGTTTATAGATTGGAAAGTAAAGATTGCAATTAAAAGGAACAGCTACAAAAATTGGAAATTTGAAGTGCAACTAATATGTTCAATATAATGGAAAAGGGACCCGGGGGCCATAGGTTTCACTAGTGGCTTCTCTCAAAATAGTGAATATTACGGTGGGTGAACAAATTATTTCCGAGCAATTGATAGAAAAGCGCATAGTTATGACAATATCTAAGACAATGATCATGAACATAGGTATCATGTCCGTGTCAAGTAGACTAAAACAGTTTTGTATCTACTACTATTACTCCACACATTGACTGCTATCCAGCATGCATCTATAGTATTAAGTTGATAAAGAATGGAGTAACACATTAAGTAAGATGACATGATGTAGAGGAATTAACTCAAGCAATATGATGAAAACCCCATCCTTTTATCCTCGATGGCAACAATACAATACGTTCCTTGCTACCACTCCTATCATTGGGAAAGGACAACGCAAGATTGAACCCAAAGCTAAGCACTTCTCGCATTGCAAGAAAGATCAATCTAGTAGGCCATACTAAACCGATAATTCGAAGAGACTTGCCAAGATATCAAATCATGCATATAAGAATTCAGAGAAGAACCAAATAATATTCATAGATAATTCGATCATAAATCCACAATTCATCGGATCTTGGCAAACACACCGCAAAAGAATATTACATCGTATAGATCTCCAAGAACATAAAGGAGAACATGGTATTGAGAATCAAAGAGAGAGAGGAAGCCATCTCGCTAATAACTATGGACCCGTAGGTCTGTGGTAAACAACTCACGCTTCATCGGAGAGGCAATGGTGTTGATGAAGAAGCTCACCATGCTTGAATCCCCCTCCGGCAGGACGCCAGAAAAGGCCCCTAGATGGGATCTCACGGGTATAGAAGGTTGCAGCGGTGGAAAAGTGGTTTTGTGGCTCTCCGAAATGTTTTCAGGGTATAAGAGTATATATAGGCGAAGGAACTAGGTCAAGGGAGCTACGAGGGGCCCACGAGGTAGGGGTTGCGCCCTCCTGCCTTGTGGCCGCCTTGTTGCGTCTCCGACTTCATCTCCAAGTCTTCTGGTTTCCTTTTGGTCCAAGAAAGATCATCGTGAAGGTTTCATTCCATTTGGACTCCGTTGGATATTCCTTTTCTGTGAAACTCTAAAATAGGCAAAAAAACAAAAAACTGGCACAGATCCCTCGGTTAATAGGTTAGTCCCAAAAATAGTATAAAATAGCATATAAATGCCTATTAAATATCCAAAACAAATAATATAATAGCATGGAACAATAAAAAATTATAGATATGTTGGAGACGTATCAAGCATCCCAAACTTAATTCCTGCTCGTCCTCGAGTAGGTAAATGATAAAAACAGAATTTTTGATGTGGAATGCTACCTAACATATTTATCCATGTAATTTTCTTTATTGTGGCATGAATGTTTAGATCCGAAAGATTCAAAACAAAAATTTAATATTGACATAAAAACAATTGTACTTGAAGCATACTAACAAAGCAATCATGTCTTCTCAAAATAACATGGCCAAAGAAAGCTATCCCTACAAAATCATATAGTTTGGCTATGCTCTATCTTCATCATACAAAATATTTAAATCATGCACAACCCACGTTTCAGCCAAGCAAATGTTTCATACTTCTATGTTCTCAAACTTTTTCAACTTTCACGCGATACATGAGCGTGAGCCATGGACATAGCACTATATGTGGAATGGAATGGTGGCTGTGGAGAAGACAAAAAAGGATAAGATAGTCTCACATCACCTAGGTGTATCAACGGGCTATGTAGATGCCCATTAATAGATATCAATGTGAGTGAGTAGGGATTGCCATGCAACGTATGCACTAGAGCTATAAGTGTATGAAAGCTCAACAAAAGAAACTAAGTGGGTGTGCATCCAACTTGCATGCTCACGAAGACCTAGGGCCTTTTGAGAAAGCCCATCATTGGAATATACAATCCAAGTTCTATAATGTAAATCTCCCATTAGTATATGAAAGTGACAAGATAGGACACTCGATCATGGTGCTACTTTGAAGCACAAGTGTGTAAAAAGGATAGTAACATTGCCCCTTCTCTCTTTTTCTCTCATTTTTTTATTTGGCCCTTCTCTTTTTTATGGCATATTTTTTTGTTCTTTTCTTTTTTCTTTTTTTTGTTCAGAGTCTCATCCCAACTTGTGGGGGAATCATAGTCTCCATCATCCTTTCCTCACATGGGACAATGCTCTAATAAGGAAGATCATCACACTTTAATTCACTTACAACTCAAGAATTACAACTCAATACTTAGAACAAAATATGACTCTATATGAATGCCTCCGGCGGTGTATGGGGATGTGCAATGATTCAAAAGTGACATGTATGAAAAAATTATGAACGGTGGCTTTGCCACAAATACGATGTCAACTACATGATCATACAAAGCAATATGACAATGATGAAGTGTGTCATAATAAATGGAACGGTGGAAAGTTGTATGGCAATATATCTCGGAATGGCTATGGAAATGCCATAATAGGTAGGTATGGTGGTTGTTTTGAGGAAGGTAATGGTGGGTTTATGGTAACGGCGAAAGTTGCGCGACACAAGAGATGCTAGCAGTGGCGGAAGGGTAAGAGTGCGTATAATACATGGACTCAACATTAGTCATAAAGTACTCACATACTTATTGCAAAAATCTACAAGTCATCAAAACAAAGTACTACACGCATGCTCCTAGGGGAAGGGTTGGTAGGAGTTAACCATCGCGCGATCCTGACCTCCACTCACGAGGAAGACAATCAATAAATAAATCATGATCCAACTTCATCACTTAACAGTTCACTATACGTGCATGCTACGGGAATCACAGACTTTAACACAAGTATCTCTCAAATTCACAATTACTCCACTAGCATGACCCTATTATCACCATCTTCATATCTCAAAACAATCATAAAGAATCAAACTTCTCATAGTATTCAATGCACTTTATATGAAAGTTTTTATTATATCCATCTTGGATGCCCATCATATTAGGACTAGTTTTATAACCCAAGAAAATTACCATGATGTTCTAAAAGAATCTCAAAATTATATAAGTGAAGCATGAGTGTTCAACAATTTCAATAAAATATAGTCACCGTCATCCTCTAAAAAGATATAAGTGGAGTACTAGAGCAATATTGCCTAGCTCAGAAGATATAAGTGAAGCACATATAGAGTATTCTAATAAATCACGATTCATGTGTTTCTCTCCCAAAAGGTGTGTACAGAAAGTATGACTGTGGTAAACTAAAAATCAAATACTCAAATCATACAAGATGCTCCAAGAAAAATACATATCATGTGGTGAATAAAAATATATCCTCAAGTAAAGTTACCGATAGACGAAGACGAAAGAGGGGATGCCTTTCGGGGCATCCCCAAGCTTAGGCTTTTGGTTGTCCTTGAATATTACCTTGTGGTGCCTTGGTCATCCCCAAGCTTAGGCTCTTGCAACTCCTTATTCCATAGTCCATTAAATCCTTACCCTAAACTTGAAAACTTCACAACAGAAAACTCGATAGAAAATCTCATGAGCTCCGTTAGTATAAGAAAACAAATCACCACTTCAAGGTACTGTTGCGAACTCATTATTTATTTATATTGTTGTAATATATACTGTATTCCAACTTCCCCATGGTTCATACCCCCCGATACTACCCATAGATTCATCAAAATAAGCAAACAACACGCGAAAAATAGAATCTGTTAAGAACAGAACAGTCTGTAGTAATATGTAACTCTCGAATACTTCTATAACTCCAAAAATCCATCCAAATTAGGAAACCTGAGCAATTTGTGTACTGATCTAGAGAAAAAAGAGTCAGATCAAAAGGACTTTTATGTTAATTTTCAAAACTAATTTACTAAGTGCAAAAGTTTATGATTTTCAGCAGTATCAACACAACTATCACCGTAAGCTATCCTAAATGTTCTACTTGGCACAAACACTAATTAAAACATAAAACCCCGTCTAACCAGACGCTATATGAATTATTTATTACTAAACTAAAGCAAAAAAGCAAAGAAAAATAAAATAAAATTGGGTTGCCTCCCGAATTGATAATTTTGATGATGCTCACATGAAAGAAAAGAATTGAAGCATAAAGAGAGCATCATATAGCACGTGACAAATACTTCTAAGTCTAACATACTTCCTATGGATAGAAATTTTATAAGCAAAATATTATCAAGGCAAGCAAAAACTAGCATAGCAAGGAAGAAGAAAGAGATGATAGCAATATCAACATGAAGAGAGGTTTTTTAGTAACATGAATATTTCTACAACCATATTTTCCTCTCTCATAATAATTACATGTAGGATAATAAGCAAATTCAAAAAAATATCTATCACATAACATATTCTCAACACAATCCACATGCATGCGAAGTTGACACTATTCCAAAATAGTGGGATTAACATTAACTGAAGTCATGACCTCTCCAAACGCACTTTTATCAAAAATTTCATAAGATTGAACATGCTCCAAATATGTGGGATCTAAAGTTGAAACTCTTCCAAACCCACTTTCAATCTTATCTCAAACACAATTATCAATCTCATATTCATCATGGGGCTTAAATAAATTTTCAAGATCATAAGAAGAATCACCCCAATCATGATCATTGCAACAAGTAATGGACATAGAAAAACTAGCATCCCCAAGCTTAGGGTTTTGCATATAATTAAAACAATTGACATTTATAATAACATCATTGCAATCATGATTTTCATTCAAAGATCTATCATGAATCACTTCATAAAGCACTTCATCACAATTTTTAGATTCACGAATTTCAATCAAAACCTCATAAAGATAATCTAGTGCACTCAACACACTAGCAATTGGTTCATCATAATTGGATCTCTTAAAAAGATTAGCAAGTGGATGAGGATCCATAAACTATTAGCAAGCAAAGATGGAAGGAAAAATAAGGCACATGGTAACATAAGAAAACAAAAGATCGAACGGAAGAAGGGCGAAGAAAAGGAAATTTTTTCCAAAAATCGTTTTAGAAGTGGGGGAGAGCAAACGAGAGGCGAATGGTGAACAATGTAATGCAAGAGAGAAGAGTTTATGAGGGGTACTTGGTATGGCTTCACTTGACATAGATCTCCCCAACAACGGCGCCAGAAATATTTCTTGCTCTCTTGAGCTTGAGTTGGTTCCCTTGAAGAGGAAACAATGATGTAGCAAATTAGTGTAAGTATTTCCCTCAGTTTTGAGAACCAAGGTATCAATCTAGTTGGATACAACGCACAAATCACCGAGTAACTACACAAACAATCAACAACTTGCACCCCACATGATAAAAGGGTTGTGAATCCCTTCACGGTCACTTGCAAAAGTGAGATATGATAGAGATAGATAAATGATAAAATAAATATTTTTGCTATTTTTGGTTTATAGATTGGAAAGTAAAGATTGCAACTAAAAGGAACAACGACAGAAATTGGAAAGTTGACGGGAAACTAATAGATTCAATATAATGGAAAAGAGACCCAGGGGCCATAGGTTTCACTAGTGGTTTCTCTCAAGATAGCAAATATTATGGTGGGTGAACAAATTACTACTGAGCAATTGATAGAAAAGCGCATAGTTATGACGATATCTAAGGCAATGATCATGAACATAGGTATCACGTCTGTGTCAAGTAGACCGAAACGATTCTGCATCTATTACTATTACTCCACACATCGACCGCTATCCAGCATGCATCTAGAGTATTAAGTTCATAAAGAACAGAGTAACGCATTAAGTAAGATGACATAATGTAGAGGAATTAACTCAAGCAATATGATGAAAACCCCCATCTTTTTATCCGCGATGGCAGCAACACAATACGTGCCTTGCTGCCCCTATTGTCACTTGGAAAGGACACTACAAGATTGAACCCAAAGATAAGCACTTCTCCAATTGCAAGAAAGATAAATCTAGTAGGCCAAACTAAACCAATAATTCGAAGAGACTTGGAAAGATATCAAATGATGCATATAGGAATTCAGGGAAGAGCCAAATAATATTCATTGATAATCTGATCATAAATCCACAATTTATCGGATCTCGGCAAACACACCGCAGAAGAATATTACATCGAATATATCTCCAAGAACATCGAGAAGAACATGGTCTTGAGAATCAAAGAGAGAGAAGAAGCCATCTAGCTAATAAATATGGACCCGTAGGTCTGTGGCAAAGTACTCACGCTTCATTGGAGAGGTAATGGTGTTGATGAAGAAGCTCTCTGTGATCGAATCCCCCTCCGGCAATACGCCCGAAAAGGCCCCAAGATGGGATCTCACGGGTACAGAAGGTTTTGGCGGTGCTTAAGTGGTTTCGTGGTTCTCCTGGATGTTTTCAGGGTATAAGAGTAAATATAGGTGAATGAACTAGGTCAGGGGAGCTACGAGGGGCCCACGAGGTAGGGGGCACACCCTACCCCCTTGGGCGCGCCCTCCTGCCTCGTGGCTGCCTTGTTTCTTCTCCGACTTCATCTCCAAGTCTTCTGGTTTCCTTTTGGTCCAAGAAAGATCATCACGAACGTTTCATTCCATTTGGACTCCGTTTGGTATTCCTTTTCTCTAAAACTCTAAAATAGGCAAAAAAACAGAAACTAGCAGTAGGCCCTTGGTTAATAGGTTAGTCCCAAAAATAATATAAAATAGCATATAAATGCTTATTAATCATAGAAAACAAATAATATAATAGCATGGAACAATCAAAAATTATAGATACGTTGGAGATGTATCAGTCAACGAGGTCAATGAACGACATCCATTGGAAGAGGACTTTAGGCGGTGAGGCTGACAGCTAGACCCATCAGCTACATCTTCGAACACAAGGAAGTGCCTCCTTATTACTCGCAAAATAAAGATGATTCCTCACCCTAACAGCCGGGACCCACCAGCTACATCTTCACACGCAAGGAAGTGCATCCTTATCCTCCCTGACAGTTGCAATACAAGAAATATGTCAACTAGTGACCTTCTGTCGGTGACCCTGGAAGAATTGGTCATATATCTATGACCATTTGAGACCAATTGGTCAAAAGTTGTTCGGGGGGCTCCAAACCCTAAACCATTGTAACCATTTTGGTCAGAAAGGTCGTAATTTCCTTACACGAAATGGTCATAAAGCAAACATCGCTGGTCCGCTGCCTTATTTCTTGTTGTTAACAAGCAATATAGATGGTCATAGCCTTGTAAATTCTGGTGGGTTGCGATGACTAGGCGGCATCTCATCAGTTTTGCCTATGTGTCATGTCCATGTGTCAATTTTTGCCCTAGGTTGTGAAGCCACCTATATTTCTGTTATTCCAAAAATTCCCAAAAAATTCTCATAAATTGTTTGGATCATATCTTCATCAAATATGTCAAAAACCTTCCTTGCCTAGTTCAATAATAATTCAACAATATTCATTTTCCTATTCTGTTCAGAGCAGCACTTTGTGAAGGAAGTGTTATTTATATATTCTTGATTTCCCTAAAAATTTGTGAAGACATTCTTCTTAGTATACGATAATCCTCAGCCAAAACTCACGCCCATTGGCCATGTGCATTTCCCGTACCGCTAATCGAAAACTTGGCTGCTAATTCATGTTTGAGCATAGTTCGGTCTCCTCATGAGAATCTTATGTTATAATTTTCTTCCTAGCACATACCTGGGGAGTGCCCAACCCACTAGACATTCCTAGTCCGCCCAGAACGCATGGCAACACCACGGTCACGGGGTGACCATGCGGCGGGCATGCGAGCTTACGTGCTCTACAGTTGGGGCCCTCGGCCACCGTCCAAACCTCGATGTATTGCCACCAAACCATGTATTTCTGATTAAATAGGTACTTATGTACCTAGAAATGAGTTTTGTAAAAAATAATGAGCAAACTATGAGGCAGGTGCAGTTCAAATTTGACCCGCTTCCTACTGAATCGACGAGAATTTGTCTTTTTCACCAGAGGTGGCTCAAAACTTTTGACACCCAACCATTTGGTCAATTGTGCATTAAATATGGCCTAGTATTTTATAAAATTGATTTGGTCCAATTTTGCAACAAATATATGGTAGGTCCTTCACAAAAAAATCACATTTCGGGCACTCGGAAAATGGAAAATGAATTTTCCGTGCAAAGAAAATGAAAACTCCCTTAGAAAATATTGTTTGGAATTACAAGATGCACCCTTGTGCACAATATGAGATCATTTAAACAAACTATGCCATTAATGTGGTCATAAGATTGATCATTTGGCTTGAAAGCCATAAATCTTCATGCATGATAGATCATTTCTGAGAACACTTTTTTAAAATAATTGCCGTATTACAAGTTTATTATTTTTCCTGGAAACTTGGTCACATATAATGACACAATGCGATGGTTTTCCATTTTTTTGATTTATTTTGAAATTTTTATGCCCGTTTCAAAATGTGGTCAAAACGCCGTGCTTGACCGTTCCTAGCTAGTGGTTGAATCTTGGAAAACCTTTGATGTTTCTCTGATTAAATAGATACTTATGTACCTAGAAATGATTTTTGTAAAAAATAACTAGCAAACTACGAGGCAACTGGAGTTCAAATTTGACCCGCTTCCTACCGAATCGGCGGGAATTTATCTTTTTCACTAGAAGTGGATAAAAACTTTTGACACCCAAACATTTGGTCAGTTGTGCATTAAATATGGCCTAGTATTTTAGAAAATTGATTTGGTCCAATTTTGTAACAAATATATGGTAGGTCCTTCACAAAAAAACTCATTTCGGGCAATAGAAAATGGAAAATGAATTTTCCGCGCAAAGAAAATGAAAACTCCCTTAGGCAACATTGTTTGGAATTCCAAGATGCACACTTGTGCACAATACGAGATCATTTGAACAAACTATGGCATGAATGTGGCCACAAGATTGATCAATTGGCTTGAAAGCCATGAATCTTCACGCATGATAGCTCATTTCTGAGAACACTTTTTAATAGTTATTGTTGTATTACAAGTTTATTATTTTTCGTGGAAACTTGGTCGCATATGATGACACAATGCAAAGATTTTCCAATTTTTTGATTTTTTTTGAATTTTTTATGCCCGTTTCAAAATGCGGTCAAACCGGCGGGAATGACCGTTCCTAGCTAGTGGTTGAATCTTGGAATTTTGTTTGGTGTTTCTCTGATTAAATTGATACTTTTGTACCTAGAAATGATTTTTGGAAAAAATAAATAGCAAACTCTGAGGCAGCCACAGTTCAAATTTGACCTGCTTCCAACTGAATCGGCGGAAAGTTATCTTTTTCACCGGAGGTGGATCAAAACTTTTTACACCCAACCATTTGGTCAATTGTGCATTAAATATGTCCTATTACTTTATAAAAATTATTTGGTCCAATTTTGCAATAATTATTTGCTAGGTTCTTCACAAAAAAAACCTCATTTGGGCACTCGGAAAATGAAAAATGGTTTTTTTGTCGAAAAATATGAAAACTTCCTTAGGCAACATTGTTTGCCATTTCAATATGCACCCTTGTGCACAATATGAGATTTTTCTGAATCTTTCGTGTGAAAAAGTAGAAGAAAAACAAAAGAAAAATTACAATTACGACCTAGTTTGGCAGCAGTGTCTTTTTAAAACTGTGGTAATCCAAAACCTCAGTTTCTCAACGCACGGGCAATCAATACCTCAACAGTGGCTCAGACTTTTTGCTTGGTTCAGTTTTTAAAAAAGAGGTCGAGGCCTCTTTTTTAGATACTGCAAGAAAACCACGGTATGAAAAATACCACAGTATCTTAAACTATAGTATTTCTTTCATCCAAACACCTTAAAGTATTTAATACCATGGAATTTTTCTGAAACCACGGTATTCCCAAAAAACTGCAAAAATATTTTGCATCCAAACGCCACCCTACATGTGCTCCATTCTCATTAGTGGAATGAGTTGTCACATGGATCGATGACATGGCGCTCATCCATCCATCCATCCATCCATCTCTCCATCCCACGTCCATCCATCCATCTATCTACAGAAAAGAAGAAAAAGGAAAGAAAATAGGAAACCCCATCCGCAGCGCAAACCCTAAATCAGATCCAATCGGCCCCCTCCTCCCATCGCACTCCTCCCTCGTCCCCATCTCCCCGCCGCCGCCGCCGCCGGACCCATCCTCGCCTCCCACCATCGCCCCTGCCTCTCAGGAGGATAGAGGAAGGCCCCCGCCACCGCCACGGTCCTCCGTCTCCGAGGCCATGGAAGGGGCGGGAGGGCCCGTGGCCGCGGATCTACGCTGGGACATGGCGGCGGATCATGCAGGACCGTCCCCGCACCACGGCCACCTCTGCCTTCTCCAGCGCCATCCTCTCCGCCCGCTCGTGCACCGAGGTACGCGCCTCCCCCGTCGTCGTTCCTCTTCCTTTCAGGTAGTAGTAGAATGGCATCCATCACAGCACCAATTATGTAGATTCAGAGGTAGTAGTACAGAATGATGGATGCATGCATCCATTACAACACCAGTTATGTAGAGATATTTCTAGGGATTATGCAACTTTAGCAAATATCATGTAGGCATCTTGAAGCCTTGGGGATATACTACTATTGGTACTAGTACTTGTAGTCGATGGATGGAACTGCACATTCCTCTGCATTGTTGATCCAATTTCCCGGCCACGAGTGCTGCTTCTTGTATTTTTCTGCCAAGTCCTCTAGACGCACAAAAGCTAATTGTAGTTGATGGACAGTAGACTCTGTTGTATTGAGGAATTAGTTGTGATTACTAGTTAGATTCGATGTTTCCCGCCATGGAATAGAACTATGAACCACTTTGATATCTTATCTTAGAATGTTTTATTTGTGCCTCCTGATTGATTACTAGTGTTTCCTGGTTAGCACTGATGTTCCAAACCTAGGTGTACTCATGTGCTTCTCATGGATATGTCTTTTAGGTGTACATCAAGAACCAGATGACAAGGGGGTACTCGAAGCATTTCCAAGTCTAGTTCAAGAGAAGGCGATGTATGTGTTAACACTTGCCTCTCCATGAATCTGCTACTTCTGTCATTTAACAGCAATTCTGATTAGCTGATCCCTTCTCCCTTGTTTTCTCAGGGGGAGGACCGACTACAGGGCCAGGCTGAGACCAACCAGGACAAGAACAAGCACAATACCCCCAAGTACCGTTTTGTCGTGCGATTTTTATCCTTCAAAGTTTCTTCATCATAGTTTGTGCACTTCTCAATCATCTATATATGTTGCTTATGTTGCTTATTATTACCAAGGAGTCATGTTGTATCTCTTAACATTAGTACTTTAGACCAACAAGGATGTCACTCCCCAAATTGTTTACGCTACCATTGCTGGTGATGTCGTGATGGCCGCTGCCTACTCCCATGAGTTACCTTGCTATGGTCTTGAAGTTGGCCTCACCAACTATGTTGCGGGTTGATTTTAGCTACTGAATGAATGTGCAAATGTATGATGTGATCGTATGCATGCCTCTTTTCTAATCTAATTTTCTGAATGCATGATGTAGCCTACTGCAGTGGTCTTCTTTTGCGCCATAGAAGGTCGTTCCCCTGCTCCCTCCTCTGCCTTTCCCCATCATGGGTATGTAGATCCCCTTGCATATTTCCAAATTTTAAGGTGGCTATAGGCATGTGGAATTTCATGGAGGGGCAATTGGTTTATAATTTCAGACACTACTACTTACTACCTTCAATCATACAGACGAGCTTGGTCATACTATCAGTTAGTTGTTGTGCTGGTAGATTTAATTCGATTCCACCTATATTCAACCACAAATATTTGCCTGTTAGTACAACTACTGCAACAATGGTGTCACTAAACTGATTTAATTCAGGTTCCAGGACAGCTGCTAATTTGAACCATGTTATAGGAACGGTCAGTTTCATTTCATGGATGGTTAGTTGCATAGCTATGCCACTTCCTGCACTACCACACTTAATCCTTATTAGCACACGAATCATGTATTTAAGTCTAGTACTTTTCATCATTGCACATTACCTCACATGTACTACTTGTATAATTGATAACTCACGGCGTTCCCTAATTGCATGCTGCTTTCTCTAGCAGTAACAATGCAGGAGTAATGGCAACCCCTTTCTCCCTCTTAAAGGATGGCATCGAGATGTAGTTTGAAACTAACTATGTCGGTATGAATTGATTACCAGCTCAACTCCCATGTACTACTTGACGAGCTAATGAACCAGCTACATACCCTAATATACAACGACTGATATGGAAGTAGTCCGTCATAATTTTCTAAAACACTAATACTCGATAATTACAAGCAGTAGTCCCTGTTTTTGTGTTACTCACTTTTCTTGAAAGTTGCATACATGTTTTTTAATTCAGATGTGTGTATCACTGGATATGCACTTGTAGTACAGCACAGATCAGTAAACACTTTGTCAGGAGTATGTTATCCTTGTTGTCCTTTTTTAATTCAGAGGTGTTTTCACTTACTTGTGCTGAGAATAGTAGCAAGTAGCGTCACCTGAGATGGAATTCTTGCTTCAAGGGTGACTGCTTGTCATTTTCTCCAGAATGCTAACACGAGTGCAACTTGAATCCTTAGAGTTGGTTTATATTTCAGTACATCTAGTATCAAATATGGTATTTGTCATAACTAACGAATTAGGAGCCAATTACCTTGCCCTTCCTGTTGTTTTTACGAGTCGGGTCACTTGCAGAATTGTTCTTTAGATAGGCTTGTGAAGGAGCCAATTACCTTGCCCTTCTTGCTGTTTCTTAAGAGTCAAGTCACTTACAGAATTGTTCTTTAGATAGGCTTGTGAAGGATAGGGAAGCACCTTACCTATCATTGAACCCATCTATACTCGCTTCAGCTACAACTCTTTGTTTAATTCCGTGCCTGAGATTACCAATTGACTCGTTCTACTACATCCTGTGATGAACTAAAGAAGATGATTTCTTTTTTTGCAGACAGCGTGCAAGAATTTCCCTCACTCGTGGCATTTATGTTCTGAATTGCCCTTCAGCACCACTGCTCACCCGAAGCATTGTGGAATGGCAAGTCACAAGCATTGTCACCCCCTGTACATGATTTTGTTTGTAATATGATTACAATAGTAGAGTTGACAACGGAGCATTTGTAATGCGGCCTCATTGCTGTTCTTTTTGTCATATGCAGTGCTACTGTTATGTGTGTGATGCTCCAGCTCCATTCAAGCACTGGGGCAAAGGGCTCTGTCAAGTAGGTCTGCATGGTCAGCATCTCGGTTCAGCTCCGTCCCCCATCATCCTCTGTCTGTTTGTTCGAACTGGTGGTGCCGCGAGATGGGTTTGCTTGTGGATTCTTGTTTTGGTAATAGTTTGCTTTTCTATGAGTAAAATGCTGGTACTTTGCTTGCCATGTCTGGTTCTTGTTTTGGTAGTAGTTTGCTTTGCTTATCCAGCAGTATCAGTCAATTGGCCAGCCTATAGCAGCTTGTTGTTGTACATGATGGTGTTAACTGTGATGATGCCAAGTGTGAGAAAATTAGACCAACTGTCCATTTCTTGCCTGAATGCATTCTTTAAATGAGATGATGTGCTAGAGGCATGCTACTATATTGCCTTGCTATAAACAAGATGGTGTTTACTGTATTGTCTTTCATGCACATTTGTTGTATTATCTTCTAACCTGCTAGTGTCATGCGTACTGTACACATAGAAGGAGGAAATTTAAGAACTATCTTCACTATTTCTCCTTCTATCTTAATCCTGATATAACTCTACAGTTTACTTGAATATGATGTTCCTTTCAAAAGTATATGCAAAGTGTGTGTGTGTGTGTGTGTGTGTATCCAGTGAGCAAATCTGTAGTAATTATTGAATGTACTATTTTGTGCTCAGTTCTCTTTTGACATATAGTTTGTTCTCTTTGAATGTGAAGATAATATGATGTGCTGGTGATCTTTTTTTTTGCTGGGATCATTTGAACCTGGATGTCATGTGTTATGTGATCTGAGCCATATGGCATATTGTAAACTTTTTATTGCTGTTTTTATGTATGATGTCATGAAGATATATGTTTGGAATGCTGCTTTGACAGCAAAATTGTATTCCTTTGTACATCCTGCTTTGACAGCAAAATTATGAAAAATTATCAACAATATATATGGGTTAAATATCTGTTTTCCAATCTTCTATGCTTAAAGTTGTACTGCGCCTAAAAAGGCTACAACCTAACTGATGATGTTGTTGTGGAATTGTTTATTTTATTTTAAATAACGAAAATAATAATAATTCAGCCATAAGTTATAAAAAACAAAATGAAAAGGCCGGCAAAAACAAAATGAAAAGGCCAACAAAACAATAAATTTAAGTAAAGGGCCCAAAAAAGAAAAGGGTTGTAAAATTGGGCTTGGCCCATTTAGTTGACCATGAAAAAAACATACATTTGTTGAATTAGTGGGCTCGGCCCATCTAAAACACCTAATCTGACCGGGCTGAATCTTGTCAGTGACCTTTGGAACTGGTCGTAATTTTGCCACGTCAGATTGCCACGTCGGATCTGACGTGGCCTGGGCAGACAGCCAGTGACCAAAACAAAAGGTCATGGGTTCAATGACCTTCTGTGTTGGTCATAAACGTCTACGTCCTTCTCATAGAGAAGGTCGTTAATTTCAGTTTACGACCGCCAGCTTTTGACCTTCTGTTTTTGGTCACAAAAATGTCGCAAATGAAAAACAATGACCTTTCAATGAC
Source organism: Triticum aestivum (assembly GCF_018294505.1). NCBI lineage: Eukaryota > Viridiplantae > Streptophyta > Magnoliopsida > Poales > Poaceae > Triticum > Triticum aestivum. The sequence goes on from NC_057804.1 coordinate 508,662,118, forward strand.
GAGTAGTCAAGGTCACAAGTTGACATATTTATTGTAGTGCTGGGACCCACCCAATCGAAGTGTACCTAGTTTTGTCTGTCTAGTCACGAACGTGTACATACATACTGGTCGATCGGTCTCTCTGCAATGATGAACTAGGGCCGGGCAAGCAGTGACACGTGTAGTAGTAGATTCTCGACGTAGCAGTTCAGGCAATCCAATCTAAACTGTGTACATGTACATACAACCACATGCAAAAAATACGGCCATGTATGTACATACGAGTGGGGTCTCAAATGCATACAGCGATGGCGTCCTATTCATTGGCAGCCAACCCGCTTGGACGGAACAGAGTAAACAGCGTTGTGTTCATCAATCAGGAGTCAACCAACTATGTCAAAATATGTCCTATTTATCGGGAAACAACCGGCTTGGACGAACAGCGGAAGCGAGGTGTGGCGTACTGTAGAACGGAGGAAACAACCTTATGTTCGACCACGTACGGTCGAAATGGGGTGCTTTTTATCAGAAAGGGTCTGGCATACCGCAAAACAAAGGAAATGGACCTCTGTTCGAGTGCCTACGGTCGAAATGGGGTCCTGTTAATAGGGAGGGGTGTGCCGTACCACAAAACGGAAGAAACAGACTTGTCTTGGAGCGTCTACGGTTGAAACAAGGTCATGTTCATCGGGAGGTGTATGGAGTACCGCAAAATGTGACTCCACAGGCTACTATTCATCCACCATCTACTGCCTCGCTCAAGCCTCCATGAGAAACTATTCATCCACCGTCGACTTCCTCCAGCCTCCACCTACTACTTTTCATCCACCATGTCTTCCTCCTGCCTCCACCACCTATTGTTCATCCACGGGCTACTGTTCATTAGCCTCCACCGGCTACTGTTCAACCAGCCCTCCATGGTGTCCTATTCATCCACCACCAACCGGCTTGGCGGCCTCCTCGATCAGGGTCCTGTTCATCCAGCAACAATGGCCTCTACTACCACGGGGTCCTGTTCATCCATCCCCCACCGAGTCATGTTCATCCAACCCCCGACAACAGAGGCAGGTTCGGTTGGCTTCGGTTAGAAGCAGTAGCGAATGAATCACTCGGGTTCAGTTAACAGCCAAGGGATCAATCGCTCTGGTTTAGTAACGTAGCTAGTGGAATCGCTCGGGTTCAGTAAGCGAACGCCTCGCTCAGGTTCAGTTAGAGCCCAATGCCTTGCACACATGCGCATACGTGTATGAGAGAAATGCGCAAACCTCTGTGCGTCGCTCAACCCGACCACCCAGCGTAACCGGGAACTCCCCAAAATTTTCCTCGCCATCGCTTCTACCATGATTTTTCTGTCATGGATGGCAGAAAGAATGTCATGCAGGTGCGTCCTCGGCCCGCCCAGGAGGAAAAGAACATTTTCTGTCATTATTTTTTCCATGGAAGTAGGAGCCCACCACATCTATGATGATATGTGCCTTTGTCACAATTATCGCCATGGAAGTGTCATAAGCATCACAGCAAAAAATTCGTTTGGGCTAAAATGTCACGGATGTGTCTTTTTTGTAGTGGGACCCCCTGTATTATCAGGGGAGGGCTACTTCCAGCCTTGTCCATAGACCAACTTAGGCCAAAAGCTTAAGCTTGGAGGAGTACATATTTCTCATCGATATTACATTCATGTTCACACATTCATTCAAGTTATCAGTTTTCATCCTTTTTCATCGTGTAATCCAAGATAGTTTTATTTTGTTTTCTTCTCGTGTGTTTAACAAATTTGTGAAAACCCTAAAATATTTCTCGTTTCTTTTATGTTTTTATCTCCAGTTTATTTCATTTAGTAGTTTGTACTATTAGAAGAAAACCCAACACATTTTTTTGTTCTTTTTTTGCTTATTGGGAGCTTTGCCGTGTAAATAGTTTTCTCATTTTCGTTTTACCTTCTTTAGAAAACAAAAACTCCAAAACTATTTGAGTGTGTTTCTTTGAAATTATTTTCTTTTTCTTTGGGTCGTAAGGAGAAGACCACGATGAAAATGTTGAGTGGCTCACATATGCATTATTGCTGATCTAACAAAGAGCCCATATTACCTTGTCTTCTCCTTTCAATAAATGTTTGCACATTCCAGCTTAGTCCATGGCACATGCACATTTATTATTATTGACATCATTCGGTCATGCAATTGAAAGTAAATAATGACAAAAATTGATGAAATGATTGAGGTGGAGAAAAGGTGGTATGAACTCGACTTCTCTTGTTTTTGTAAATATGTTTAGCTCATTGTTCTTAATTCAGCCTATGAATGAAACATGTTTGCAATGACAACTAGAGATCATAGTTACTCATTCCATGCTTAATTAGCTAGGAGTGTATAATGGTTTATCTTGCTTGTCAACATGCATTTAAAATGGTTATGATGTAGTATGACAGGATGGTATCCTCCTCTGAATGATTCAAGCGGCTTCACTTGGCACATGTTCACGCATGTCGTCCAATCAAAACCAACAAATCCTCCATGATATTTATGTTCATGGTGATTTATATCCTACTCATGATTGTATTTTATGTTGATTAACCTCAATGCATGCTTATGACTGTTGTCGCTCTCTAGTTGGTCGCTCCTCAATCTATTTGCTAGCCTTCGCTTGTACTAAGCAGGAATACTACTTGTGCATCCACTTACTTAAAACCATAATTTATTCCATATGAGTCCACCATACCTACCTATATGCGGTAATTACCTGCCATTCCAAGTAAATTTGCATGTGAAAAACACTAAATCTTCAAATAATAATCTGTTTTATATGCCTGAATCACTCATAAAGCGACAGGGGCGGTCAGTATCTTCCATGCTAGGTGGGTTATTCTCATGATGAGTGTTTATTCGCTTGTCATTCACGAGAAAATGGCTGGTAATCTGGATGCCCGGTCCTATGATCAAAATCAAAATCAAAATATAATAATGAAACAAAATTCCCCTGGATTATTGTTGGTATGGAGAGTACCCGAGGATTCAAGAAGCCATGGCTTGTGTTTCTTGGTGGAGGGGGAGTAAAACTTTACCTTTCTGTTTGGGAACCGCCTATAATGTGTTTAACATGGAAGATGGTGAAAACTCTCGGTCGTTACGTTGACAAGGAAAGCATACCACCCAAAATTATATTCATCTCTGTTTTAAAAAGCTTTGAGCTTTGGCACCTCTGCAAATCCCTACTTCCCTCTACGAAGAGCATATCTATTACTTTAATGTTGAGTCACCATCTTCTTATTAAAGCACCAGCTGGAGAGAACTATTGTCATTTTTATGAATTGTTTTCAGTTAGTGTTAAGTGTGAGTGTAACTGGATCTCTTTTACTATGAATGACAATGTCTAGTTAGTGCTTGAACTTTAGAGGTTCTCTGCATTTATGTTTTGCGGTCTCAGAAAGGGCTAGCGAGATACCACTATGTCATATTATATCATGATTGTTTTGAAAAAGGTGTTGTCATCCGAGATATCTTATTAATGCTCGCTAGTGTGTTATGTCATTGATATGAGTAAATGTGATACCTAAGTGTTATCATGAATATGATTAGTTCAATCATTGCTGAAAACCTAAACATTGGCTAGGCATATTTACAACAACAAGATCAAACAGAGTTTGTAAAAGTTTTTCTTGTCACTTTCAATTTGTCAACTGAATTTCTTCAGGACAAGAAATGAGTTAAGCTTGGGGGAGTTGATACGTCTCCGTCATATCTACCTTTCCAAACACTTTTGCTCTTGTTTTGGACTCTAATTAGCATGATTTGAATGAAACTAAGCTGGACCAACGTTGTTTTCAACAAAATTGCCATGGTGTTATTTTGTGCATAAATCAAAGTTGTCGTATTTACCTAAAATTTTACGGAGAATGTTTGTGAAATATATATTAAAATATTGGTGGAAAAAGATACCAGAGGGGGCCCACCGCAAGAGCCACAAGCTCCGAGGGCGCGCCTAGCGAGCTTGTGGGCCCCCTGGACCTCCGGCAACCCTATCTCCAATAGCATATATACCTATTCGCCAAGAAAAAATCAGAGAGCAGGATTCATTGCGTTTTACGATATGGAGTCGCTGCCACCTCTTGTTCTTCATCGGGAGGGCCGATCTGGAGTCCGTTCGGGGCTCTAGAGGGTGGAATGCGATGTCGTCATCATCATCAACCTTCCTCCATCACCAATTTCATGATGCTCACCTCCGGGAGTGGGTAATTCCTTCTTAAAATTGCTGGACGGTGATGGGTTGGATGAGATTTATCATGTAATCAAGATAGTTTTTTCAGGGCTTGATCCCTAGTATCCACTATGTTCTGAGGTTGATGTTTCTATGACTTTTCTATGCTTAATGCTTGTCACTAGGGTCCGAGTGCCATGATTTCAGATCTGAATCTATTATGTTTTCATGAATATATGTGTGTTCTTGAAACTCTCTTAAAAGTTATATGCACCTATTACGAGTTATGACCCGCATACCGCAAGGTGACAATAATTGGGATTCTTTTTGGTGATTACCGTAGTTTGAGGAGTTCATGTATTCATTAAGTGATAATGCTTTGTCTTTGTTCTCTATTACAAGGAGTCCTTAATATCCCTTTGTTTCCTTATGGACCCTGCTACCATGGGAGGGTAGGACCAAAGATGTCATGCAAGTTCTTTTCCATAAGCACGTGTGACTATATACAGAATACATGCCTACATTACATTGATGAATTGGAGCTAGTTCTATGTCCCCTAGGTTATGACTGCTATATGATGAATATTATCCAACACAATTATCCATCATTGATCCAATGCCTACAAGCTTTTCACATATTGATCTTTAAGTTACTTTTGTCGTTGTTGCTGTTACAATCACTACAAAACTATTACAGTTTCTATTGCCATCATTACCGCTACTATCATACTACTTTTCTATTGACCACTTTACTGTAGATATTAAGTCTTTCGGGTGTGATTGAATTGAAAACTCAACTGCTAATACTTGCGAATATTCTTTGGCTCCCCTTGTCTCGAATCAATAAATTTGGGTTGAATACTCTACCCTCGAAAACTGTTACGATCCCCTATACTTGTGGGTTGTCAGTACGGAGCTATAAGATCAACAACACCGAGGGGACCAAACTGAGAGTGGTGAATGGGCAAAGACTTAAGCATTATAGAGTAGGTAACCTCTTGAGGCAGAAACCAATATTATACATGTAATTACTCTAAAAGACTTCATCTAAATAAATTTCTGGAGGCTCTAGGATCCTGAAAAAGAATAGGTAGGTGATCAGGTATGGAAATAGTCTCCGAAAAATCCGTAAAATTTATATTTGGAAGTGTTACCTAAAATTAAAAATATTGAGCAAAAGAGGAAACCAAGGAGGTGCATGTGGGCCACGTGGGTGTCCGATGCGGCCACCCCCAGGCTATATGGTGTGGTCGCGTGGTTTCCCTCGACACCACCTCCTCTCTATCTTTCACCCGATGGCTTCCTCTTCATGTGGAACTTTTTCTACAAATTTCCAAAAAAAATTACAATCGTCCTTTTTTCATTTTGAGTTGTTTGCAAGGAATTTCGAGGTTATAGGATACCATATCTTCAACTGGACCGATGAAGATTGGGAGAAGGAGGAGCAGATTGTGAAGGTGGAGATGAAGAGCAAAGATGATGCTACCGGAGAAGAACTGGATGGTCCATCCCTCTAGATTGAGACATCAATTGTTGCTAGTTTTTCCACTACTCCACCATCCACGGAGATTCTGAAACATACGTTTGTGACAAGGTCTTTAGCCAGGTTAAATGGAAATCCTTTTCATATTTTGATTCATAACTATGGAGTGGAAAATACCTCTTTGCTGGACATACCATCAAATTGGGACATTTAACGTCCCGAGGCGACTGGTGCAGAAGAAGATGGTGGTTGGGTCCTTCAAATAAGAAGCTCATGAATAATATGAAATATAATACCATCTTGCTACAAGTGCTCCTAAACTGAATAAAAGATATGGATGAATTGCTTCTGAATCTTGGAGGGAGTTTCACTAAATCACCTTCATCACTATCGAAGGATTAAGCAATAGCATATTGTGTAATCACATCCTCCTTAGCTTGTTCCAAGCATGGAGGAGGTGCCTGGTATCTTTACATCATTCTTATTTCATATTTATGTTTCAATCCTTAGGATTTATCGTGATTTAGAGAATTTATAGTTTTTATAGTGGCTACAAGATGATATATTTGTTCCTTCAGAAACATTACCAATGTATCTATTGGTGTGAGGCTATACAATAAAGGGATGTCATGAGACATGCTTTTGATTTTCCATTATTATACGTTTTAACATGGCAATTTACTCTTATAGAACTATTTTGTGGGAGGTCATGACTTTACATGGGAGGTATAAAAAATAAAATATATTGACTGACAAACAAGCATTGGTCGCTTATAGGAATTCATAAAAACTAAGTACAAGGAAGAGAGATATCACATGCAAATACACTATCTTGGACATGTTTTATCATTGCGAACTCTTAGTGAAGATTTTAAAGCTTGAACAAAGTGGTTTGACGAGACATGGAAGCCATGTCACTTAAACATTAAGGACCTAGAGGAGAGCATTTTTTATTAGTTTATGTATGGTGGGTGGGTGGAGTGACAGAATTAGCAAACCCTAAGTTTCTCAACTATTGCATGAGAGGCTGTTGGAACCCCAAAGTTTATTGCTATGGTGAGATGATATCTTAATTATTCTCCTGTACTAGCTGGTGCATGTATAGAGGGTAGAATAATAAGTTTGTTGAGTAAGTGAAAGTGCAACTAATCCCTGGGTGGTTTTGGTAATTCATAACAACATGTATCTCATTGAACTAATATGCATTCAAGTTAAAGATTTCAGGAAGTTCAATGATTGACATGGAAAGGACTAGTGATTATGGACCCCTCAAAATTATAAGGACATGGATTGGCAAAATCTCAAGATTCTACATTTTTGGTTAAGTGATCCAAGATCACATTGAATATATTATATAATTAAAACAAGAGGCACACAAGCCATTACGTTTATCCACACAGATTAAATTATCTTGATCATTAATTTTTGATATAAACGGGTGAGATTTAAAGACAAAAGCGTTACATACAAATATTAGGTATAGGCATTGTTTTGCACACAATGACACTATCTCACAGCCTATGACATCATCCCTCGCAATATATCAAACCAACACGTCCATGTTGCATGGGATTATGTGAGTAGCACCAAAGGCATTGGTTCCTCAAAAAAAGCACCAAACGCATTGACAAAAAATAATAAATTCTGTTTGGATTTGACCATGGCGAATCGAATGTTTTCAATGATAATTTTAGTAATGTGAGGATAACTAGTTTAGTTGACACGCACGGCAATATCCTAGCAAAAAATACACTGAGCACATATTTATCATTCTTGCAAACAAAACTTGCCATCCTCGCGTCCCAAAGCCATCGAAAACATTCGATTTGCCAAATCCTTGATCATTCAGGCATTATCAGAGCCCAGAAAAAGAGTATCACCAGAGGAAAAATGCTAACTTTGCAAATAAAAAAATCTCACTATACAATGGATGTGTGTTTTCTAATCTGGAGCTCAACTTCTCATAGATGAATAGTAAATTCAAAAAAAACCTGAAATCTTTTTGTGGCAAACTTTAAGGAACAATTGAAGTGCATGAATTTTTTTATCATGAAATAACATCGGTGCAACGCATGGTAAAATAACAAAATATATGGTTCAAAATTGTGACTTTCCAACACATTTAAGAGCTGTGATTTTGTTTTTTACATGACTTCCACCAATGTGATTTAATGTTAAAAGCAATATACCATATACATGAATCCATCTCAAATGTGATGTTTTTTTAAATATGAAATAAAATCAATATTTTTTTTGTATGAACTCTTGCATGTGAAACAATTAGTTACTCAAGGTCAAAATATACCATATATATTAATATATTTGGAGTCAACTGGCCAAACAATTTTTATCATATGCATCAATTTTGAAATACGAAAAGAAATAGAAATATGAAATTTGTAACATTAGCTTATAATATAGTAATAGCATGTGTCAATTAACCAATGTTTCACTTGCAATACTAAAATCTATAATTTTATATAGCATATCACATGAAAATGTGATATGTCTTTTGATCTACATGCCATATCAAAATATAAATAGCAAATATACAAACATGTGAAAAGTCTAGCAGCAAAATGCGCGGGGCACACTACTAGTTCATAGGAAAGCCAATACTATTAAAAGGGGATGAAATTTTGGTAATGATCTATTTGCTCAAGTGCTTAGTGATATTGCTCTAAACCCCTCAGCCACTTTCTCTATCCATATCTTTCCAAAACCATCCAATCCAACTCAGTCCCACCAAAACTTATCCATCTGGACCATCCGAGTTAATCTGGGCACTGTCACAGCCAAACCCTAACAAATTGGATCCACCGATATGGAACTCGGTCTCACTGAGATGGCCTTGCCAACTCTTTGTTACTTGCTGCAATTATTTTGGTCTTACCGACTTTTGCAGGTGATGCCACCAAGACGGCTTGCCAACCTTCTCTTGCCTTATTGCTTGTGTTTGGTCTTACCAAGATGATGCAATCGGTGCCACCGAAGTGACGTTTTCCTTTACCATTGCACATCAATCTATCTGAGATGTTTCCATTCAGTCCCACAGAGACCTCCAACGTTCATATATTTTACATAGGTTGGTGCCACTGAGATTTCTGATCGGTGGCACCGAGTTTTTTCAAATGTGTGTAACGGTTGGATTTCATGTGGAGGCTATATATACCCTCTCCAACCCCTCTTACTCAGAAGAGAGCAATCAGAACGTGCCTACACTTCCACTACTCATTTTCTGAGAGAGAACCACCTACTATGTGTTGAGATCAGGAGATTCCATTCCTACCATTTGATCCTTGATTTCTATCCTTCCCCAAGTTGCTTTCCACTCAAATCCTTCTTCCACCATAGCCAAATCTATGAAAGAGAGTTGAGTGTCATTTGAAGCACAAGAGCAAGGAGTTCATCATCACACCATCACTTGTGGACCATGGTCATGGTGGGATAAGCAAGGTTTCTTATTCGTGGACCCATCATGGTTGTAGCCCTTCATGGACTCATGTAGCCGTTGCCCTTCGTGGGTTGAAGTCTCCATCAACGTGGACGTACGATAGCACCACCTATTGGAACGACACAAAAAATCACCGCGTCCCCATGTTGGTTGCCTTCTCCAAACCGCGCCCCCTTTACTAACATGTGCAATGTCTTACTTTCTGCTGCTATACTCTTAGAATTGCATGTGTAGGGTGTTGCTCGACATGCTATAATTGTTAAAATCTTCCTACAACTAAAATTGTGAAAATCTTAGGTTTTATTTGGTCAAGTAGTCTAATCACCCACCCCTCTAGACATACTTTTGATCCTGCAACAAGAATAACATATTTTCATAAGTTTGACCACACAAAAAGTTATCAAAGCAATGAAAGTTAACTCAATGAAACTAGATTAAATTAAGTTGTTCAAACTCCCATGTGTCCTCAAGAGAGACTTGAGCCCTATAAGTAAAACAATTGGCTTATCCTTAGAACAATTAAGGATTGGGCCACTTGTTGCACCGTTGTACTTTGGTTACCATTTATATTGGTGCAACTTCTCATGTGATCAAACAAACAATTAAGTAATATTTGCAACTTTTACAATTATTTATTACTAGCTTCCATCAACCAATTCCTTCTACTCCTTATTGGCTTCGACACCCTTACTTACAGAAAAGGCTAAGATATATCCCCTACACTTGTGGGTTATCATGGAACACGCATGGATGGCAGATGTCTAGCATCCATGGTGGCGTGTAGTGTGTGGAAGATGAGGTCATGTGGTACTTGTGGAGGCAGTGGCGTAGACATGATGTCAGACAGCTTACCCGCCACTAGCTCCCTCATTAGCCACGGTCGGGTGCCTGTTCTCGTCGAGTAGCACCACGATATCCTTCATCACCGGTTGGTCATCTATGCGGTTCTTTACGCATAATGTGACCAAAAGGGTATGGGCACACGCAACTTGCGCCAGATCACATGTGCAAGAAGAGAGGTGGGAGGGGCGTAGGTGGGACACTGTGACGATTAGGGCCTGGCTACGCACCGGCATAGTTAGCGAGCTAGTTTTCGGGCAGAGTCGGGTGTGAAAGGTGGCATGACATACGAGGATAGCAGGAGCCGAGCGGAGATGGCGCATTACTATAATTTAATTTGGTGGGAACGACTTTTTCGATGATGGAGAATTGGCAAGGAAGGGATGAGTTCTCCTGTCGGGCAATGGGCGGAGCAACAATGGCGACCATCGGCCTGGACGAAAAGCAGCAAGGGCGTTGTGCCCGTATGTAGCCGAGGAGGACGAAGGGAGAGAAGAGATTAGAGATGAGAAAGCGATGGAACTAGATGCATCCCACCTATCACTACAAGGGGCATTATTGTCTGACTGTCAGTGTCAAAACCGGTGGATCTCGGGTAGGGGGTCCCGAACTGCTCGTATAAGGGTAATGGTAACAGGAGGCAGGGGACAAAATGTTTACCCAGGTTCGGGCCATCTCTATGGAGGTAATACCCTACTTCCTGCTTGATTGATCTTGATGAATATGAGTATTACAAGAGTTGATCTAACACGAGATCGTAATGGCTAAACCCTAGAAGTGTAGCCTATGAGATTATGATTGTTGTCATAAGGACTAAACCCTCCAGCTTATATAGACACCTGAGGGGGCTAGGGTTACACAAAGTCAGTTACAGAGAAAGGAATCTACATATCCGCATCGCGAAGCTTGCCTTCCATGCAAAGGAGAGTCCCATCCGGACACAGGACGAAGTCTTCTATCTTGTGTCTTTATGGTCCAATAATCCGGCCACAGTACATAATCCAGCTATCGGAGGACCCCCTAACCCAAGACTCCCTCAGTAGCCCCCGAACCAGGCTTCAATGACGATGAGTCCGGCGTGCAGATTGTCTTCGGCATTACAAGGCGGGTTCCTTCTCTGAATACTTCAAAGTACTTGACTTGAATAGCAGTGTCCGGCCCTTCATTTAATGACGCACTCCTTGGCTTCTATTCCTTCGTGATTTCAGCTTCCAAGTGTCGAGCGAATATGAGAGGTATGGGCATTTTTGCATTTACCACCCTGACCGTATAAGAAAATTGTCTATTAAAGAGACGGGGATCGTCAGATCTAATCCACACCATCTCCCCCAAACGAGGAATCCTCAAAGCATGCTCCCAGCTCTTCCTCCCGCCCTCGTGGCCCCAAAAGGGGGACTGGGAAAAGTGCTCCGTATCCCACGACCAATTGGTGAAGATGCAGACCCAGGGATTTCTTCCCCTTGCAGATCTAGTCCCCATCCAGTCCGACTGGCTTCTTTCGACGGTGGGGAATAGACGGAGAAGTTCCCCAACCCATCCAGGGGGGAGCGTGTATGCTTTGTTCCCTATTTGCTGAGAGGCATCGGATTTCCAATGCATCTGTTCCTCCGAGGGTTTCTGGAGCACTATGGTCTCCAACAGCACAACTTAACGCCTGCCTCCATCCTGCACATTGTGGGTTATGTTGCTCTTTGCGAGCTATTTCTGGGTTGTGAGGCTCATTTCGAGCTATGGAAGAAGATGTTGTACCTCGTCCCTCGTAATCAAGAGGGATCAATATTCCAAGTGGGCGGAGCCGAGATATGGCGCATCGCTGGGACCGGATATTTATCTAGTACGCCGAAGAAGGCATCCGAAGAATGGCCTTCTGAATGGTTTTATATTGAAGATGTATCCCTTCCTGACCCAATCCGGAGGGGTCTTCCTGAATATTCAATTACCCCCTTGAAGAAGCGCCTCAGCTAGCATCCTCGGAATCCCAGGGAGGAAGATAGCATGGAAGTTTACCAACTGATGAGCAAAATAAAGACGCTTGCCCACTCAGGATTGTCAATAGTCAAGGTTATAACGATATCCATAATGCGAGGGGTTTAGCCACTCCAATAACGAGGGCGCCCCATGTGTCACTTCAATGGTGAAGATGATGCCACCCTCTATGGTCGGAAGGGTCCAGACACTCACATCGCTTTGGCGAAAATACTATCCGGATTATATAAAGGGGAGTAGGAGGAGTTCATCCACATTAAGCCAGGGATGGATTTTCCATGTACAATCCTCCCAGCTGGGTGAGTTTTTTCCCCACTACTCTACTCCATCAACTCCCTGAATCCTCTTTCATAAATGTTAATCCGTCATTTATAAAAGGAATAGTGGAAGGTCACCAGGTAGATCCACAGCCCCGCACCACATCCAGAGGACCACAACCGGGCTCTCGACCCCGGATTCGAAGAGGATCCGGACATATTCGTGGAGCTCAGGGAAGGGGGGTTTTCCCAGGCGAGTTGTGATGGCACCGAAGTGGCCATCATTTCTGACTATCCTGGCCTTCTCCCTGTGATGCATGTAAGTAATCCAGAGACTTGTCCTTTGATGAAATTCCCTCTTTCTGCCTTACCCACCGCACTATATTATACTCTAAAGGGGAGGCGGTCAGCGGGTAAGAAGGCGGCGCCTACGACGGGCAGGCTTCTGAAGAGGAAGGCCAATAGAAATATGGGCATACCTTTAGCAAAGACCTAAGGTTGTTTTAAGTATACTCTATGGCCATTGCATTTAAAGTGTGACAATATCTGTTTTGTCTTATCAGGAAAAATATAGACCGGACTATGTCCGGGGATTCTGCCGGTCATGCCTCTACGAGCCGGATTCTGGACCCTACCGCAAGGACTGAGGCTAACACGGAAGTGACACCGGATTGTCCCTTTGCGGAGGAGTGGGCTAAGTATCTGCCACAAACTCCAAAGTGGAAAGCACCATGAATCATCGGCACCGGAGGGCCATTCTTTGAGACCCTGGATTTTCAGAAGAGGCCTTTAAAGCCTTCAACTCAGCTGATGCTTACATCCGAGATGCTCAAGATGGGCTTGCCCGAGCCACAGACCAGTATTTGAAAGATATACGGGTAAGTACACATTTGTACGAAACTGATAATCATATACCAGTAGCCCCCGAGACTTGAAACAGTTGGTACAACTGATTTAAGGATTGTTATATGACCATGAGCACACAGAGAAGAACAATCTATTGTCTCAAGAGCTGGAAAAGTGCCAGGCCCAACTGACAAAAGCTACCACCGAACTGGAGAAATCCAAGAAGGGAGCATCTGGTAATGTTCCCCTCTATCGAGAAAACATAATCATAGACCAGGATTATTAATACAAGCGTAACTTATTATAACAGAAGCACCGGATGTTACACAAGCGCGAGGTTCAGGAGCTCAAAGGCATCTGACCACGGGCGAACGTGTCCTGACATAGGTCAGGGCAGATAAGAACAAACTCCAAGATGCCAACACCAAGCTTGGTGAAGAGCTTAAAGATGTGCAAGCCTAGCTAGCTGACTCCGTGAAGGAAAATAAGAATCTGCGAGCCAGAATATTTGGTATGTGTTCGGACTTACCTCTTTTACAGTTCGGTAAGTGAAGCAACTGACAGAATTATGTCTGTAGGCATATTGACGGGCCGTCCAGAAGAGGAGGTGTCCGGATCGTCGAGCGATCTGCTACAAGAGCTGTCGCAACTGCACGAGAGAGCTCTGAAGGCGATGGGAGGTCTGGCCAAGGCCTTATGGCCATCTGACTCTCCTCCAGGAAGTATGGAGGGGCTTGTACAGCTATTCAAGGGAGCGCGGTGGCGCTTCTGATTATGGAAAATATGGGCCTGACAGGAAGGTGCGCGAGAAGCCTAGGCGATTGTGAAAACTTGGTATACCAAGCTTGACCCAAACCACATGGCTCGGGTCGGACATGTAGGGTCAAATGGGGAAGAAATACCCATTAGTCCGGTATATGACCAGGTTGAAGTAGCCGCCAAGTATTCCCAGAAGGATTGTAGGCTAGACAACTTGTTAGATGTCATAGAAGAAGAAGTGTTTGAGTCTAAGTGACTGTGTACTTCATGTGGAAGATTATGTCTTCTAGCTGAATTGTAATAAACACTTGTCATGGCAGACCTTTTTGCTTCAACCTCTATACCCTAAGGTGTGGAGTGCTTCCGAATACCCGCTCGGTAATATAAACTGGGGTATGCGTGGAAACCAGGTGTAGGGGTCATAGTTGCTTGAATAGACAAGTATCCGGCTAGTTTTGTTATATTACATTTTAATCATAAGAAACATCTTCCAGAGAGAATAGTTCCGTTAAGGGTTCCTTTCCCTGGGTAAGCATGCATCAAAGCGCATGTCCGAACTGTGTTTGAAAAAACCACAACATACCTAATATCTGGGGGTTTATAATGCGACAAGGAAACAACATCTTTAGTCCACCAACCGAATATTACCTTAAGAACGCTAGCTTTCGGCTTCACCCAGTCTGAGGTACACATCCGGATGACCCGGCAGTAACAATCACAGAGGTTCTCCCTTTATGCCCTAGCAGAACTGACGAGAACATAGGGCATAAGCACAGGAGCCAGGCAACCCATCTTGGCCAAAATTTAAGTCATATCGATGCATATAATGGCGAAGAAAAGGTACATATGTGGTGAGCTTGATGCGCGGAAAATAATAGTAATAAGCTTCTATACAAGAAGCCCCCAGGTATAATTGATATACATATTAATAATTGTATGCGTTATAGTTGTACGGTTTAACCGTGCAAGAGCTTTACAACATAAGAAATAAAAATGAAAAGAGAGGAAGAATCAAATAAAGGGTGGAGAAAGGGAAAAGGAGACGAACGAAGAGTCCGGCGCTAGACATAAAATCTTCGGATTCGGGCCGTGTTCCACGGGTTCGGCTCCAGGCGGTTGTCTGATGCATCACGCAGGCGTTACGCTCCTCCAGGGGGGACTTCGTCGATGATGAAGGGACCCTCCCACTTGGTCTTGAGTTTCTCCTTTTTCTTCTCCGGCAAGCGTAGAACGTGTTCGCCAATGTTGTAAGTCTTGGCCCGTACCTCTCTGCTTTGATATATGCGAGCCTGTTGTTGATAGAATGCGAAACGGGCTTTAGCGACGTCACGCTCCTCCTCCAAGGCATCTAAGCTGTCCTGCCGATCCAGCTTGGACTCTCTCCCTTCATACATGCGCACTTGAGGTGAGTCATGAATAATGTCGCAGGGTAACACAGCCTCTGTGCCATACACCATGAAAAAGGTGTATATCCGGTAGAACGATTGGGCGTGGTCCGTAGCCCCCAGAGTACAGAGTCTAGTTCCTCCACCTAGTGCTTGTCTGATTCTTTCAAAGACAGCTCTTAATCTGGGTTTGATGCCTCTCATAATAAGACTGTTAGCTCGTTCGACTTGACCGTTGGTTTGTGGGTGGTAAACCGAGGCGTAATCGAGCTTGATGCCCATATTAGAACACCAGGCTTTCACCTCATTGGCTGTGAAATTGGAGCGGTTGTCAATGATAATGTTGTGTGGAACACCATAACGGTGCACAACGCTGGATATAAAATCTATCACTGGCCCGGCTTCGTCCGCTTTGTCTGGTTTGGCCTCTATCAACTTAGTGAATTTATCCACCATGACCAACAGGTACTTTTTATTGTGGATTCCTCCTTTAAGGGGTCCGACCATATCAAGCCCCCAGGCCGCAAAAGGCCATGTGATGGGGATGGTTTGTAGAGCGGTGGGTGGCATATGGCTTTGATTGGCAAAAAGCTGGCATCCGACGCAATGTTGGATGAGGTCCTGTGCGTCTGCTCAGGACGTTGGCCAATAGAAACATGTACGGAAGGCCTTGCTTATGAGGGCCCGAGCCACGGCGTGGTGATCACCGAGACCAGCATGAATTTCAGCCAAGAGCTGCCGCCCTTCCTCCTCGGAGATACATCTTTGTAGTACTCCAGTAGCGCTTTTCTTATAAGGTTCTGCCTCGTGAACAGTGTAGGCTTTAGAGCGCCGCACAATGCAGTGTGCCTCATTCTGGTCCTCAGGAAGCTCTCTCCTATTAAGGTAGGCCAAGAAGGGTTTGATCCATGGGGCGATGACCTCCATGATGAGATGGGCCGACGGTGTAATTTTGGTGGCTGAGCACCCGATGACGTTGGTGTGTTCGGATTCTGGGGTTGTATTCGGGTCTGGATTTGTAGTGCCGCCCTCCCCTTGCCACACCACTGATGGCTTTAAAAAGCCTTTCCAGAAAGATGTTAGGTCGGACGGGGTCGCGCTTGGCACCGATGCGAGCAAGGAAATCCACCGCTTGATTACTTTCTCGAGCCATGTGGTGAAATTCGAGCCCCTCAAACCGAGCCAACATTTTGAGAACAACGTTACGATAAGCCGCCATCTTCGGATCGTTGGCATCGAAATCTCCATTCATTTGAGATATTGCGAAGTTTGAGTCCCCGCGCACTTCTAGGCGTTGTATGCCCATGGAGATGGCCATCCGGAGACCATGCAATAAGGCTTCGTATTCGGCTGCATTGTTAGAGTCCGTGAACAATATTTGTAGGACGTACTGAACGGTATCTCCGGTGGGGGATGTTAGAACAACGCCTGCCCCTAGGCCTGCCAGCATTTCGGAGCCGTCGAAGTGCATGGTCCAGTTGGAGTATGTGTCGTACTCTTTAGGGAGTTTGGCTTGTGTACATTCGGCGACGAAGTCAGCCAATAGTTGAGATTTAATGTCCCTGCAAGGTTTGTATGATACATCGAATGGAAGGAGCTCAATGGCCCACTTGGCAATCCGGCCCATAGCATCGCAGCTGTTTATTATGTCATTGAGTGGTACTTCGGAGGCCACGGTAATTGAGCACTCTTGAAAGTAGTGTCGTAGCTTCTTGGGTGCCATAAAAATTGCATATGATATTTTTTGGTAATGAGGGTACCGAGATTTGCATGGTGTGAGGACGGTTGATACGTAGTATACCGGCTTCTGGAGCGGGAATTTGTGTCTGTCCACTTCTCATTCGACGACGAGCACCGCGCTCACGACTTGGTGTGTGTCCGATATGGTCAATAACATGGGTTTGCCGACATTTGGCATGGCTAGGATTGGGTTGCTTGCTACGAGAGCCTTTATTTCTTCCAATCCGGCCATTTCCGCGTCCGTCCACTCAAAGTGTTCGGTGCGTCGGAGAAGGCGATACAGCGGCAATGCCTTTTCTCCTAATCTGGAGATAAATCGGCTTAAAGCAACCACACATCCGGGTAATTTTTGGACCTGCTTAAGGTCTGTTGGGGTAGCCAACTGTGACAAAGCTCAGATTTTGGCTGGGTTTGCTTCAGTTCCTCTATTGGAAACGATGAAGCCCAGAAGTTTTCCAGCGGGAACACCGAAAACACACTTTTCCGGATTGAGCTCGATGTAATATGTTCGGAGGTTGTGAAATGTGAGACGCAGATCATCTATTAAGGATTGGACGTGCATAGTTTTGATGACTACATCATCCACGTATGCTTCAACTGTCTTGCCAATTTGTTTTTCCAGGCATGTTTGAATCATGCGTTGATAAGTGGCACCAGCTTTTTTGAGCCCGAAAGGCATAGTGTTGAAGCAGAAAGGCCCGTATGGAGTGATAAATGCCGTTGCGGCTTGATCAGACTCCTTCATCTTGATTTGATGGTATCCAGAGTATGCGTCGAGGAAGCACAATGAGTCGTGTCCTACGGTGGCGTCGATGATCTGATCAATGCGGGGGAGGGGAAAAGGATCCTTAGGGCAAGCCTTGTTGAGGTCTTTGAAATTGACGCATAGGCGCCAGGACTTATCCTTCTTTGGTACCATCACCAGGTTTGCTAGCCAGTCCGGGTGGTTTATTTCTCTAATGAATCCGTCCTCGAATAACTTGGCTAGCTCCTCTCCCATGGCTTGTCGTTCGGGTTCGGAAAAGCGCGATAATGTTTGCTTGACCGGCTTATATCCCTTCAATATGTTTAGACTATGTTCGTCCAGCCTGCGTGGGATTCCTGGCATATCAGAAGGATGCTAGGCAAATATGTCCCAGTTTTCACGTAGGAACGCCCGCAGTGCGGTGTCGACCGTGGGGTCCAGCTGTGGCCGGGTGGATGTTGTCTTCATGGAGTCTATTGGGTGGACCTGGAATTTGACTATTTCGTCTGCTGGTTTAAAGGAGGTGGATTTGGTTCGCTTGTCGGGTATCACATCGTCCCTATCCACCGTGGAGTGCAATGCAGTTAATTCTTCGGCCGCGAGGGCTTCATACAATGCCTCAAGGGCTAGGGCAGCGGGTTTTTTTTTGGCGCGGAGTACTATGTCCGGATTGCTGGCGAGAGTGATGATTCCATTGGGCGTGGGCATCTTGAGCTTCATGTACCCGTAATGGGGTATAGCTTGGAAGCTTGCAAATGCATCTCGCCCTAAAAGGGTGTGATATCCACTGTTAAAAGGGGCCACTTGAAAGGTTATCTCTTCGGACCAATAGTTCTCCGGCGTGCCGAATACCACATCGAGTGTGATTTTTCCCACACACCGTGCCTCCCGACTAGGAATAATTCTTCAAAAGGTCGTGCTGCTTTGCTCAATGCGGCTCCTGTCTATTTACATTTTGTTGACAGTTTCCTTCTAAATGAGGTTTAGTCTGCTGCCGCCATCCATGAGAACTTTGGTAAGCCGAAAACCATCCACAATTGGGCTGAGGACCAGTGTGGCAGGCGCCCGGACTGCTCTGAATTTTGGTTCATCACTAGCATTGAAAGTTATGGCCATGTCGTTCCAGGGGTTTATTGCTACAACTTGGCAGACTTCGGTGAGGCCGCGGAGTACCCTTTTGCGCCTATTGTTTGAGGTGAAAGTCTCGAAGACTGTCAGCACTGTGTGATTGTTCTCGAACACTGCGATGTTGCTCTATGGTATTTTCGATGAGGAGATCCTCGCCGCTCTTGGCCACCTGCCAGAGTATCCAACATGCTCTAAGGCTGTGGGTTGGTATGTTATCCGGTGTTGTTTGTATCTTGCATGGCCTATCGAGCCATCCCTCTAGGACGGTTCCGTGCCCCATAATGGGCTTTGATTTTTTGGTTATTGGATTGGTCAACCGACGAGGGTGCACCCTTTTTGTTCGGACGAGGGGTTTAGTGGAAGCCGGTGGCTCCCAAGAGGCTGCCTTAGTTTGCCAGGCGCTTTCCATTGCGCAGTACTTCTGTACTATGGTTGCCAAGTCAGCAAAGTGTGATACGTGACGACGATTGATTGCATTGAGGATTCCCTAGTCCATGCATTTTTTGCAAAATAATGAGATTGCGTCTTGATTGCGGTAGTCTTTGATCTTTTCCTTGACAAGGAGGAATCATGCCCAAAAGTGATGGACCGTTTCCCGGGACTCCTGTCTGATGTGGGTAAGATCGCTTATATATGGGTGGGTGGGTGGATTTAAGTCTGAACCCTGACCCCGTATGGGATCCGGGACTTGAGAAACTTTCGAGCTTAGCAGTTCGGGCTCCGGGAAATCAACCAATCTTTCAAGCCCACTGTCCGATTCTAAGTTCAGAATATGGGGCATGACTTCCCGCATGTGAGTATCCGGCTCTGTGAGCTCGAAGATCTGAACATAGTTCGTTCTCAACATAGGGGAAGAGTCGTCGCATTGCTCCTCCACTACCGCTATCTGATGGGTGATCGGTGGAGATCCAATTTCTCTCTAATCGGGTTTAAGTCCAATCCGATCGTAGTCCGTAGTGACTCCCAAGGCGGTGATGCTATCTAGGAGTTCGTTTAAAGACAACAACTCCATCAGATCCATTTGCTCAGTGTATTATGAGCTGACGTGGAGGCGATTTTTGATGACACGAGAAGTCATCGTCGGCCCGACGGCCGAGCGGGCGACCATGGTAAAGCCGCCTAGCGGGAGGGTTTGGCCTTAGGCCAGGGCTCCTATGGAGGTGATGTTATCCTTGATAACAAGGCGAGCAATCAGGCCTATCTTTGACGTCATAGCGGAACTCTCAATGAAAGCATCAATGTCGGTGTCAAAACCGGCAGATCTCGGGTAGGGGGTCCTGAATTGTGCATCTAAGGCTAATGGTAACAGGAGGCGGGGGACACAATGTTTACCCAGGTTCGGGCCCTCTCTATGGAGGTAATACCCTAGTTCCTGCTTGATTGATCTTGATGAATATGAGTACTACAAGAGTTGATCTACCACGAGATCGTAATGGCAAAACCGTAGAAGTCTAGCCTATGAGATTATGATCGTTGTCCTACAGACTAAACCCTCCAGCTTATATAGACATCGGAGGGGGCTAGGGTTACACAAAGTCAGTTATAGAGAAAGTAATCTACATATCCGCATCGCCAAGCTTGCCTTCCACGCAAAGGAGAATCCCACCCGGACACGGGATGAAGTCTTCTATCTTGTGTCTTCATAGTCCAACAATCCGGCCACAGTACATAGTATGGCTGTCCGAGGACCCCCTAATCCAGGACTCCCTCACTGACCATGAAGAAATGCTCTAACAACCCTATTCAACTAGACTAAAATGGGCTATAATGTCAAATTTGATGAAGGCAATAATGAAGGAGTTGAAAAATTAAGCAATGAAAATTCTTAGTGGCGGAACTGAGTAGTGTGACACAACTAGTTACAAAAAATATGAAAACCATAGAAATAATGTCAATAATTATTGAGAACATGTCAATGACCTTCACAAGAAATAATGTTTAACATGACAAATACTTCTGGGCAAACCCTTGATATAAGACCAAATACAAACACTTGTTGCTTTTCTATGGTATTTCAACAAAACAACTTAGACTACAATATGAGTGCAAGTCTAGTTCTCATGCTCTAATCATTAGCATGAGAACATAATGTTCGGGCTCAAAGAAGTCAATAAAGAAAGTCTTACATCAGTGCAACTGATCATTAGGCCAAGAGGAAGACCTTATAATTGGTATAAATGCAACGAGTAGGGATTATTATGCAACTAGGATGCACATAAAGCTATGTACGTATGATAGTCTCCTATGAAATACAGGGGTGCATCCAACTTGCTTACTCATGAAGACCTAGACCTCATTTGAGGAGCCTCATCATCGGAATAATAAGCCAAGATAATGTGAGGTCCTCACAAGTATATAAAAACAATTGAAACTCATGAAATGTTCAACGAATAAATGGATGAAGTTTTGCTACTTTGAAGCACTTAGGGAATGTGTGGTTGCCCACATTCCCCCAACCAAGCCCCGGGGATGCAAAAATGGTATGTTTGTTTGCCTGGACTACACCGAAATTCTGGCCCGCATGGACCTTAAGTTGGTGTTGGGCTAGGCTGAGGAGGAACGCTCGAAATCGACCATTCCCTCTCAGCTAGGCCTGAGCGATCGCACGAGTGTCTCTAACAATGGGAATCTGGTGCACTGTTAGTACGTTTGCATGTATTCACATTTAAATCCCATCCTTAATCTTCTTCACATAATCCCTTCTAATCTACAGAACGGTGTTTCGATTCGAGATAAGCTATACATGAAAAAGATGCACATCAACATTGTGGTTCCATTCATGTGATCGGTTCCTAATATCATGCATGTAAATCTTCAATTTCGTATTTCTTATTAGAGCTTTTTACACAATTGTTGTCAAATTCGTCATACATGGTTGACCGTTTGAAATTTCCTTTGGCGAGTAGATTCGTGTTGTTTCACACGACTTTTGTGTTGTAAGTTCCTCCACAATCACATATGAGTATATCTATACCTCCGTAGTGGACTGTACAAACATGTTCGTGTGTAAATTATTTGCACACGGTTAACCCTTTGAAATTTCCTTTGAACACTAATTTCATCTCATTGTTCCAAACAACCATCATGTTTTAAGTTTTTTATTTCGACGCTCATAGACAAATTTGTTTAAGTGCAGTGGTATGTGATAAATACACCACATGAACACGAGGTGATATTGAACCATCGATCCACACATAACCAAACAGTCACATGTTATATCTGGGGAGAGCTGACCTGCAACCGTACATTATGCTACTGTTTCTGCTCTAATGCAGCATGGAGTTTTATGGGCAACGAAATGAACTGTAGAACATTGTTTGGAGGTTGATAGCCCAGCCTGGCTCAACTGGGTCATAGATGCGAGGAGGCCAAAATGGTTGCACGTAACCAAATAATCCCTTATTTTACTTCCAACAAACGGTGCTACTATGAAGCATTTATAAATTTTCTTTCACTACATGGTGCTGCTTTGAACCACTAGCTATGCATGGTGCTACTTTGAAGAACACTGTGCATTCTAAAAGGAAAATGGTGTTGCTCCTTCTCCCCCTCACACACACACACGTTTTTTTGCTCGCTGTCCCTTGACACATTTTCTGTCCCTTGACACCTCTCTCTCTCTCTCTCTCTCTCTCTCTCTCTCTACACCTCTATGGTGCATCTTTTATTCGCTATTTTTCTTTTTATTTTGGTAGAAGCAACACCTTAATGATCAGTACACTTTTCTCCACTTTTCAAAGTGATGACATAGCCCTTTCTATGAACATAAAAGCAAACTCTATATGGTGCCTCACACAGTCTATCAAGATGTCTAATGATCTAGTGCAACATATATACGAAAAATGATGCATAAACAGCCATGCCATATACATGTCATGCTTGCTATAAAATGATCTTACAACGCATATGACAATGGAAACTCATTTCGAGTCATGCAATGTAAATGATGGTAATGCATGGAAATTTAATCAGAATGGCTATGAAAATGTCATAGTAGGTAGGTGTGGTCGTTGTTCGAGAAGATACGGGCAGCGGTGCACGTCACATACATACGTGATTTGTGCGCACTTTTTTTTGATCCGAAACCGTAGAACAATTGTTCTACGATATATTATATTTTATATATTAAAACGAAAATACAAAGTCACATGTACAGATCAACCAATGCCCTCTCTAGGAAACATAAATAACATAATTATTCTAGTCCTAACATGTGAGTAACCCAAGTCCTGATCTTGTCTATCTTCTTTGCTTTAGCTCTTAGTTCTGATGCCCATAAACCCTCTTTGAGGTAGAACTTCCATGTATTGAGATGAGGTGGTGCATATCTGAAGATTTTATCATTCTTGACCGACCGTAATCCCTAGCAGCCCATGATGATAATGTCAAAGGCAATCTCTGATGGTAGGGTGTTCATGGTGAGTGAGATTTCATCATGACTTGAACCTCCTCTCTGCTTATCTAGAGGAATAAGATCCCAACATGCCATGGCAAATGGACAGTCCCAAAAATGATGCAAGGATGTCTCTTCAGTATGGTGAGAGCATAGAGCACAATTGTAGTCTGGAACATACATGTTTTTGTGATGAAGCACATTCCTTGTGTTAAGTCTGTCCTGATAAAGCATCCAGAAGAATAGTGATTGCAGTTCCAGGTATAATGCAAGTTATCTTGGACAGTGATTGTCCCTGAGTCTGCATGATGAGCTCCATATATGCTTGAAAATTTTATGGTGTATCTCTGTTTGTTTAAGGGCTTCATACATCTTCATGGAAGAATAGTGATTGCAGTTCCAGGTATAATGTCAGTTATCTTGGACAGTGATTGTCCCTCTGGTGTTCAGCTCTTGAGTCAAAGCATTGAATTGTTGGTATGCCTGTAGGGACAGAGGTCTGTGAAAGAGTGGGCTGATGTCTTGATGTTCCATCACCTGGGACAAGGTAATACTGTCTTCCATAGCAAATGAGAAGAGCTTAGGGTAAGTGAGAGAGAGAGAGAGAGGCATTCCCAACCAATTATCAGACCAAATAGTGCAGTATCACCCACCCCTGCCTTACAAATGGCATGCTTCTTATAATTTGGCAGTAATTTGCAGATCTCTTTCCATGAGAAGGATCCAACTGCTCTATCTCCTGGCAATGAGGATTGATAGTAAGTCTCCCATATTATCTGCACCCATGGAATATTTGCTTTGTTGAGGAACTTGTGAAGAAATTTCATCAAGAGTGCTTGATTATGTGTGGCAATGTTAAGAACACCTAATCCTCCATATTCTTTTGGCCTACACACCTTGTCCCATGAGATAAGAGGGGTCCCTGATTCCAATGTGCCATATTTCCTCCAGAAACATTTTTGCGGTAAATGTTGATTTGCTTAATCACTATTTTGGGAAGGGAGAGGGTGCACATGAAGAATGTGGGCATGCTTGTGAAGACTGGCTTGAGTAGAGTAATTTTATCACTAGTAGAAAGCAGAGTGGAGCAGCTTAGCAATCTAGTTTCAATCTTCCTTGACATCGACACATACTCAATTACTTTGGGTTTGGTGATGCTGAGAGGAAGCCCAAGATAGGTGTGGGGTAAGGTGCCAATTTTACATCCCATGAGTTCAGAAAGCTGCAGCATCTTATCCTCAGGAGTGTTTATGTAGATCATTCTTGATTTGGAGTAATTCGACTTGATCCCAGTATATGTAGCAAAATGATGTAGGAGATCATTATGTGTGTGAGTTGTTGAGCCTCAACATTAACCACCAAAATGGTGTCATCAACATATTGTACGATGGGATAGTCAGGGCAAGAATTATGCTAAAGAGGAGAGCTGATCAGAGAGTTCTGCATAGCTTCATTCATCATGGTTTACAATAAATTAGCAGCCTATACAAAGATTAAAGGGGAGAGATGATCTCCTTGTCTGACCCCTTTTTGCAGAGGAATTGTTTACCAGGAATACCATTGAGGAGAACTGATGAGTATCAAGTGCCATAGATCATCTTAATCCACTTAATCTCAAAACCCTTTGGCTTTCAGGAGATCAATGAGAGTTTCATGGTTGAGCATGTCAAAAGCCTTTTCAAAATCCAATTTCAGAAGTACTATTTCCTTCTTTGAGTGATGGCATTTGTGGATGTATTCATAACCCCAAGCAAGGCAATCTTGAATGCATCTCTTATTTGAGAAACCATACTGATTTTTGTGGGTCATCTTGAGAATAATTTGTTGTAACCTGTTAGCTAGTAGCTTGGTGATGATCTTCAATGTGCAGTTTCAAGAGGGAAATGGGTCTAAATGCAGTTGGTGTGCACGGAGCATCTGATTTGGGAATCAGGGTGATAAATAAATAGTTGATGCTCTGAAGGTTGACAGTACCACTATAAAATTCTCAATGAGCTTATAGAAATCCTCATCAATAATCTCCCAATAGTGCTTGATAAAAGCTGCATTAAAACCATCAGGACCTGGTGACTTATCATTGGGCATCTCCTTGATCACTTTGTCAATCTCCTCTTTTGTCAAAGGGATTTGAAGGCCATTAAGATCTTCATTTTGCTGCAAAAGGTGGTGCAGAAGAAGTGGATTATGTGCAGTTGTTGAAGTACCCAATCTTTCGTTGAAAGCTCTAAACAGAATGGCTGCTTTGGCATTGTGATCATGATGCTCATTTCCATCCTCATCTTTTAACATAGCAATACTGTTATGCCTGAATTTTATTGTTGCTTTTGCCTAAAAGTATTTAGTGTTGGCCTCACCCACTTTAATTTTCCTAATGGTAGCTCTCTATTTCCAATAAAGTCTCTGATGTTCTAGGATAGCAGCAAGATGTGATTTGATAATAGCCCTCCCATTAGCTTCAATAAGACTTAGGGGTCAGAATTCCTCAATGGAATCATAGCATGAGATCATGAAATTTGAGTGCTCAATGATCTTCTTGAGATCTGATTTGTCTCTAGCCCAAGTTTTGATCCATTTCCTTAATCTCTTGAGGTTAACTACAATCCTTTTTGCACTATACTTTTCTGGTACTTCTTGTGTCCAGATCCTTGAGAAACGATCCTTGAAATCATGATGAAGCAGTCAATGATTTTCAAACCTGGAGATTTTTTTAGGAATAGTTGTGCCAATTTTGATCAAGATGGGGATATAATAAGAAGTAGTTCTGGCCAGAGGATGAGCAAAAGTTGTTGGATAGGTAAGTGTGTCGGTGTACTAGAGTAGGGGTACCCTAGTACCCCGAACTTGTGCACGGGAAGTCGCAGCATCCCGCGGAAAGGCTTGCCGGGTGACCGCCAAGACCCTCCGTGGCTCCCTTGAAGACCATTCAAGAACAAAGTACTCAAACCAAGGCCCCGGCAAGAGGAGCTTGCCGGGAAGGCCAACCCAGGCCCCGGCAAGAGGAGCTTGCCGGGAAGAGACAAGACCCCGGCAAGAGGAGCTTGCCGGGAAGGCCAACCCAGGCCCCGGCAAGAGGAGCTTGCCGGGAAGAGACAAGACCCCGGCAAGAGGAGCTTGCCGGGAAGGCCACTCAAGGCATACCAAGGAAGCTTGCCGTGACGCGTCCTGCGTCCCGGCAAGGCCCGGTGAGCGACAAGCTCCCAAACACGACAAGACGACGACCGTGGCAAGGAGCTTGCCGCGGGGAACCCCCACTTCGTGCCTGCGCACTAGCACACCTGCTAACGTGTCGCTCTAGGACTCTCCCAAGCACACGTGGCAGGAGGCTGTGCAGCTAGGGGTGTTAGGTGGCAAGCGGAGATGGAGAGAAGGCCATCGTGGCAAATGGTGGCGCTCCTAACAGTCACTTTTTGCACTGTTTAAGCAACTCAGACAGGCATTTAATGCCCTTGTCCCCTGCCGTCAGAGTTAGGTAGGGTGCACTATATCCACAGTAGCGGTAGCTGCACCTACCGCACCATTTTCCATTTTTACCTTTCTTGTCTACGTTGCCCCCTGTCGGTGACCCCTTGAGAGTATAAAAGGAGGCCCAGGCGCAACATAGAAGGGGTTCAGCTAGTTCGGCCAGTTCGGCTCATTCAACACCAGGAACAATCTCACGCTCAGTCTGGCAGCGTACGTCGCTCCTGAGCAAGAATTCAATACACGCAAACAAGCAGCAGTAGGGTTTTACGCATCCGTGCGGCCCGAAGCTGGGTAAAAACCGCTCGCGTGTACCGCCTCGATCCGCTCTTTGTGCGACCTCCGCCCCCCGCCGAACCGAAAGGGGCCCTGTCCCCATAGGTGTTGGTGGAATCAGCATCCCTCACAAAGTGTCCATTCTTCAGAGGTGAAGCACCAGTCTAGTTTCTCAAGTAGGGGAGCATCTTGCATATTACTCCAAGTAAACTTCCTACCCTTAAGTGGGATTTCAATCAGAGCTTGATTATTAATAGCTTCATTAAAGGCAAGCATGCTAAAAAACTGCCCCCATCTCTGTTTCTGTCCTGTGGATATCTGATGTAATTAAAATCACCTATCACCAGCCAATTAGGGCAGTTTGTTACTTCAAAGTCTCTGAACCATTCCAAACAATTTGATCTCTCTTGTAACTGAACAGGCCCATAAATGTAGGATAGGGCCCATCTCTCCCCAGTATGAGCAGATGTGAATTGCATAGTAAGTGCAAATTCATTACTGTGAAAAAGTTGTCCCTTGAGGACCTGTTCATTCCAAGCAACAAGTAAACCACCGGCAGCTCCCATAGAAGGGAGCAACTCGAATTTTTTTTAATATTCTTGGGCAGAAATTTCTTATGTATTCACTGTCGAAATGTTCCCTTTTAGTTTCTTGTAAACACAGGATGGTGCACTGAGATTCTTCAATCTTATTATGAATTACTGACCATTTCTTGGGATCATTAATACCATGTTCTAGTTTAAAATGGACCATTCTTTTGACATATCTAATGAATAGGGTAAGCTGATGTTCCTTTGAGGCATCCCATAGGAGAGTGAGGATATGAGATGGTTATGCTCCATTCAGGAGATTTCAGTACCATAATGCAAGCAGAGAACATAAACCCAGCAGTCCAATACATCACATAACTTACAACACTTACATCCAAAATATCAAAGTCTAGATCCATACTGAAGATTCTTAACATTGGGGCTAAAACATGAGGAAACTGTCTGATACATCTCTCTCTAGGTAGCTATGGAGCTATCCTTGGCAATCTCAGACATCTTGTTAAGGTCCTTAGCTGAAGTGGAGTTCTTGCTCTTCTTGAGTTTGGACTGCAGCTTCTCCTCCGTGGTGTCCTTCTCACTGACCTTGCAAAAGGTAGTATTAAGATTTTCTACTACTTCTGCAGGAATAAGAGGTGGTAAAGGGTGACAAGTGATGCACCTTCTGTTCGTACATGTACTTTTCTTAATCCCCTTTTCTAATTGCATGAGTCTACAACTTCTCCTTACATCAGTCTCAACCAGTGGAGCCTTGTCTTTCCTCTTTTTGTTCTTCTGTCGAGCAGAAGTAGATGATGCAGTGGCTGAGACTGAGGATGCAGCAGGAAGTGGAGAATTGGCAACATAATCTCCCTTTTCATGCACCTGCTGAGTGAGAGAAACAAGAGCATTCTCGGTAGGGCATGGTTGTGTAATAGCAACAGGCAAAGAATGAGGACATGTAGAGCCCTGAGTGATAATTTCCCAGACTTGTGAATAAATGAATCATTTTGCCCATGCAAATTTATCAGGTGTGAGTAACACCACAGAAAGGAAGTTGGCCCAGTCAACGGGAACAAGAATCACCTCTTTGCTATTCAGATTTGGTGCAAAGTGCTCCCTCAAAATACTGGCACCCTCAATGCCCAAGTACTGCTCTTCCTCTGTCAGAAGTGTATGTTTCTGAAGCTGTGACCCTTGCTGCTCTGAATGTTGATCTGCAACTTGAATGGTGTGAGGATCATTGAGGTAAGCTGGATGAGGAAAATCTGGTGGGCAGACATGTCAGATCCTTGCTCCCCTTTGGCAGCAACAGAAGAATTCCCAGCCAGCTGTTCAATGTCAACTGGTGCTGCCTCTTGCTGAATACTCAATGTTCTTTGTGCAGGAGAACTGTATGTGATCAAGTCAGCCTGAGTAACTGCATTGGGAATCATAAGGGGGGTGTTGGATTGAAAGGAGGATTGGCATGTGATTCAAGCTGCATAGGATCAACAGAGATTTCTTGATAATGATGAATAATCTGTGGTGGAAGAAGTCCCATGTTGTGATCTACAATATGCTGGTTGTTGTGAGGAAAAGCATTTACTAGGCCTTCCTCCATAGTCGGTTGTGCAGGCTCAATCATTTGTTGAACAAGTGGTGCATGGACTTCCTAGGTCGGGCCATCAAACATGGGCCCAATAATCTCATTCAAATCTACAATATCCCCCTCCATTGGCACCAAGGGACCAATAGCAGAGGAAACAAAGTTAGCACTATCAGGATAACCCAAAGAAATAGTAATGTTGCTATTATCATCTCCATTGGCAGCAGGAATTTCTCCCTCCTCCATAGGTGCCATGAGATCATCTAACTGCATAAATTCACCCTATTGAATCTCCTGGTCAATGAGATTGTTCTGAGGCATTGCCAAATGCACCCAACCTGGAAGATCTTCATTTGTTTCATCCTCCATGTCCTCTAGTTCTACATCCATGTCATTGTTTAGTGCCAGTTGCAGATTAACTAAATTAGCCTAATGTTGATTGTGTTGAGCAGGCTCTTCATGCTGTAGAAGAGGTCCCAAGAAATGATTGTGTTGATTTGGGTGGAAATTGGCTTGTTGTGGTGCCGGGTCAGGGTGGCCATTGGGATTAATGGGATCTTCGTCAGGTGGTTCTGCTCCATTTACCTGATGCTAAAGAATGACCACTGGGACTGTAAGTGAATCAGTATGGTCTGCATCCCCAAATACAATGCTAGATGGGATATCCCTTAGTTCTCCCACCTTAACCTTAACCATATGATTAGCTCTGGTGCTCCTAACTCGATCCCACATAACAAACTTGCCAAATTTACTAACAACATTGTTGATTTCCTGAATATTTCTTCTATCAAACGGATAACCACACAGTAAGATCCAGGCTTCTCTGTTAAGATCTAATCTCCTCCAATTCAGACCTTTGCTATGCTTCTCAACTATGACATGCACATCAGTAAACTGGTGTGGAGTGCTAGCTACAAGTTCATCCCGATGAAAAACACTATGCATCTTGACATAGGCTTGGCCAAATGGAGATTGAATGATTTCAGAAAACCCCAGTTGTCTGTCTATAAAGAAGTCGGAAAGTACCTCTCAGATTGTATTGAAATCCACTAGTAGACCTGGCATGGGGACAGTCGAGACGATCGTAGTCTTCATGAGTCGGAGGCGGAGCTGCTGTCATAATGCAAACTCTCATCGGCCTGCCCGCAACTTCCACTCCGACGTGGTCTGGTGGGAGAAATGGAGCAGGGTCAAACAGAAAGGTAGCCATCATGGCTGCACCCAGGGTGGAGGGTGGTTCGGAGTGGGAGACAATGGGGGGTGGATTGGTCTGTGTGACGGGTGGATGAGTAGCAGTAGCAAGAAGGCGTTGAGCAATCGAAGGCGAGGCACCGGCGTAATGGGGGCTGCCTACTCTGGTAAGAGGCGGGGGGGGGGAGTGGTAACATTATGACCGGTCAGCTGATTGACAGCCCTTGCTGTTTCCATCACGGGAATAGTGGAATCATACCTCGGAATATGAGAAGCCGATGATGGGCGTGGAGTGGGCTCACATGAGAAGTTGGGCTGGGCTGATGAGTAGCAATCCCGTGAGATGTGGCCCCATTTTTTGCAAGTTCTTCATTTAATCTGGTTGGTGCAATTGGGCCAAATATGCCCATGCAAAAGGCATCGAAAACAGAATTGGCCCTGTGACCTATTTTGAAAATGCTAGGATCCCGCCTTAGTCCTAGTAAATGCCACATTACACATGCCTTCATTGCCTCCATTATGGCCCGATGATGGAGCATGTTTGAATTTTGAACATGAACACCAGTGGATCGATCATGCGTAGATGGAGTTTCGATGAAAATGTCTGGGGATCTGAATGCATCAAGATACGATTTCCTCGGATGTCTCTTGAAAACATGGGTCCATTCATCCTCTTTTTCTTTAAGATATTGATCGAGTCCCCAACTTGAGCTTGGGCCACCGCTACCCCAGAGCAAGAAATTGATATTGAGCAAAGGTAGTGCAATATTACCTTGTTGAATGATAGAGAAACCGACTTCCTTATATGATAGAGAAACCAACGACCTCCGAAGTAGGAGAGAAGGATCGTGCCCACAAAATTCTCTGTTAATCTAAGTTGAGACCTAGTGAACTCGACAACCATGGAAATTCCTCCGTGTCTTTACCTTCTTCATAGTTGATAGGGACTCCCCATTTGGGCCAGATGTTAGCCGCAAAGTCTTGACCTTCGTTGAAATCTAGATCCGCAAGTTACATCTTGGAGTGAAGTGTGTTAAGTATCATGATTATTAGGAAAGACGAGATAGACTAGGATTTGTTCTAGCTTGTCTTGTACTCCAAGTAGATCATAGTACTTCTATATATATGCTCACGACGCTCAAGCAATACAATGAACTATTCCAGCAATCCCTCTCTCCCTTCTAACATGGTATTAGTTTCCGGGTTCTAAAGCCTAGCTGTCGCCGCTTTTTGCACCCGTGCGCCGCCCCTGGGGCGGTCGGCCTCCATGACCGCCGCCGGGGGCCGCGCTGCTCGTACCTAGGGTTCGTCCGTCGGCCGTGTTGGCCGGCTGCCCTAGAGAGTCCTTTTCCCGAGCCCTTGCTCTGGTTTTTCCGCTCTCTCACCGGTTGTTTTGATTGGCGTTTTTCTTTTTGGTTTTCCGATCTATGCTTGATCAGGTTGCATCGCCCGCCGCCGCTGTCGACACCCCGCGCCTCTACTCCGACAACGGCGCGATCGGCCGGTTACTTCACCGACCAGGCGGCCTCGCGCGACAGGTAGCCCTCAAGGTCGTCGTCCGCGCGCCGACATGCCTGTCGCCCTACCCCGGCCGTCACCGCGCTGCTCTGACCGGGACACTTGCATTGCCTACACCAGGTGGCCTCGTGCCATGCGGCGGCCAATTATAGCCGCCGCTCACGCATCGGCCCGCCAAGTGATCCACGCCACCCGCCTCTGCCGCGTCTACACGACGGCCCGCGGTCTACCTCGCCATCCTCGTTGTCGGTGTCAAAACCAGCGGATCTTGGGTAGGGGGTCCCGAACTGTGCGTCTAGGCGGATGGTAACAAGAGACAAGGGACACGATGTTTTACCCAGGTTCGGGCCCTCTTGATGGAGGTAAAACCCTATGTCCTGCTTGATTAATATTGATGATGTGTGTTACAAGAGTAGATCTACCACGAGATCAAGGAAGCTAAACCCTAGAAGCTAGCCTATGGTATGATTGTTGTTTGTCCTACGGACTAAAGCCATCCGGTTTATATAGACACCGGAGAGGGCTAGGGTTACACAGAGTCGGTTACAATGGTACGAGATCTACATATCCGTATCGCCAAGCTTGTCTTCCACGCCAAGGAAAGTCCCATCCGGACACGGGACGGAGTCTTCAATCTTGTATCTTCCTAGTCATGGAGTCCAGCCGATGATGATAGTCCGGCTATCCGGACACACCCTAGTCCGGGACTCCCTCAGTAGCCCCTGAACCAGGCTTCAATGACGACGAGTCCGGCGCATATGTTGTCTTCGGCGTTTGCAAGGCGGGTTCTCCTTCGTGCTCCATGTGTTTGCCGGACAGTGTTCGGTTGCTTCATAAATGCTGCGCTCCTTGGCTTCTACGTTCTATAATGGCCTTCTTCCACGTGTCGTACGAATGCGAAAAGCCAAGGTATTCTTACGTTTTTCCCCTAGCCGCGTGGATAAGCTGCCTATAAGAGAGGCGTGGATCCAGATCCAAATCACACCACCCTCCTTCCGCAAGTACTCATCGAGGCGCTCCTGACAAAAAATCCATTCCAACATGGACAGTCGATGCGGCTCCTCTTCTCGCGCTCCCAGTCCTAAGCCAGGAGGTTGGGGGAGATGCTCAGTCCCGCATAGCAAGTTAGTGGCGCTCCAAACAGAGCATATCTTCCCCCGGCCTTTATGGTTCCGGTTCGAGCCGGACTGGCCACCTACAAGGGCGGGAAGCAGGCGGAGAGCGTCCCCAATCCCTCCAAAGGAGAGCGGGTATGCTTCGTCCCCTACTTGATAAGGGGACTCGGATTTCCTATACATCCGTTTCTCCGGGGGCTCCTGGAGTTCTATGGACTCCAACTTCACCACCTCACGCCTGCCTCTATTTTGCACATCGCGGGCTTTGTAGCTCTTTGCGAGCTGTTCTTGGTCATCGAGCCCCATTTTGCGTTGTGGAAGAGGCTGTTTTGCCTCGTACCCCGTTCTCACAAGGGGTCGATATATCAAGTGGGCGGAGCCGAAGTATGGCGCATCGCCGGGACCGGATATCTATCCGGAACTCCGAAGAAGGCCTCCGAAGACTGGCCTCCGGAGTGGTTCTATATGGAAGACGCTCCGTTGCCGGATCCAGTTCGGATCGGCCTCCCGGAGTTTAGCAACACTCCTATGAAGAAACGCCTGAGTTGGCGCCCGCGGAGCGCTCAACGGGAAGAGGATAGGAGCGTCCAC
This sequence comes from Triticum aestivum, assembly GCF_018294505.1. Classification (NCBI taxonomy): domain Eukaryota; kingdom Viridiplantae; phylum Streptophyta; class Magnoliopsida; order Poales; family Poaceae; genus Triticum; species Triticum aestivum. The sequence goes on from NC_057804.1 coordinate 508,695,572, forward strand.
TATCTGATGGGTCGGATACGGCTAATAGCCCATTCCGGACTAACCATGATTGGAGTCATGTCCATGTGCATTATGCGAGGTGTGCAGCCGCTTCAATATAGGGGCCACCCCATGTGGGATTTTAACGGGGAGAATGACGCCACCCGTCATGGCCGCACCGGACCAGGATCGGCCGCCGATCTGGTGAAGATCGTGTCTGGCTTGTACAAGGGGGAGGAGGAGGACTTCCTCCGCACGAGTCCATTGAATGGATTCTCCATGAAAAACCCTCGAAGCTGGGTAAGCGGACACTTAAATATCTGATCCGCGCTTTCAAAGATAAGTGTCTTACCTTATGGTTTTGGGGCAGGAACTGCGCCGGGATGTGGAGGGCATAAAGAGCCCAACTCCACAACCCGAGGATCTGGGAAGATCCCTTGATCCGGCCTCCGAAGAGGATCCGGACATTAAGGTGGATTTGATTAACGGGGTGTTCCACTAGCTCAGCATAGATAATGCTCTAGTCGCCATTACGGTTGACTACCCCGGTTTGTGTCCGGCTTCCCAGGTGAGTATGAACGAAGTCCTGACACCTTACTTTTGTAATGCTTATTTTTGACCACCGTGCACCAATGGTGCTTGGCAGAAGGTGCCTTCACGGCAGGAAGCCGAGCTCGCGGCGGCTGACCAACCGAGGTCAATACGGCCTAGCAGGCGGAAGAGGAGTGCGGCGCGAATCGAAACGTCGCCGCAGAGGTACGGGGCACCATTGTCCTTTAAGGTAAAGACTCCTAGGAGGCATATTAATGCTCGTGATTCTTCCAGGAGAAAAAAGCTCGCCGGACTGAGTCCAGAGAGGGTGCCCACCAAGCCTCCGCCAGCCAGGCTCCATCGCCTGGTCCGAAAGTGGAAGCGAGCACAAGGCGCGAGCCGGACGCTCCTCCAACGGAGGACACCGACAGGTTGTCCGCCACCAGATCTGAGGTGGAGAGCGCCATGAATCATAGGCGCCGTCGGACAGTTCTTCGTGACGCGTGTTTCTCCCCTAAGGCATTAAATGCCTTTAATGCGGGAGATGCGCATCTCCGTGCTGCTCAAGATGGTTTAACCAAAGCCACGGAGCAGTATGTAAAGGACATACGGGTAAGGATTTTTAATGGCTATATATGCCAGTAGCCCCCAAGACTTAAAATATTTAAACTAACTGATTTAAGGATCACTTGTTATGCAGGATCTTACTGAGAAGAATACCCACCTGTCTCATGAGCTTCAAGATTGCAAGGCCCAACTCGAGGCCGCACTAGCCGCTGCCGGGGGAGCCACGGAGACTCCCTCTGGTAATTCATATTTTGTAAAGAGAAGTAGTTTATGAAGTGCGGCGTGTGTGTATAGTCTGGCAATAGTATTGCAGAGGGTGCCGGACTAGATCCGGACAAGCAACAGCTGCTGCGCCAGGTGAAGGCCGGCGAGAGGGTGCTTATGAGGGTGCAGCAGGAGAGGAACAAACTCCAAGATGCCAACACCCAGCTGGGCGAAGAACTAAAAGATGTTCAGGTCCAGCTGGCGAACTCCGTAAAGGAGAATCGGTGGCTTCGTCGCGGCATTTATAGTAAGTGCTTAAGAAAACTCTTTTGAAAAGAAGAGTTCGGCGAGGAAGTCGATTGACAGAAATATGTCTGTAGGTGTGCTCACGGGTCGTCTGGCGGAGGAGATGCCTGGTTCCAGGGGAGACCCTCTTCCCGAGCTGCTACAACTGCACGAACGTGTTCGGCAGGCGATGAGCGGCGTCGTTCAGGCCTTATGGCCTTCCATCTCCCTACCCAAGGGTCTTGGAGGGCTTGCTGAGAGGCTTCAGGGAGTACGGCGGCGGCTCCGTCTGTGGAAGATATCGGCTTGCCGTCAAGGCGCCAGGGAGGCCTGGTCCATGGTGAAGACGCGGTACCCGAAGGCTGACCCAAACCACATGGCCGAGGTCGGACCTGCGGGGCCCGATAGGAAGGAGATCCCTGTGAGCCTAGTGTACGGCCAAGTAGAGTTGGCCACGAAATATTCCCAACAGGACTGTAAATTAGACAGCCTGTTAGATGGGATTGAAGAGGAGTACAATCAGTCAGTTTGACGATGTAAATTAAAAATGACATGTAAAATGCCTTCTAGCCAAATTGTAGATCGTTTGCCTTTGCGGACCTTTTCGCTTCAACCTCGGGACCCAACAGTCCGGAGTGTGTCCGAATACACTGACAGTTATAAAAGAACCGAGGCATGCATGGAGACAAGGCGTAGGGGTCATAATTGCTTTATCAGACAAGTGCCCAACTAGCTATGTTATATTACATGGTTAGTAAGAAACATCTTCCAGGGAGAATAGTTCCGTTAAGGGTTCCTTTCCCTGGGAGGCATGCCCTAAAGTGCATGTCCGGACTGCGGAAAAAAGCAGAGAAAGCATCTGGGGGAAGATAAATAAGTAAGTAATAAATCATCTTTCAGGTCACCAACTGAATATTCCCATAAGAGCGCTAGCCTTCGGCTTCACCCAGTTTGAGGTACACATCCGGCTGACCCGGCAGTAACAATCGCAGAGGTGCTCCCTTTACCTCCTAGCCGAACAATCGGGGACGTTGGGGTAAGCACAGGAGCCAGGCAACCCGGCTTGGCCAAAACTTAAGTCATATCGATGCATATAATAGTGATCAAAAGGTACATGCGGAAGTGTGACACATGTGGTGGGCATGAAGCCCATATAAATAAGCTTCTGATAAAGAAGCCCGCAGGTATAATGAGTGCGAGTAGCACATCGAGTGAATGCGAACAGAGCACAGATCAGCCCTCAAGAGGTTTGTGCTGAAGGAAGGGGAGGAGAAAGGAGGGAAAACAAGGACAGCGAAAAAATATGAAAGGTGGACGGAGGAAGGAGACGAGCCCTGAGTCCGGTGCTAGGCGTAAAATCTTCGGAGACGGGCTGCGTTCCATGGGTTTGGGTAGATGGTATGCACCGCCGGTAAGGACTTGGTCGATGATGAAGGGACCTTCCCATTTGGGCTTAAGTTTGTCCTTTTTCTTGTCCGGCTGGCGTAGAACTAGCTCGCCAACGTTGTAAGTTTTGGCCCGTACTTTTCTGCTTTGATATCTTCGAGCCTGCTGTTGATAGAATGCGGAACGGGATTTTGCCACGTCGCACTCCTCCTCTAAAGCGTCCAAACTGTCCTGCCGATCTAACTCGGCTTCTCTTTCCTCGTACATGCGCACGCGAGGTGAGTCATGAATTATGTCGCAGGGCAAAACTGCCTCAGCGCCGTATACCATAAAAAAAGTTGTGAAACCGGTTGGGCGGTTTGGCGTGGTCCGTAGCCCCCAGAGTTTGGAGTCGAGCTCCTCTACCCAGTGCGTGTTAGATTCCGTGAGGGACCGCACTAATCTTGGTTTGATGCCGCTCATGATTAGACCATTTGCTCGTTCCACTTGACAGTTAGTTTGAGGGTGGTAGACCAAAGCGTAGTCGAGCTTGATGCCCATGTTTTTGCACCAGAGTTTAACCTCGTCGGCCGTGAAATTCGTGCCGTTATCAGTGATGATGCTGTGAGGGACGCCAAAACGGTGTACTACACCGGATATGAAGTCTATCACAGGTCCGGATTCTGCCGTTTTAACCGGCTTGGCCTCTATCCATTTGGTGAATTTATCCACCATGACCAATAAGTACTTGTGCTTGTGGGTTCCCCCTTTAAGGGGTCCAACCATGTCAAGCCCCTAGACCGCGAACGGCCAAGTGATGGCTATAGTTTTGAGGGCGGTGGGTGGCATGTGGCTCTGATTAGCAAAGAGCTGGCAATCAACGCATCGTTGGAATAAGTCCTGAGCATCTGCCCGGGCTGTCGGCCAATAAAATCCTGTACGGAAAGCCTTGCCTACAAGTGCCCGGGCTTCCGCGTGGTGCCCGCCGAGTCCGGCGTGAATTTCAGCCAGGAGATTTCGCCCTTCCTCTTCGGAGATACACCTTTGAACGACTCCGGTTGTGCTTTTCTTATAAAGTTCTCCCTCATGGACCTTGTAGGCTTTAGAGCGTCGAACTATGCAGCGGGCCTCATTTTGGTCTTCGGGAAGTTCCTGCCTAATTAGGTAGTCTAGGAATGGTTCCGTCCACTGGGCAATTACTGCCATTATTTCGTGGGCTGAAGGTGTTATATCATTGGCTGAGCCACCGATTGTGTCAGAATGTTCTCTGTCTGGTGGTGCAATTGGTTCCAGGTTGTTATTTCCGGACTCCCCTTCCCATAATACGGATGGCTTAAAGAGCTGTTCCAGGAAGATGTTTGAAGGGACGGCGTCGCGTTTTGCGTCGATACGTGCCAGCACGTCTGTTGCCTGGTTATTATCCCGGGCTACGTGGTGGAATTCGAGTCCCTCAAACCGGGCTGACATTTTTAGCACAGCGTTACGGTAGGCTGCCATTTTCGGATCCTTGGCGTCGAAGTCTCCATTTATTTGGGATATTGTGAGGTTTGAATCCCCGCACACCTCTAGGCGTTGAATACCCATGGTGATTGCCATCCAGAGGACATGTAGAAGGGCCTCCTATTCGGTTGCATTGTTGGAGTCCATGTACATTATTTGAAGTACGTATTGGACTGTGTCTCCGGTTGGGGACGTCAGGACGACACTAGCCCCCAAGCCCGCCAACATTTTGGAGCCGTCAAAATGCATGATCCAATTGGAGTATGTGCCGTACTCTTTAGGGAGTTCGGCTTTGGTCCATTCAGCGACGAAGTCAGCCAGGACTTGCGACTTTATAGCTCGCCGTGGTTTGTAGGTTATGTCAAATGGTAAGAGCTCGATGGCCCATTTTGCAATCCTGCCCGTCGCGTCGCGATTGTTTATAATATCGTTGAGAGGTACTTCGGAGGCCACCGTTATGGAACACTCTTGAAAGTAGTGTCGCAGCTTCCGGGATGCCATGAACACTGCATACGCTATCTTTTGATAATGTGGGTACCGGGACTTGCATGGAGTCAAGACAGTGGATACGTAGTACACTGGTTTTTGAAGAGGGAATTTGTGCCCTTCTGTTTCTCGTTCGATGACGAGTACCGCACTGACAACTTGATGTGTTGCTGCGATATATAATAGCATTGGTTCGCCCAGGTTGAGCGCGGCCAGGACCGGATTTGTTGCCAATACGGCTTTGATTTCGTCGAGTCCGGCCGTGGCAGCATCCGTCCATTCGAAATGTTCGGTGCGCCGGAGGAGGCGATAGAGGGGCAGTGCCTTTTCTACCAAACGGGAGATGAAGCGGCTTAGAGCCGCCATGCATCCGGTTAGCTTTTGTATTTGCTTGAGGTCTTTTGGGATATCCCATTGTGATAGAGCTCGGATCTTGGCTGGGTTTGCTTCAATTCCTCTATCGGATACAATGAAGCCCAAGAGCTTTCCGGCTGGTACGCCGAAAACACATTTTTCCGGGTTGAGCTTAATGTCATATGCTCGGAGGTTGTCGAATGTCACTCTCAAGTCGTCTACTAGAGTTTCGATGTGTTTGGTCTTGACGACCACATCGTCTACGTATGCCTCGACTGTTTTGCCTATATGGGTGGCCAGACATGTCTGAATCATGCGCTGATATGTTGCGCCGGCGTTTTTGAGTCCGAAGGGCATTGTGTTGAAGCAGAATGCACTAGTAGAAAAAGGGTCAAATGTGAAGCACAATAGTGCCGGTTTGAATTTCAGCCGGCACTAATGTGTACATTAGTGCCGGTTCGTGGCGGCGATCAATAGCACCGGTTCGTGGTGAACCTTTAGTACCGGTTCATGCCACGAACCGGTACTAAAGAGGCTGTGTCAGCCTGCGGTGAGGCTATGGCCCCACCATCACCATTTAGTGCCGGTTCGTACCACGAACCGGTACTAATGAGGTTATGGCAAGCTATTTTTAGTCCAACCTCGCTCCCCTAACAAGCCTTTTACCACCTTAAATATGTTATTTCTCAAACTATCACAAGTACTTGGTCTTCATTGAACTCTATGTGTAGAATTTGTGGCCGCAATATGAGTCTTCATCGGTTTATAAATCGTTGATGACTCATATTGACAATTCAGATTGTACACTCAAAGATCATTGATGATCAAAGTATTTTTGATGTTATAAGATCATATTGACAATTTAGACTGTAAAGAAATATAAGATCATGATCTAAATGCTCTTATATTTTTTTGCGTTCAGTATGCACCAACTGCTAGGCGGGAGGAGCTGTTTAGTACCGGTTCGTGGCAAACCTTTAGCACCGGTTCGTGCCACGAACTGGTACTAATGAGGTTGTGTCAGGTAAGGCTGGGGCCCCACGAGCACCTTTAGTACCGGTTCATGGATGAACCAGTACTACAGTTTCTTAGTAAGCTGTTTTTTAGTCCCACCTCGCGAAGAGAGAGGGACTAGGAGCGGTTTATAAGCCCTGAGTGCAGAGACGATGAAGAAGAGGCTCAATGCTCACATTGCTTAGCTTCAAGCCTTCAGGAATATGGTAGACTGCACGGAGCTATGCGCAGTGCAGTTTACACTATTCCGAAAGGCTTGAAGCAAATTAACGAGCATTGCACCTCTTTTTTATTTTTAATAACTTATTACAACTCCGGACTTCTTCTGTTATGGCAAAAACTAATTGCACGTCGGCATTTCTTTTTTTTTAAACTTTGGTTATAAGTCCAGACTTTGACCATCAAGTTTTGCAGAAAAGAAAAAATAGCAAAAAAAACAATAGCTGAAAAGAAAAAAACTACATAAAATGACCGTGAAATTGAAAATCACTACAAAATGAACTCTGAAAATGTTGAATTTTGGCAAACTAGATGAAAAACTACTCAGAAATAAATAGAAGAAAATAAATATAACAGAAAAGAAAAAACTATACAAAAAACTACGCAGAAATAAATAGAAGAAAATAAAGCAGAAAAGAAAAAACTATAAAAACAATTGGGGCGCTGCCCTGTGGGCCTGCTAGGCCACGGTCGTGCAATTACAGGCCTTACAGGCCCATCAGACTCACAGGGCAGCGCGCAGAATTTAGGCCCACAAGCCTTCTATATAGAGGAGTTCAAAGAGGGAGCCGCGGTTGGGTTTATAAACCAGTGTGGCTGCCCTTCGCCCGGCGAGGTGGGACTAAACTTTGGGGTGGCAGCGCGAGGCCTTTAGTACCGGTTGGTGGCTCCAACCGGTACTAAAGATCACCCTTTAGTACCGGTTGGATCCACCAACCGGTACTAAAGTCCTGCTCTTCCTACCTCTTGGCCTGGCCAAAGTTGGCCTTTAGTACCGGTTGGTGGCTCCAACCGGTACTAAAGGCCCATCCTATATATATAGCACTTACGAAAATTTCAGTTACATCTCCCCACTTTCGTCTCCAACCTCTCGACATCGTCGCTGCCGCTCGATCCCGTCGTCGCCGCCCGTCGCCCGTCGTCCGTCGTCGTCGTCGCTGTCCCCGCCGCCGCCCGTCGTCGTCGTCGTCTCGCGCCGCCGCCCCGAACGCCGCCGCCGTCCGTCGTCGTCGCCGCGGTCCCGTACGTCTCTCGCACCCGCGCGCGCTGGCGCCCCTGCCCCGTACGCCGCCGCCCCCGCCCCGTACGCCGGCGCCCCCGCTCGTACGTACGGGGCGGCGGCGTACGGGGCGGCGTACACACACATACACACATACACACACTACACACATATACACACACACACACACAATTTTTACTTATTTTCTGTTTTCTGTTTTCTGTTTTTTAGAAAATTTAATTAGATATTAATTAGCTAGGTATGTGAGATTTGAACTAGTTGAATAATTAATATAACTAGTTTATTTTTAGTAAGAAAATTGTCGAACTAGTTTATTTAGGTATATGAGATTTGAACTAGTTGAATAATTAATATAACTAGTTTATTTTTAGTAAGAAAATTGTCGTATCTGAGATTTGATTATGTAATTAAAATATTATTTGTTAATGAGTTTTTCTGTTTATTTAATGTTTTTATATATTTCGAGTTTATATAAATATATAGTAATGTCAATTGTTAGAGATGAATATAGTTAGATATATATTTGAATTGGCTAGATATAAATTAATGTTAGATAGTAATAAATGTTTAATGTTTCACCTAAGTGGGATTAGAACTAGTTTATTTTTAGTAAATGCTTAGTTGAAGTAATTGAATTAATATAACTAGTTTATTTTTAGTAAATGTTTAGTTGAACTAATTGAATTAATATAACTAGTTTATTTTTAGTAAATGCTTAGTTGAATTAATAGAAGTAGTTGAATTAATTGAATTAGTAAGTGTTTAATGTTTTGCCTAATATGAACATAGGAAATGTCGTCTGACGACGGAAAAAATTTCGGTATGTGCACATACTGTGAAGACGAGCGCTGCCAGTGCGACAGAAATTTCCTTGTTGATGGTAGGCGATTCAGCACCAAGCTAGATGAGACTTTTGAATTCGATACAGTAAGTCACAACGACAAGTCTGTTTTCGTAATTAAGCATGACTTATAATTTTTAATTTTCACTATTCTACTAGCGCATCCGATGCCATGCAAGAATTTTTGTCTTGGATAAGATAGGTTTCAAAGATATGGAAACTATGGAGGTAAAGAGAGCTTACCTGAAAACTGAGCATTATGGTTATACTTTCAACGTCAAAGTATACAATGCACACACGTACACTTTTTTGAATGCAAAACTTGGCAAGCACTATGCAAGGCTTATGCATTTGAGCCTGGTATGGTTATCACCTTTGATATTCGTCCGGAAGATGATATTGAAGGTAATAGAGACATATGGATCGATGTGCAGACGCCTCCAGTTCTACCATTATGTGAGTTCTTCTCAAATATATTTTTGTCTTTGATACTGCTTATTTCAAAAATAACTGACAACTAATTTCTATTGACAGCTTACCTCCATTCAACCAAACATGTCCGGCGCTTGGTAGACAGGACCTTCTATTGTCCCGGAGCTGAACTAAACTGCGAGGAGATAAGTCATTATGTTTCATGGCTTGAGGATCTTCATACTGTCAAGACAAATTTTTTTCCAGCACTTGAAAATGTTAGTACTCAAAACGTGCGACCAATAGTGATGGTATTGAACTACGGTCACATCTATTTAGGAATGATGGTAAGATATTTACTATTTGTCCTCAGTGCATATTTTGCATACATATTTTTTTGCTAAACTTTCATTGCTAAGTATATTAATTAAGTACTATACGATGTTCCTCAACAGGGACTCCCGATGACAGTTGTGCCTCGGGGGATCGAGACTAAAGGTCAGATGTCAATTGTTAGCTTAAGGCCAAGATATCCTGCATTGCACATGAATGCATTCAGGATTTCTAGAAGCGATGAATGCTTAATAGTGAAATATTGGAGGAAAATTGTTAATGATCGCAGAGAAGTACTAGGGGGCAGCAATGAGAAGCGCAGCCCACGATTAGGAGACATGTTCATCGGCATGCTCCAGTATGATCAATCAGGAGAGCTATACATGTTCTATGCTATTTTACCAGAGAGAGAGTAGCTAGCAGGAGTGATTTAGCTAGTTCTTCATGCTGCTCTTAATTAGTACTTGTCCTTTCATGTCCGTGTTCTTCGTTCTGAACTTAAGTGATTTGCTTTTGTGGTGTTATATATGAACGCTTATAATATCATGACAATCATGTTGAACTCGATGATTGGTTCTACTAGAAATTCTATTTATATATATATATATGCATAACGTTTACAATGTGTAGTATCATAAAATACCAGCAAACGAAAAAGAATTAAAATGGAAACACAAAATTAAATGAAAAAGAAATCATAAAACTAAAAAACCCCAAATCTTATAGTTCCGGTTGGTGTTACCAACCAGTACTAAAGGGCTCCAGGCCCCCGGAGCTGGCTCGTACCACGTGGTTTCCCTTTAGCACCGGTTCGTGCTGAACCGGTACTAAAGGGGGGGGGCTTTAGTGACCACACTTTAGTGCCGGTTATGGAACCGGCACTAAAGGGCCTTACGAACCGGTGCTATTGCCCGGTTCTGCACTAGTGATGGTCCATATGGAGTAATAAATGTCGTTGCGGCCTGGTCTTTTTCCGCCATCTTGATTTGACGGTATCCGGAGTATGCATCGAGGAAGCACAATGAATCGTGCCCTGTGGTAGCATCGATGATTTGGTCGATGCGAGGGAGAGGGAAGGGGCCCTTTGGACAGGCCTTGTTAAGGTCTTTGAAATCGACACAAAGGCGCCAGGATTTGTCCTTTTTTGGTACCATTACCAGGTTGGCTAGCCAGTCCGGATGTTTGATATCTCTGATGAATCCGTCTTCTAAGAGTTTGGCTATCTCCTCTCCCATTGCCTGTCTTTTGGGTTCGGAAAATCGCCGAAGAGCCTGTTTGACTGGCTTGAATCCTTTTAGGATATTTAGGCTGTGCTCTGCCAGCCTGCGTGGGATTCCTGGCATGTCTGAAGGGTGCCAGGCGAAAATGTCCCAATTTTCCCGAAGGAATTCTTGTAGTGCGGCTTCTACATCAGGATTTAATTGTGCCCCAATGGAGGCCGTCTTTGTGGGGTCCGTTGGATGGACCTGGAATTTGACTATTTCATCTGCTGGGTTAAAATAGGGGGATTTGGACCTCTTATCGAGTATCACATCGTCCCTATCCATCATGGAGCACAGCGCAGTTAGTTCCTCTGCCGCTAAGGCTTCGGATAATCCCTCTAGGGCCAGTGTGGCTGTCTTATTTTCAGCACGGAGTGCTGTATCTGGATCACTGGCAAGAGTGATTATTCCATTGGGTCCGGGCATTTTGAGCTTCATGTACCCGTAATGGGGTATAGCTTGGAAGATTGTGAATGCTTCTCGCCCTAACAAGGCGTGATATCCGCTGCCGAATGGGGCCACTTGGAATGTGACCTCTTCGGACCTATAGTTGTCTGGCGAGCCGAACACTACATCTAGCGTGATTTTTTCTGTGCAGCGTACTTCTCGACTAGGGATTATTCCCCTGAAGGTTGTGCTGCTTCGCTCAATGCGGCTCCAGTCAATTTCCATTTTTTGAAGGGTTTCTTCGTAGATGAGGTTTAATCCGCTGCCGCCATCCATGAGTACCTTGGTAAGACGAAAGCCGTCCAAGACCGGACTGACGACCAATGCGGCTGGTGCTCTAGCTGTTCAGAATTTAGGTTGGTCGCTGGCATTGAAGGTGATAGCCGTGTTGCTCCATGGATTTGCTGTTGCTACTTGGTAGACTTCATCGAGGCTGCGGATTGTTCGTTTCCGCATGTTATTTGATGCGAAAGTCTCGAAGACTGTTAATACCGTACTGGTACTGCTGGGCTGGTTGCCCGGGGCTAAAATGCCTTCACCACTTTTGGCCACCTGCCGTAGTATCCAACATGCTCGAAGGCTATGTGTTGGAGTGGCGCCCTCCGTACTGTGGATTTTGCAGGGTCCGTTGAGCCATCCCTCCAGTACGGTTCCGTACCCTTTAGGGGTTTTTTGCTTTTTGGTTTTTAACCCAGGTGCTTGAGTATGACGCACTCTTTTATTTCGGACTTGGGTTGTATTCAGGGCCGGATTGTCCCAAAACCTAGTTTCGGTTTTCCAGGCACTCTTCATCGCACAGTATTTTTGTACAATGGTCGCTAGGTCGGCGAAGCGTGTAACTTCGCGACGACTGATGGCGTTTATGATTCCCTTGTCCATGCAATTGTTGCAGAAAATTGAAATCGCGCTTTCTTCACAGCAGTCCTTTATCCTGTTCATAACTAGGAGGAATCTGGCCTAGTAACGATGTACTGTTTCATCGGGCTCTTGCCGTATTTGAGATAGATCGCTTATGTTTGGGTGGGCGGGCAGTATTAAGTTCGTAACCCCGCCCGATCTGAGGCTCAAAGGCCAAGAAGCTTCCGTATTTGGAAGCTTGGTTTGTTGGATGCTTTCCAACGAATCTAGTCCGATGCCTGACTCTAAGTTCAGTATTTGATTGGCGTCCGTCCCTCTGCGGGAATCCGGCATGGAGGGATCGGGAATCCGGACATAGTTGGTTTTCAACATAGAAGAAGAGTTGCCGCATTGTTCCTCTACCACAACAATGCGGTGGGTAGCCTAGGGAGAGTTAATTTCTCTCAGATCAGTTTTAAGCCCAATCTGATCGTAGTCTGTAGCGACTCCCAGGGCGGCGATGCGATCCAAGAGCTCGTTTACAGAGGAGAGCTCAATCGGATCTAACTGCTCGGCGAATTCCGAGCTGACGTGAAGATCGCTTTTGATGACCTAAGAGGCCACCGTCGGAGCAGTGGCCGAACAGGCGATTAGAAGAAAACCACCTAGCCGGATAGTTTGGCCGGCGGCCAAAGCTCCCTTGACGACGGCGCCGTCTTTAAAGACGGTAAAAGGCATCCTTCCTGATCGCGACGGCACAGAGGAACTCTCAATGAAAGCACCAATGTCGGTGTCAAAACCGGCGGATCTCGGGTAGGGGGTACCGAACTGGGCATTTAGGCGGATGGTAACAGGAGACGAGGGACACGATGTTTTACCCAGGTTCGGGCCCTCTTGATGGAGGTAAAACCCTATGTCCTGCTTGATTAATATTGATGATGTGTGTTACAAGAGTAGATCTACCACGAGATCAAGGAAGCTAAATCCTAGATGCTAGCCTATGGTATGATTGTTGTTCGTCCTACGGACTAAAGCCATCCGGTTTATATAGACACCGGAGAGGGCTAGGGTTACATAGAGTCGGTTACAATGGTAGGAGATCTACATAGCCGTATCGCCAAGCTTGTCTTCCACGCCAAGGAAAGTCCCATCCGGACACGGGACGAAGTCTTCAATCTTGTATCTTCATAGTCTTGGAGTTCGGCCGATGATGATAGTCCAGCTATCCGGACACCCCTAGTCCGGGACTCCCTCACTCGTTTTCGGCTGCGTCGGGATGGCTGCGTCAGGCTCGTCGGCTGCCTCGACTCAGGCGCCGCTGCTCCGCTGGTCGCTCGGGCCTCGCTGCCTGGGCGCCGGCGCTGCTATGGTAGCCTGGGTGCCGATGCTGACAAGCTCGTCCGCACGACGTCCCACACCGTCTGTCATCGCGGGCCTCATCTCGGACTCCGCCGCCACCCCGCCTCCACTAAGTGGCATCTCCGACCTCGCGCTCGATCGGCTTGATCACCCGCTCGCCGCCACGATCCGCCTAATCTACGCCGCGCGACCGACCTGGCTCGATGGTTACACGCGCCTCCGCAGGTCCCGTGAAGATCATCCCCGAGTTCAGCGCGCCCCTCCACCGGTCGAGCAATGGGCTGTCGTTCCGTCGCCCCATCGGGTTGCAGCGCCACCGCCCTGTGGTTCTCCTCAGAACTGCATCGACTCGAGCGTCACTGCTGCGGCGCCCCTACGGGCCGTAGTGCCGCGATACGTGGTCCCAGCCACCGCCCCGAGGCCGTCCCCGCGGCTGCACCGACCCACGCTCCGCCGCCGCACTGCCCCTTCGGGCCGTAGCGCCGCGGCCCGTGGTCCCCGCTGCCGGGTCTTCCTGTCGTCGCCCAACCCTACAAACCTGCCGCCGCCGGGTCTTCGGGCCGTAGCGCTACGCCGCCCCTTCGGGCCGTAGTGCGGCGGCCGGTGGTCCACTTTGCCGTCTCCATGCATCGACTTCCTATGATATGCATCGCGCCGTCTCCCTTGGCGCGGGAACGCCACCGTCCGTGCCGTTCTTCGTCATGCTATCAGGGTTCTTCGCCTACTTCGAGCATCGCCATCACTGTCCTAACCTAGCCGCCGCGGTTAGGCCGCTACTGCCGCTCTTCTTCGGCCGCCACTGCCGCTACCCTTGTAGCCTCCGCAGCCGCCTGTCCACCCCCTTCATCTTTATCCAGCACTAGCCCGTCACCAGCGTCGCCGTCATCTACCCCGACCGCTTCATCTACTCCGACACCACGGGCGACATTAGCCCCACGCCGATTGGTGCCACAATCATCGTCGAGTCCTTCTCTGTTGGTCTCTCCGACTTCTTCAACATGGCGTACAGCTCGTGCAGGTCCCTGTCTACGCATGCCCGGTGCTGACAACACCGCTGCGTGTCTTCATCCATGATGAGTCCCCGGGCCTGGCAAGCCTGGTGCGGCGCTTCGTTAACTTCGCCTTCGTCCGTCTACGCATGCCCGATGCTGGCAACACCGTCGCGTACTTTCGTCTATGATGTGTCCCCGGGGTTGGTAACCCTGGCGTGGCACATCGTCAACATCATCTACTTCCTAGCGCACCACTACTTCGACTCCACTGCGCCCATGACTAACTCGGCGCCTCCTTGCCGCGGATCTACAGTGACTTCCTCGACACCGACTACCCCGACTCAACATCGACCACGGCATTCTTCGCACGGCTACCTAGACCACAGCTGCACCATCCATGCTCTCGGCTACATCAAAAACGGCACAAATGGCTACCGCCTTCTTGAGGAACCTCGTCGGTTTTCACTCCAGCCATGACTCCGTGATGCATCGACCGTTATGACTATGGGGGGGTGTCCGTCAGCTTGCCTTCGGATTCTTCTTCAGTCTCACCGTTTGCGTCGCTATCATTGTGACTGCGGGGGGATGTTGAGTATCGTGATTATTAAGAAAGATGAGATAAACTAGGATTAGTTCTAGCTTGTCTTGTAGTCCAAGTAGATCATAGTACTCATATATATATGCCCACGAGGCTCAATCAATACAACAAACTGTTCCATCAATCCATCTCTCCCTTCTAACAAAGTGAATGATGATCGACAGGCGAACGAATTGTGGTTGCCATGGTCGGAGTGATCGACGGTAGAAGGAATGGATTCTCCGGCCGGATTGTGGCCGGAGTGGCCTGCAGCGGAGTGAATTGCAAAAGACCACCACATTTCGGGCTTGCTCTGCGGAAAATCACCAAGTCACAAATCATTTGCAAAAAACACAGCACATTCAGTAAACATTTTGCAGTTTGCACTGAACTGGTCATTTGGCGTGGTTGAGGGCGTTTTTGAAAGATGGGGCCCAAAATCTTTCAACGTTGCATAACAGACGGCAAATGGCGCCCTCTGCTATAAATGACGCGGTCGGCTCGCGACGGACAGATCGACCGACCGCGCCCGACCACACCACTTCTCCCTTCCTCCAGATCTAATCCATGGCGACGGCGAAACCTAGCGGCATCGACTGTGGCGACCGAGCTGCTGCCGGTGGGGATGCTCTGGGCCGCTGTGAGGAAGATCCACCGAAATTCTACGGGAGCTCTAATGCTTCCAACGCGCTGCCTCCTCCCCAACCGCCGGTGCCGACAAAGTCGTTGGAATAAGCAATGACTACTGCGTTCGCCCAAGCGGTGAAGGCCAATCCGACGGGCAGCCACCATTTTGCCTCCTCCTTCAACGGTGTGGAGTAAGTCATCCCTCATCCTTCTTTCTATTTTCCCCGATTGGCATTCTAGGGTTAGGATTCTAGTGTTAGTTTTGAGTACTCGTTAGGGTTTGTAGGGTTAGGGTTCCATGGTGGTGTAATAGGTATTGTAGCATTGCAACATTGCTGACAGTAATTCTAGTGTGAATGGACTGTCACATGATTGCTCAAATCTCTCTGACACATGATGTTTCTATCATATGTTAGTTGATTGCTCAAATCCTCTCTGTCAAACTATTATTGTTGTTGTCAACTAAATTAATTGTAACTTCAGTATTGTAATTAACAACAACTTTAAATAAAGTGTGAACCTTGTATTTAAGTACTAAACAACAATTGTAATTGTATTTTTAGCTTGGATGATTCAGAATGGGAAGTAAGGTTCCATTTCCTGGAAAGAGATTATTTGGAAAGAACAATCTGTTTCTCAGACATAACATTCTGGAATCTCATTGGCCTAATAGAGGTAGAAGGCTATTGTTCAAGGGATTTTATGTATTATGTTAGAGATCCAGGAGTTGGGGTGTCAGGAATGGAAGAAATAACTGATGATGATAAGGTGGAAGAAATGTTGGATGACATAGCTAGTAAAGGAAAGAATGTTGTTAACATTACAGTTATGAGAAGTAATGCACCGAGACCAGCTGATTTGAACATTGGTCATGTTTATGAATAGCAGGTTCCTGTGTCTGAAATAGGTGTACCACTTGTTTATGAGGTAGACAAATCAGGAGTTCTTTTCTACAGTCCATTGAACCCCAACCATAGGTAGTCCAAGTCATGAACACACAAGAGAGCTCTTGTTTGTTGAAGCAAAAGGGCCCAAGTGAACTTGAGTTTGCATTGGACTATGGTAATGAGAGGCATGAGTATTTCATGGAGAAAAACCAAGAGCAAGAGCAGATTGAGAAGATGATGGAGCAGAAGAGAAATGAAGAGATTCAGAAGTTTAGGAGTAATAAGATAAATGTAAGTAGTACAATGCAGCAAAAAGAAAACTCCCACGGCTGCTTGCTGAAGAGTTCACTGACAGTGGAAGTGAGGATGAATATTTAGATTATGAGGACATATTATCTAGGTTGGAGGCAATGAAGAGGCATAGAGAAGATCCACTATATCACTTTTGTCGGGTGGTAGGTGCGACATATGCGAACGGGTGGTTTATCATTGTGGGAGCCAGTAAGACATCGCCGGTGCCTGGAAACGGGATGAGGCGAAGACATGCACGCCGGCGGATCTTACCCAGGGTTGGGGCTCTCCATGGAGATAACACCCCTACAGCTACTTTGAAGGGTCTCCGCATGATCACTAGATCAACAAGTGGCTACAAGAGGCTCCTTGAGTTGTTCGGTGTGAGGAGGAAGAAGGGCAAGGCTAGCTCTCTTCTCTCCTTAGTGTAGTTTCTAAAACTATCTAAGATCCACCCTTTGCATGGTGGCCCTGGGGGGTTTATATAGGCCTATCCCCTAAGGCACAATGGTAATCCGGCTGGGCAGGGGCCCTAGCCGTCAGTGTCTACGGTCGCCGGCTTCTTCGCCGGCCACTGGGGCCCGCCGACTGGTGGGTCCCGCCGGCAACCGGCCTCTTGGCCGACAAGCAGGCTCCACCGCTTGGGGGTCTTGTTGGGGGCTGGTTACTATTGCCTCGCCCTTGATGACGAGGGGTTCGTCGAGGTAAGCATGGCTACAGTGCCGCCGCATAGCAGGCTCTCACTGTAGCCTTACCTCGTCTTGTCTCCTTAAAGGCGTGCGGGTTTCGAGGAGGGGAGCAAGCCGGCCATTGGAAGCCGGCCACATCCCAGGGCGACTAGGGGAGGCACGACCGCCTTTGGGCGTCTCTCTGACCGAAAGGGCCCGTCGCCTGCGGGCCGTACTGGCAACCCGTCGTGGAGGGCGTCATGGTCAGCATGGCAACGATGCCACGCCGAACGGGTGATGGCTACCCCGTATGGCGTACTGTAGCCATGTGTGCTCTGGGATTCGGGGGTGGCAGGCTTCACTGTTGCCATGCCCCGTCCCATCATTGTTATGGGGGTGCAGACTTTGAGGGCACGGTCCTGGCCACTTGCCAGGGGCCGGCTTCTTGGAGTCGGTCTTTTCATGGCCGGCTTCTTGGAGTCGGCCCTATCGTGGCCTCCTCCATGAGAGTTTAAGGCTGGGCCGCCTTTCGATAGTCGGCCTGTGAGGCAGCCGGCCGGAGAAAGGCGGCCCCATGTCTGGTTGGGAGTTAGGCTACCCGTGGTCATTTACTCTGACAGTAGTCCCCGAAGCTGGTTGGGCTTCGTGGCTGAGGAGGGAACGAGAAGCTCAATTAGCGTCCCATCCCGAAGAGCCGGCAGCTAGGAGCCAGCTTTGATCAGTCGTGCCATCTCGGCAGGGCTTTTTGAAGCCCGAAGGTGGGAACCCGCTGGCGCACATGCCAGGCTGTGGGCTGGCCACCCGCTGCCTGCGCGCCACATGGCACCCTTCGGCTGGAGGAGCCTGCCAGCCCACGGCAGTTTCTCGATGGCAGTTTCCCGCACGTCGTTAGGGTGTAGTAATCGCGGGGCATAGGGAAATGGGCGCAGTTAATCCCACGCCCCCCCACGCCTCGTCTCCTCAGCTTCGCCACACGAGGCTATAGATAGGGGGAGGAGGGGGAGTGGCAGACGCTTCGCACGCTCGCCCTCGCCCCACCATTTCCTTCTCCTTCCTCTTCTCCGTCGCCGCCGCCCCTGCACCAATCTTCTCGGTGCGCCCTTGCTTAGCGGCAGCTGAATCACGCGCCCTCCGCCGCCAAGCCTTTCCCGTCGCATCTTCGTCCTCATGGCGCGGTCCAGCTCCTGGGATGGCTCAAATGTTCATGAGTACCACGTCGACTTCCTCCGGAAGACGCGGCGGTTGCCGGGCAAGGACTATGTGCGGGTCTGTCGCACCGGAGAAGGAGATCTCGCCGGCACCAGAGGAGGACGAGCAGGTAATCTTCCGCTCGCACTGCCTGCGTGGCATCGGCCTACCGACGAGCGGTTTCTTCTGCTACTTCCTCGAGTTCTATCATCTACAGCCGCACCACCTCACCCCAAATGTCGTGGTGCTGCTGTCGGCTTACGTCACTCTGTGCGACGACTTCCTTGGCGTCCTCCCCACCCTCGAGCTTTGGGGGAAGTTCTTCTAGTCCAAACTTGGCACCATCATCGAGGGCGTGCCTGCTCCCTGCGGCGCTTTCATCGTCATGCAGAGAACCACAGTTGACAATCCGTTTCCACCCATCGCATTGGTCCAGTCGGTGAAGCTCTGGCAAACATCTTACTTCTACGTGAAGAACGTTGCTCCGCAGGGCGACTTCGTCAATCTGCCGGCTTACGCAGCCGGCCCACCGGCTGGGAGGCCGCCTTCATGGTCCTTCCGAGCTAGGTCGCTGTCTCCGGCTGGTGCTGCCGCCGTCACCCGGCTCCGGGTGATGGTCCAATCGGAGGGCCTGACCGGGCCCGACCTGATAGCCGCCTTCGTGGAGCGCCGGGTGCTCCCACTTCAAGGCCGCCCTCACATGATTTTCCAGATGAGCGGTTGATTCGACCCAAGTCGGCTAAGCACCAAGGAGATGCCTCATGCCGAGGTATCTTACATGGTGAATTATATTGCCAACTGCAAGCTCACTGAGGAGTGGCAGTTCGGCAAGGAGTCGTACTCTCACGCCAATCCTCCGCCTTTGGTAAGCTTCCCTTCTTTTCTTCTTCTATTGTTGCCGAGTTCATATTGGCCGACTCTTGACCAGTCGGCTTGTTTTTAACAGAGCCCCCTTCTTCGTCAGGCGCCGGAGCCGCGTGGGTGGAGCGGCAGTTCGTCCCCGACCGTGCGACGGACGACCTCAACGATCCCGACCTGGGGGCGGCCGCCCTATACGACGATGGCGTAGGGGGAGGTGGCGAGGCAGGTGGCTCCAGGTTAAGGCCCGGCTTCAAGGACTGGCTGGATGACGACGAAGCCGACGTTGTTCCGTGCCGTCAGCCGGCGCCCGGTCAGCAAGGCGCGGGCTCGTCTACCGCGCTGGCTGTTCGTGGCGGCGCGCCGAAACGTCGGGCTGCGCCGGCCCTCTTCGCCAGCCGGCCGAAGAAGCCCAGGGGTACTGCGGCGGCGACCAAGCAGGACGAGGCGGCCGTGAAGGCAGCCCGCTAGCGCAAGGTGGTGAAGCAGCCGTGGGCGGTTTCGGCGTAAGTGTCGACTCTCTCACGCCTTTCTTTTTCCTGACTTGTCAAGCAGGGCTCCGCTCTTTCTCGAGTGGACCACTGCCGCCTCCGTAGTTGGAGGCGTGGGAGGATCTGCGAGCGCCCGCCGCATGGACCCCCGTGCCGATCTTCAAGCGGCGACGGAGCGGAACGCGCGGGAGGCACGGAAGGAGCGGGAGGCGGAGGAGCAGAGGGCGGCCGCCGCCAGGGCGGCTCAGGAGACGACGGACGAGTCAGCGGAGGAGCGAGCTGACGCGGCGGCCAAGGCTCAAGCGGAGGCCGCGGCTGCGGAAAGGGCGGCGGAAGCCCTGCGGAACCAGCCTCCGCTGCTCGTCATCCCCCTCCGCACCGTGGCTCCCGATATCCCAGTGCCCCCGCCGGGGCAAGCCGCCCGCGACCAACCGGTGATGGAGAGGGAGGAGGGCGACGCAGTCGTCCTGGAGAGAGGGGCGGCACTGCCATCGCCAACTGGAGTGGGCCAAGGCGGCCGGCCTGACGCGCCACCTGAGCAGCCGGCTGGAGGCGAGTAGGCTGTGAGGGCGGATCTTGTGGTCCTGTCGCCATCTCGTCGGCACGCAGGGAAGGCGACTTCAGCGCCAGACCCGCAGGCGGCCGCGGGCTCCGGCCCGTCGGCCTAGGATCTGGAGACGGCCAGCGCCAGTTTGCCAGGGTGGACACCGGGCGGTGGGACGGTCGTGCTGAACGTGGCGGCGCAGGATGTCCAGGAACGGCTTGAGTCCCAGGCCGCCGCACTGCAGCACTATACCCAAGAGTTTCTCGCAACACGGTCGGCCATTCGAGTAAGTCTTCCCACTTTCCGTCGATTTCTCTTGATTTATTCCATGGGGGCGCGTCAGCGCACCCACTTGGTGTAGTCCTAGAGTTCCGAGTCGGCTGCTGAGCAGGCGGCTTGGAACTTTTTAGTAGACTTTGATTGATGTCTTGTTCTTTTTCGCGCCTCTGTCCTGTCTGTAGGGCTATCACAACCTTCACGCGGCTGCCTTCAACTCCCAGGCCCGGGAGGTGAGCCAGAAGACCGACGATCTGACGGAGAGCCGGAGTAAGTGCTTCATTTTTATCTCATGTGGGGGCGCGTCAGGGCACCCACTGGGTGTAGTCCCTGAGATTCGGGCCGACTGCTAAGCAGTCTGGTCGGATCTTTCCTACTGACTTCTTCCTTACTGCTTTTCTTCTTCTTCATATTTGCAGGAGCCAATGCCGACCTGAGGGAGCAGTTAGGTGGGGCCCAGACTGCCCTTCGCGCCAAGGAAGCCGAGTGCGACGCTTTGGCTCAGGAACGTGATCGCCTGGCCAAAAAGTTGGCCGACCAAGAGGAGAGCCATAAGGCGGCCCTGAAGGCGGTGCAGGACAGCGAGGCCGTCCTTCAAGCCGAATATGAGATCGATGCGGCAAGCTGGGCTGAGGCGAGGCAAGCGCTGAGCAAAGGTTACAGCCGGGTTGAAGATTTGATTGACGGTAGTCCGCCTTATTCTCTGTCCCTTTGCTCACCACCCGGCATCTGATCTATCTTATGACTTCGTGCTGCTTTTTTCTTCTTTGTGCTGATTACTTCCCTGGTTACTCCGTCGCCGCCACCCAAGCCATCGAGGCCCACTGTGTTGCACGACGGGAGGCTGGGGTTGAGATCGCACCGGATGTTGGCCGATCACTTGAGGAGCAGCTTCTGGAAATTCAAACCCGCCTCCAGCTGGCCTACCGCACGCTCCGCCGGCTTCAGCGTGCTGGAGCGCACGTGCTGGCCGCTCTTTGGCCTGGCAAGGTCGTCCCCCGCACCCCCAATCGGACTGCCGACTGGCTGGAGGTTGCAGTCGGCCGCTTTGACGCCTGCAAGGCCTCTGCGGCTCGGTACGGCGCCAGGCAGGCGCTAGAGTTCGTTCGAGCTTGGTATCCGGGGTTGGACTTGGCCCAGCTGGCCACCTGGCGGTAGCAGGCCAACGAGGAACTAGAGACGGTGTGGTCGGCTATCATCCAGCGTGCCTCGGCGATCGCCGACTACACCGACACCAGTGTCTTTGCCCCTGAGGTAAATGATGACGATGTCGCTCAGCCGGAGGAGTGGTTCGAGCTGAACCCGGCAGAAGGTGAAGACTCGGCGGAGGAGATCGGTTCCAGCAATGAAGGTGAAGAGGAGGAGGGGCAAGATGGTGAAGACGCCGCGCCAGATGGCGGAGCAACCAGCCAGCCTCAGCATGATCGCTCCTCCATCAATGAGGTGCGTGCAAGCACGCCGCCTGCAAGAGGTGATGATCATGCCGAGACTCGCCGGCCGGCCACTCCTCCAGCCAACACTGCCGTCTCCACCAACCTGCCCGGCTCGCCTATTGCTCCCGTGGCCTGATCCGCCGTGTGTGCCTTCCTGCTCGTTACTCTTTGAACAACTTTTATTAAATTCACGCAATTCCACCCACTGGGGGTGTATTCAAACTATGCTGAATGCAGGCCTTTCGAAGGCCTTTTGTGTAAATATAAGCATGCATGTGCTTGGCTTCCGTTCATATTTGCTTTTTATCATTTTGGCTGTTTCCTTTGCCGCCCTCCTGTGGTCGCCGCCTTCCCAGCCGGACAGCTGCTCTGCAGTCTGTGGTTGGGGAAGGGCTTGGCCGTTTGGGAGGAAGTACTCGAGCTTTCTTAGATTGTAGCAAGGTGAATGGAAAGCCGGCCAGCCGGCTGCTCTGACAGCCGGTTGGTGGAGTTGGAAGCCGGCTTGAGTTATACAAGTTCGTTAGTCCTTAGCCGTTTTTCATGTGGGCATCCTTTCCTTCCTTTGGCTCTTGCCAGTCGTACATCCGATTCTTCAAGCTGCGACTTTCAACAAGAGAGGGCTTGGATGCCAGCACACTACTTGTCTGGCTGTAGGTAGAACTTGAATATAACTCAAGGCGGCAAGTCCCCGGGCCGACTGTTCGAACCCGGTGTCGGACGAGAAAACAAATGTGGTAACATAATTATGGGCATGATACTCATCATTCATAGATAAAAAGGGGGTAATCCCCGAATACTCCTGGGGACCCGTCGTCTTGTACTTAATACAAAACATAGCATGGTACATACTGCATTTTAACTATAAAATCTTTGGAGGAGATTGGCGTTCCATGGTCGCTCTGACTCCTTGCCGGAATCATCTCTCTTGCGTGCCTTTGGCTTTTGCGCGTCGATCAGGTAGTAGGAGTCATTGCCTAGGGCCCTGCTGATGATGAAGGGGCCTTCCCAAGGGGCTGAGAGCTTGTGATGGCCGGCTGTTCGGTGGATCAGCCGGAGCACAAGGTCACCCTCTTGGAAGGATTTTGGCTTAACCTTCCGGCTGTGGTAACAACGTAATCCCTGCTGGTAGATGGCGGACCGGCTGAGGGATAACAGTCGGCCATCTTCCAGCAGGTCGACGCCGTCTTGCCGTGCTGCCTTGGCCTCCGCCTCCATGTACATGGTAACCCGAGGTGAGACGAACTCGATGTCAGTTGGGATGATAGCCTCGGCACCATATACAAGGAAGAAAGGAGTGAAGCCGGTTGACTTGTTCGGGGTAGTGCGCAGACTCTAGAGGATGGCCGGCAGCTCGTCGAGCCAATAGTCGGCCGAATGCTCTAGTAGCACGACCAATCGGGGCTTGATGCTGGAGAGGATGAGGCCGTTTGCTCGCTCCACTTGGCCATTTGACTGCGGGTGGGCAACAGACGCTAAGTCCAATCGGATGCCCTCTGTCGCGCAGAAATGTGCCAGTGCCCCCTTGCCGAAATATGTGTTGTTGTCAGTGATGATGTTGTGTGGTACGCCATACCGGGTTGTAATATCTGCGATGAATGTCACGACATTCGGCCCATTCAGTTTCTTGATCGGCTTCGCTTCAATCCACTTGGTAAATTTTTCCATGCCGACGAGCAGATGTGTCATGCCGCTGCGCGCCGTCTTGAATGGGCCCACCATGTCCAGTCCCCAGACGGCAAAGGGCCAGCTGAGGGGGATGGTCTTGAGTGCAGAAGCCGGCAGGTGCTTCTTGGAGCCAAAGACTTGGCACCCTTTTCAGTGTTTGACTAACTCCTTGGCATCTTCCAAAGCAGTCATCCAGAAGAATCCATGGCGGAAAGTTTTGGCGAGGAGTGATCTTGAGGCCGCGTGATGGCCGCATTCACCTTGGTGGATGTCTTCGAGGATTGCTATGCCCTTCTCTGGCTCGACGCAGCGCTGGAAGACTCTAGTGACGTTGCGCCTAACGAGCTCTCGGTTCATTATTGTGTATGCTCTGTCTGCCGTAGTCCCCGAGCCGGGTGCAACTATGGCAATCCCCGAGCCGGTTGTCGAAGTCCCCGAGCCGCCTGCTTGGTTCCCCAAGTCAGATCCGACTACGTCGGGGTCAGGCGGTACGAAGATAGTACTAGATTCCAGAGATGGCTTGATAGATGACTTGAGGAGGCGTTGGAGAGAGACACCGGTTGGTATAGCTTGTCGGGTGGAGCCTGTTCGTGCCAGGGCATCTCCTTGCTCGTTGTCGGCCCGTGGCACGTGGAGGAACTTGCACCCCTCAAAATATCCGTTGATTTGCTGAATGAGGAAGCGGTAGCTTAGCCATGTTTGCGTCCTTGGCGTCCCAGTCTCCGGATGATTGCTGGACTACCAAGTCCGAGCCGCCATAGCACAGGATCCGGTGGATGCCGAGTTCTTTGGCTAGCCGGAGCCCGTGTATGAGCGCCTCATACTTGGCCACATTGTTGGAGGCGGCAAAATGAATTTGCAATGTGTATCTGAGTTTGTCGCCTTTGGGAGAGGTGAGGACGATGACGGCTCCCAAGCCGGTGCGCATCTTGGATCCATCGAAGTGCATTCGCCAATGGGTGGAGTCGGGGGCCGACGGCAGGTACTGGGTCTCGGCCCAGTCGGCAAGGAAGTTGGCCAATGCCTGGGACTTGATGGCGGTGCGAGGCTGGTAAAAGATTGTGTAAGGAGCCAGCGCAATGGCCCATTTTGCCACCTGGCCGGATGCATCCCGGCAACCTATGATCACGGCGAGCGGGGCAGTACATACGACCGTGATGGGGTGCTCTTGGAAGTAGGGCTTGAGTTTCTTGGCGGTGAAGTACACAACATAGCACATTTTCTGATAGTGCGGGTAATTCTGCTTCGAGGTGGACAGTACATCGCTCAAATAATATACCGGCCTCTGGACTAGCTGAGCTCGGCCCTCTTCTGGGCGCTGAACCACGATAACGGTGTTGACCACCTGGATCTTTCTCAGTCGGTGCTTCCAAGACGGGTGGCGTGGTCAACATCTTTTTGAGCCCGTGGAAAGCTTGGTCTGCTTGGTCGTTCCACTCGAAGTGAGTGGACTTCTTCATGAGTCGGGAGAGGGGGAGAGCCTTCTCTCCGAACCGGCTGATGAAGCGGTTCAGGGATGCCAGGCATCCGATGAACTTTTGGATGTATCGTAGCTTGGTAGGACTCTTCATTCTCTCTATGGCCTTGATCTTCACTGGGTTGCATTCAATGCCGCGTTCGGAGACCAGGAAGCCTAGAAGCTGGCCGGCTGGTACACCAAACACGCATTTCTCGGGGTTGAGCTTGATTTGAAACCGGCGCAAATTTTCAAATGTCTCCTTGAGGTCTTCTAGCAAGGTGCCACGCTTCTCCGTTTTCACCACGACATCGTCTACATAGACGTCGGCATTTCTGCCGTGCTGCTTGAGGAGGCATTTCTGCATGCAACGCTGAAAAGTGGCACCGGCATTTCTTAAGCCGAATGTCATAGTCAGGTAGCAGAAAGCTCTGAATGGTGTGATGAAGGCGGTCTTCAGGTGGTAAGCCAGATCCAACTTTATCTGGTGGTAGCCTGAGTAGGCATCCAAGAAGCTCAACAACTCGCATCCGGCTGTGGAGTCTATCACTTGATCGATTCGAGGTAAGGCAAATGGATCTTTGGGGCAGGCTTTGTTGAGGCTGGTGTAATCTATACACATACGCCACTTGTTATTCTTCTTCAAAACAAGGACCGGGTTGGCAAGCCACTCTGGAAAGAACATCTCCATGATGAAGCCGGCTGCCAGAAGCCGGGCTATCTTTTCTCCTACAATCCTTCTCTTTTTCTCCGACAGTCGGTGGAGGGGTTGCTTGACTGGTTTTGCATCTGCTCGGACGTGTAATTTGTGCTTGGCGAAATCCTTCAGAACACGCGGCATGTCCTTGGGGGACCATGCGAAGATATCCCGATTCTCATGGAGGAAATCGACGAGCTCGCCTTCCTATTTGTTGTCCAAGTTTGCTCAAATGGAAGCAAACCTCTCCGGATGCTCCGGGTCCAGAGGTATCTTTTTTATTTCTTTGGCCGGCTGGAAAGAACCTTGAGCATCAGACTCCTTGGGGTCAGGGGACAGAGCCGGCTGCTTGCCGGCCATGGCCATGACTCGATCCAGCATCCTTTTCTCCTCGGCGATCACGAGGGACTCGGCCAACCGGCTGCTAGCTGCTGCACAATCAGAGGATTTCTTGTAGTCTCCGACTATGGTGATGATGCCCTTGGAACTCGGCATCTTCATATTGAGATAGGCGTAGTGGGGTACAGCCATGAACTTGGCCAGAGCAGGTCGGCCAAGCAATGTGTGGTATGGGCTTTCCAGATCCACTACTTCAAACCATATTACTTCTCGACGGAAATGATCCTTGCCTCCAAAGAGGACATCCATCTTGATCTTGCCGATTGGTGAGCAGGACACGCCGGGTACGATGCCACGGAACACAGTCTAACTTGGCATGAGTTGCTACGTCTTGATGTTCAGCTTCTCCATGGTATCACAGTACAGTATGTTGATGCTGCTCCCGCCGTCTATCAGCACGCGGGAGAAGCGGGGAGCTCGCCTTTCTATCACGAGGGTTGCGTCCAAAACCAATGCGTAGGAGCCATGAGACGGCATCACCTCTGGGTGATCAGCCTGGCTCCAGCTGATAGGCTTCTCTGACCAGTGCATGAGCTCAGGGTTGTTGGAGGAGATCGTGTTGACTTCTTGCTGCTGTCGGCGTCGGCCGCACCGGTCTTCAGTCTGGCTTGTAAAGACGACATAGGCGGCATGCTCATCGGGGAACTCGTCTTGAATAGCTCTGACCGCTGGCCGAGCAGCCGGCCGCTGAGGGGCTGGAGGTGGCTGGCCAGCAGGCGGAGGTGGCACCAGTCCTTCGCCCTTGGAGATTCGTGTGAGCCAATGACATTTCCGAGTTGTGTGGTTGGACGGCTTCGCACCGCTGTGGAACTTGCAGGGGGCATCAAGGTTTTTCTCGTAGGAGAAAGCCGGCTGCCAAGCCGGCCTGCCGCCCTTCTGCTTCTTAGGTGCCGGCCGCCCTTCAGGCTGTTCGCCTTCGACCGTGGCCACCTGCCGGCTGGTGGAAGACGGCATAGGGCCCTTGCGCTTGTGGTCGCTCTGGTATGGGCGTTGGCTGGATTCTCCAGCCGGCGTCTTGGGAGCCGGAGCAAGTACCTTTCCGGAGGCGTCTACTCGGAGCTCGGTCTTCATTGAAGAGTCGGCCGTGGCGTACTTGTCTGCTATGACAAGTAGCTCGTCGAGGGTAGTCGGCACGTCACAGAGGAGTCGGTGCTTGAGGAGGGTGCCCTCTCGGCACCCAGTGGTGAAGTATTCTATGGCTTGAACCTCGTGCACCCCCTCGCAGGAATTGCGGAGCTCGGCCCAACACGTGAGGTAGTCGCGTGTTGATTCATTGGGCCTTTGAACACACAAGGAAATCTGGCGAGGCTAGGGAGGCCGCGTGTACGTGTTGGTGAAGTTGCGGATGAAGACTTATGTGATGTCTAGCCAGCTGTTGACGCTGTAAGGCTTGAGGCTGTTGAGCCAGGTGCGTTCCGTTCCTTGGAGCACGAGGGGGACGTACTTCACGGCAACACGCCTGTTGCCGCTTGCTATGCAAACTGCGGTGGAGTAATCGATCAGCCAATCTTCTGGCTTCACGGAGCCGTTGTACTTGGGTGTGTCTCTCGGGAGCGAGAACCCTTTGGGGAAGGGCTCGTCGCGGATGCGGGGGCCGAAGCAGGGCGGGCCCACATCGTCTTCTTCTTCTAGTGCCAGGGATCGCGCTAGGCGGTTGATCCGGTGGCGGGCGTCATTCTCACCGACTCCTTCTCGGTGGCCCAGTCGGCCGCTGAGAGTCGGATGCGTGACAGGCGGTGGGGTGGGATATCTCTCCCCATGAGGCGGAGGAGGAGGTGGATTGCCTCGTCGTTCCACAGCTCGAGGGCGGCCTTCAGCATCGCGCTCGATGGTGATTCAAGTCCGACTGCAGCTAGCAGCCGGCTCCTTTTCTTGTCTTGCATGGGCGCCGCCGGCAGTCGGTGTCCGGGACGTCGCGCCGTGCTCTCGGCGTGGGGGAGGACTTCCAGCGCGGGCGTTGGCTTCATGCCGCTCCGCGGCCGCGTCGATCAACTGCTGGATGCGTCTGGTCATGTAAGGGAGCTCGTCCGCCCCCAGTCCATTCAACTCGTCTACGGCCGCCTTGGTGGTGCGTAGGTTCTCGAGGGGCGTGGCGTAGACTGGGCGGTCTGCTCCCAGCATGCTGGCGATGGCCGCGCCACGCTTCTTGACGAAACCGGCTCGGCTCGGCCCTTCAGGAGGCGGCATACCGAAGGCGGCGCGATCAACTTCGCGCTGGTGAGCCTCACTGAGGCGTCTCATGGAGGCTATCTTCTGGCCCTCCGTGAGGAGGGCGAGGCGGCGTGCCTCCAGCTTCTCGGCGTCGGCGTCGGCCGGGATGGGGGCGGACAGGTCGTGCAGCGCTGCTTGCAGAGCGTCATAGGTGTTTCCGCCAGAGGTGGCACCGTGGCTGATTACCAGTACCTCAGTGATGGTGCTGCCGCCACTGTCGGCTCGAGGGAGAGGGTCGTCGAAGATTATCACGTTGGTGGGGAAGGCGTCGAGCGATGCTGTGTCGGAGTCGACAAGCATCGGGTCGGTGGAGCCAACCGACTCCAAGTCTGCAGTAGGCTCGCTTGAGACGTGGAATTGGTCAAGGAGGCTGACGAGGCGGCTGACGAGGTGGCTCTCGGGACGAGGCCCGCGTCGGATATGCGAGTATCGCCAAGAAGATCGACGAGGCAGCTCGCCGCGCAGGCGTTGTCGATGCTTTGCAGCGCGTCGGGGGAAACTCCATCGGGCGTGCCGGGCTGGCTACGCTCGCTGGGGAGGAAAATGGTTCCCGTCCAGAACAGGTCTCCAGACGACGGTGCACCTGGCCCCATGGTGGCCGCTAAATTTCGGGTGGTAGGTGCGACATATGCCAACGGGTGGCTTATCATTGTGGGAGCCAGTAAGACATCGCCGGTGCCTGGAAACGGGATGAGGCGAAGACATGCACGCCGGCGGATCTTACCCAGGTTTGGGGCTCTCCATGGAGATAACACCCCTACTCCTGCTTTGCGGGGTCTCCGCATGATCACTAGATCAACAAGTGGCTACAAGAGGCTCCTTGAGCTGTTCGGTGTGAGGAGGAAGAAGGGCAAGGCTAGCTCTCTTCTCTCCTTAGTGTAGTGTCTAAAACTATCTGAGATCCACCCTTTGCATGGGTGCCCTGGGGGGTTTATATAGGCCTATCCCCCAGGGGTACAGTGGTAATCTGGCCGGGCGTGGGCCCTAGCCGTCAGTGTCTACGGTCGCCGGCTTCTCCACCGGCCACTGGGGCCCGCCGACTGGTGGGCCCCGCCGGCTGCCGGCCTCTTGGCCGACAATCAGGCCCCACCGCTCTGGGGTCTTGTCGGGGGCTAGTTACTATTGCCTCACCCTTGATGACGAGGGCTTCGTCGAGGTAAGCATGGCTATAGTGCCGCCGCCTAGCAGGCTCTCACTGTAGCCTTTCCTCGTCTTGTCTCCTTAAAGGCGCGCGGGCTTCGAGGACGGGAGCAAGCCGGCTGCATCCCAGGCCCACTGGGGGAGGCATGGCCGCCTTCGGGCATCTCTTTGACTGAAGGGGACCGCCGCCTGCGGGCCGTACTGACAGCCCGTCATGGAGGGCGCCATGGTGAACATGGCAATAGTGCCATGCCGGACGGGTGATGGCTACCCCGTACGGCGTACTGTAGCCATGCGTGCTCCGGGATTCGGGGGTGACAGGCTTCACTATTGCCATGCCCCGTCCCATCATCGTTATGGGGATGCAGACTTTGAGGGTACGGTCCTGGCCGCTTGCCAGGGGCCGGCTTCTTGGAGTTGGTCTTTTCGTTGCCGGCTTCTTGTAGTTGGCCCTATCGTGGCCTCCTCCATGAGAGTTTAGGGCTAGGCCGCCTTCCGGTAGTTGGCCTGTGAGGCAGTCGGCCGGAGGAAGGCGGCCCCATGTCTTGGGTACTCGAAGGCTCGATCGGCCTGTTATTTTTTCAAAGGGCCAAAGGGAGCCGGCTAGGCTACCCGTGGTCATTTACTCCGACAACTTTGAAGGAGACACTAATGTGGAAGAGCTTTATGAGGAGGGGGAGGATGAGGCAATAGAGGAAGAGGCAGGACAGGAGGAGCCAGTAGATGAGGGCAGGAGAGGAAGAAGCAGTGTAGGAGGTACCAGTGTAGGAAATAGCCACAGCACAGGAGGAAGTCAGAGGAGGGGGACGGGGCCAACAACAAGATCTCATGCAAGCTTGGATCAAATTATAGAGCAAGACTGGGTACCTTAATCTGATGAGGAGAGCAACCCAGGTGACTTAAGTCAGGAAGAGAATGACGGGGCTCAGCTTCCACCATTTAAGCTACCAAATGGTAGGAAGAGCAGGGCCAAAAAGAAAAAACTTAGGATTTGGTATGATGAGAAGAGGGAAAACCCACAAGAACAATTTGTTAGGAAACTTTGTTTCATAGATGTCCAGCAGTTCAGGAGGCTAGTTCTTCCATTTCAAATATCACAAAACAGAAACTACTCATTTCATAGGAACTGCTGAGATAGAGTTATTGTAGTTTGCAGCACAGATGACTGTCATTTTTTCGTTGCTGCTTCCCAAATTGCACATGAGAGGACATTTTGCATAAATAAATTGAACTTGATGCTTCAAGGCCAGGTTCATCTAGTGCTGCAGCTTCAAGGACAAGTTCTTCTACTGCTGCAAAGCCAGGGGCAAAGAAAATATTCATACCACCTAGAGCTTCAAGTACTAGAAGGCTGAGAAAACCTACTTACAAGATGTCTGAGTGGTTCAATTGTTCTCAGGCCAGCAAGAAGAAGTAATTTCATGATGGTGATGTTGAAAACAATGATCAGTTTGTGATGTTGAAAACTTCTGTCAGTTTGTCATGTTGAAACCAGTTTAATTCAGCCTGTTTTGGCTAGTTTGTGATAGCACTATGTAAGTTACCTAATTATGGTTATGATGATCAAGACTTTTATGCATGAGGATGTCATGTAGACTTTTATGCATGAGCATGATTATGTTCTCTATGATGCTGTCATTTAAACTTCCTTTCATCAAGCTTTCATGTACACT
Source organism: Triticum aestivum (assembly GCF_018294505.1). Classification (NCBI taxonomy): domain Eukaryota; kingdom Viridiplantae; phylum Streptophyta; class Magnoliopsida; order Poales; family Poaceae; genus Triticum; species Triticum aestivum. The sequence continues at coordinate 508,726,660 of NC_057804.1, forward strand.
ATCATGATGATGATCTTGTTTATGATCTTGTTTATGATCTTCTAGTTATGATGATGATGAGGCGTCGACCAACCCCTAAGTGAAGGATCCAAACTACAAACAGACCTTCATTAAAGGATCCAAACTAAACTCATTACATTCCATGACATACTTCAAAGCTTAGTTCAATAGATTCAAACTTAGCACACATTACAAGCCATAGTTCAATGCTTCAGCACACAAAAGTATCTTAGTTCAACAGATTCAAACTTAACACATTGCAATCCATAGTTCAAAGCTAGTAACTAAAGACAATGACCCACATGGTCATATGACGGCACAATTTATTCTTCAGCACAAATATCCTTGATTTCCTTCAACTTCCTCTTGTTACTTTCACCAGCTTTCTTCAGGTCAGCAACAGAACACTGCAAAGTAGTCTCCTCAATGCTCAACTTCTCCTTCTCTTTAATCAACTCAGCAATGAAACAATCCAGCTTCTGCTTCTCTTTCTTCAGGTCAGCAAACCAAAACTCCAAAGTCCTCTTATCAGAGCTCATCCTTTCCTTCTCTTTCAGATGATTGAACTTCAAATTCCTACTGACAGTGCCTTGAGCAACATGAATCAACTTCAGCTGATCAAAAACTACCTTCAATTTTTTGATCTCAGCATCCTTTTCCATGATGTTGTCAGCAACATTTAGATCATTTAGTTGTGGCACATTATCCTGGCAATCCAAGAGGTTGTTCACATCTTCAACAAGCTTCTCACAAGTCTCCTGCAGCTCTTTTTTCTGTTGTGTTAGATCATGCAGATTAAATGAATGCTCCAGGCATGCCATCTTATTGGCCTGGTTGCTTTCCTCATAGATAAGCCACAGTTTGTGGAGGGCATTCTGCAAATGATCTGGCCACTCCTCATCTACCCACTACACTTATCCACAGTTAATAGCTCCCTGTAATTCAAAATAAAGAAGTTCAAACAATTTTTCACATGTTACATATTCAGTTAAGTTAAGGTTACAGTTAAGGTGCAGATTTAGTTAGATCAATTCAATTGACAAAATTAAACAAAAATCCATTTGCTAACAAAGTTAAGGTGTCCCTAACATGAATAGTGACTATGAACAAAAATAAGTATCTATGAACTTTGAACAGGAACTATGAACAATGAACAGTGAACCCTAGAACATGAACAGTTAACCCTAGAACAGATGAGTTGTACTACACATGAGAGGTATCAGTTTGCAACTAATTTGCTAACTTACTTCTAGGGCACAAGAAATGAACCTCATCCCAGTCCTTATTCCCTGGAATGCAACACATTTCTTCCCTAGCTTGCCATGCTCGCACATCACCCTCAAATCGTCAGCAATACCAGTGAACAACGGGTCATCGATTGTTGGTGGGATCTGGGCAACACAAATGTACTGGTTCAAATCAAGCTGAAACCCTAAATCCAAAATGCCCAAATCGAAACCCTAAATGCAGTCTTGCTGGAACCAACTGACCTCAATAGGCGAGTCGTACGAAGAGATGAGCTGCACGTCGGAGTCCTTCCTGCTCTCGCCATCGCTCCAAGACACCATGGCGGCCGGCGGCGAGCGGAGATGAGAGGAGGCAGAGCAAGGTTGAGAGCGCGAGGGAGAGCAGAGGAGCGAGTGAGTGAGAAGTGGAGTGGGGCCGGCGCGGTCGGCCCGACCGACGCGAGCCGACCAAGTCGTCTCGAGCAGACGGCGTCGTTTGCCGTCCGTTATGCCACGTCGACAGATTTTGGGCCCCACCTGTCGGAAACGCCCTCGACCACGCCAAATGACCGATTCAGTGCGAACTGCAAAATGTTTACTGAATGTGCGGTGTTTTTTGCAAATGATTAGCGACCTGGTGGGTTTTTCGTAGAGCAAGCCTGAAATGTGGTGGTTTTTTTCCAATTCACTGCCTGCAGCGGGTTGGGAGGCTAGGAGGCTAGATCGGGGGGGGGGGGGTCTACAAGTGTCCTATTCCAACACCAAATCCAATTGTAGTTCTCCTGTGGGCATGTTACATACTACTCCCTCCCTTCCAAAATAGAAAGTACAAAGTTGGGTCATCTATTTTGTTTTTTTTTTGAAACGGGCAAAGAAGCTTTTGCCTTATATTGATATAGGAGAAGCAAATGGGGGTATGGCAAGAGCCAAAAAAACAACAAAAAAACGAGGAAGGGGCGAACACCGCCCCGACACAGGTGGGAGAGGATCAGCCTACAAGTTCCGCCAAATTTTTAGCACCAGCGAGGATCCAGTCCTTCCCCTCTTCCCTAATCTTATGCATGACAACCGATGGCAGGCTGGACTTATTGTTGAAAAATCGTTCGTTCCTCTCTCACCAGATCTCCCAAGTGATGAGCGTGATAGCTGAGCGCAAGCCTATTGGGGAGGAGGTGGTGGAATCCGAAACGGCCAGCCAATAGTCCACGACTTTAGGCCTACCCTCCCCGATGCTGCTGATGAGGTCTAGACAAGACAGTCAAGAGGCCGCGGCCGTACAGATACGTCTGGAGAAACGACACTCGAAAAGAATGTGTCATGCCGTCTCAGGGGAGGTACGGCAGAGCGGGCAAGTAGGTTGGTGCGGCCATCCGCACTTCGCCAAGTGATCAGCGGTCCATAACCGGTTCTGGACAGCGAGCCAGGCGAAGAAACGACACTTTGGAGGGGGCCAGGTCTTCCACACGATGTTCCCGAATTGGCAGGGCAAAGAGGCAAGGAACTGGACCTTGTAGGCGGAGCTGGGCGAGTAGCATCCATTAGGGGTCAAGGACCAGGTAATGGAGTCCTCAGTGTCAAGATGAAGCTGGATATCCGACAAGAGCTCCCAGAGGAGGACGTATTGTTCCATGTGATCGGCAGTGAACGCATCCACCGCAATGTCCGTGATCCAGTTGTTATCAGCGAGAGCATCCTGGACCGTCCAATTCATCCTCTTGGAAGCCTTGAAAATTAGGGGAGCCAGGTCTTTTGGCGGGGCACCATTGAGCCATGAATACGACCAGAAGGAGGCCTTGGCGCCGTTTCCGATGGTGACACGAGTAGCCACATTGAAGAGGTCAAGGTCGGAGGCGTCGTTGGGGGTTTCAGAGCCCACCCCTGGCTTCTCAGGAGCCTTCCACTCATACCATAACCAGCGAAGCCTTAGGGCCCGGGAGAATCTCTCTAGGTCCAAAACCCCCAAACCACCGAGCTCCTTAGGGCGGCAGACCTTTTGCCAGTTGACTTTGCATTTTCCTCCACTAACCGCCTCCTTACAGGCCCAGAGCATGCCACGACTGATCTTCACAAAGGCCTTGAGGATGCCTTTGTCAGCCTTTAAAGCCGTCAGCAAGAAGATTGGCATGGAGGAGAGCACGGACTTAACCAGAGCAGTGCACCCGGCATGGTTCAGGAACTTTCCTTTCCACGGGCTAAGACGAGCCACCGCTTTGTCGATGTAGGGTTGAAGGTCCACACGCCTAAGTCTTCCGAGGAGAGGGGCAACCCCAGATACTTAATGGGGAAGGGGGTCATAGTCGCCGGGAAGTTCGCCAGAATCTCCTCCAAGTTAATGTTGGCGCATTGGATGGGGGCGATGGAGCTCTTGGTCACATTTGTCACGAGGCCAGAGACTACCCCAAAACTCTGTAGAATGCTAGCAAGGCCCTCCTCATCATGTGCCGTGGGGGATAGAAAAATGGCAGCGTCGTCCGCATATAGGGAGACCCTGGGGCCCTGAATACCTCCGGGCATAGCAGACAGCAAGCCGGATTCCGTAGCCTTTTCCAGAAGTCTCTGAAGTGGGTCGATGGCGATGTCGAACAGGAGGGGCGAGAGGGATCGCCCTGACAAAAACCCCGTCCATGCATGATGTCCCTCCCAGGGATTCCGTTGAGGAAAACCCTAGAGGAGGCCGTGGTGAAGAGAGTCGTCAGGAGGGCCCGCCATCTTTGAGGAAAGTCGAGGCGTTGCAAAAGATCCAGCATGTAATCCCAGCAAACAGTGTCGAAGGCCTTGGCGATGTCCAATTTGATCAGAAGTGACGGAGGCAGTAGTACGTGACAAGATTTTGCACTATTTAGATGGGCGTGACACGGGCAGCGGTGCACCATCCGACGGCCCGGCCGCAGCGGCCTCCTTCTCTGAGTGCGCGGCTGGAAGCCAGACGAGTGAGTACCGGCCAGCAGAGCGCCTGACGCCATAGACAATCGTCAAAGCCGGCCTCCGACACGTCCTGCCATGCGCCTGCCTGCCCCGCCGCTGATCTCCTGCAGCATGCCGCGCCTGCGTACGGACACACAGCTGATCATCAATCTATCCCATCCATCCCACACACACACATGCATACATATTTTATATTTCCAATCGTTTCACAGAAACATATATTGCCTAAAATGTTGATTGCTTTTCCTCTTCTGAAGAACTATGAAGGAAAAAGCAAGAAAATACTACGTATGATGCCCGTACCTTTGTGACATCTTCCATTGCTCCTCGGGTCGCTCCCGCGGGCGGCCAGGGGGGCGAAAACCTAGCCGCCGCCAGCGCAGATCCACCGGTCAGCCTTCCCTCGCCGCCGTCGGCAGACGTCGCCGGGCAAAGCCCGCGCGGCTCGGCGGCGGCGGGGCACTCCCTCCTCCCGTCTGAGCTCCAGCAGCGCAGGCTGCCCATCGGGATCCAGGACGCAGCTCCCGCGCCGGTGCGCGCACGAGGTGGGGCGGCCGCGTTCGAGCGCGGGGAGGCGCGCGTAGGGCGGCGAAGCTTGGCTTTGCCGGCGAGGCTGCGGATCTGGCGGCTCGGAGGAGGGCGCAGATCTAGCGAGTTGGGCGCGATGGCGGAGCTCCTTTGCTGTGCGGCGCGGGCTGTGAGGCAGGGATGGCTGCGGCCTGGGCCATGCGGTGGCCGTGCGGGTCGAGGGCGCACCACACAAGGGCAGGCCCCTGCTGGATCTGAAGAGGGCCGCCGTCTCTTGCTTGGTGCTGCGGCAGAGGAGATGGGTCAGGCGGGAGCCAGCTTCTCGGCGGCGCGTGGGCTGTAGACGGCTCTGTGCACCGGCGGCAGTCGACTAGTTGGGCTCCAGGGGTGGTGCGAAGCAGATCGGGCCCCGGCGCCCTGTTCCGTGAGGAGGCCATGACGACCGTCGGGCGCATGGGGCCGGCGGCTCTATCCGGCGAGGACCGGCGGCAGCGATGAAGACCTGGACCCTGACGTCCAGTTCTGAAGGTGGTTGCGGAGGACGTTGGGCGCGTGGGGCCGGCGGCCGCCGGTCGTGTGTCTGCGGTGGTGGTCTGGCTCGGGTTGGTGGTCGGAGGTGCAGCGCCGGGTGAAGACTTTGCTGCCGGCTCTTGAGCTGGGGCAGGCGACGGCGACGCCTGCGGGTGCCGCTTCCTTCTTGAAGGCGTCGCTGAGGCGTTCCTGCTCACTCCACTACGCAAGGATGCTCGGGGGAAACCCTTGATCCCCTAGGATCAGACGATGATGGCGGCGTGCGTCGCACCTCTTGGGGCATCGTTCCAGGAGCTCCTTACCGTCCAGAGGGACCAGTGATAGGTGGGGGAGGTTGTGCTGCTCGGTCGTGTCCGTCCGGCAATGGAGCAGTCTGGCTTCTATGGCATCGATAACGGCGGTGAGCATTGTCGGAGGCGTGGCATTGGTCATGGTAGTCGGCTCTTCTCCGACGTGTCCGTGAGACTACCTCGGCTGCTTGTTTCTGTGAAGTCGAAGCTGCGGTGCGGGGCACCGGTGGTGTACGATGACGAGCGACAAGTGGTCCGTTCGGTGATCTTCCGTGACTCCAGCATTGCTTTGCTCTCTGTAGTTCTCCGCAGGAGTCGGAGCTGCGTTGTCTTGCTGTAGGTGGATGGCGTTCCGCCGTGTAAGGGTAGTGTTGTTCGGTGGCCAATAGGGTTGTCGTTTTTTTTTTCTCATTGATCTTCGGATCCTTCCCATATTGTTTTTCCGCTGCTTTCTGCTTAATCTAATTGAAGCCAGCAATTTGCTGGATCTTTCAAAAAAAAAATGCCCGTACCTTTTCATTGGGTCGAATAGCTCTGGACCCAACTTCCTAGCTAGCGGCCAGAGTCGATAGGTTACCAATGCATGCATGCTTGTCTCGCCGGAATTTTGTAGATTAAGGGATCAATACACACAAAATGTTAATTACATGCTGGCCTAAATTTGGATCAATTAAATACGAAAAACAGTTTTTTAATTGAAATGTCGACTACAATATACACGCATACGCATGCACACCACCACCATAAGCACACACGTTCAGCAACTTGATATTGCAATCATGTAGCTTCAAGATAGAAGGAAAGTAGTCTTCACTACAAGTTTCAGTGGGACATAGAGAGTCGGTGCCCAGGCTCATCTGCACCTGGTTATAAAAAAATCAAAACAAAAAAATCTAAATATTCCAAAAAAGATTGTATGATAGATAATTTGATGTGTGAGGTTCTCTTTAATTTTTAGATCATTTGAACTTCTGAATAGCTCTCAGCCAAAATGACAAATCGGGTTAGAACAGTGCGTGAAACAGTACATATTTTTACGTCCCCCAAATTTGTCTTTTTGCCGAGACATGCTCAGATGTCCAAATGATTTGAAAATTGAAGCGAACCTCATGCATCAAATTATATACCACACAATTTTCTTTTTGATTTTTTCTAGTATTTTTATTGATTTTGTTCATCAGGGCGGGTGCAGCTGAGCTTGGGCTCAGAAGTGGATTACCGCATAGAGAGAGCCAAATCTAAAGTTTGGTATATAACCATCCAAGCCACCAACCATAGTCTGGTGCTCGAAAATCTCTTTTGTTATCATTTCAAAGAAAGCCATTTAAGCCATCAACTTTTTAGTGCCCAGCTTGACCCATAACTATGGCACATATATATTAAACCCTAAAATTTCTACAATTGTTTTACTGAACAATAGCGCAGTTTTGAAAGGCACTTTTGTATGCAAAGGTATTAAACAATTGATGTGTTGAAATTCATATATATATGGAAGAATGTTGGGAATTTATAACTTGCAATATCTCATAAAATATACCTTTAGTACAACATGTATCCCCTACATCAAATAAACCAATAAATGAATTGTCTTTTCCAAAGGACATAAATAGTCATATTCTTATTTATTTTTATGGATTGCCATTTCATAGCATTTCCAACATATATAATTGTTTACCATTTATTTGGAGGGTTCAAATTACAGAATCACATTTCAAAACAGAAAATTCAATGTTTAATGTAGATCGTTCCATAGTTTAGGTTTTAAGCCTAAAGGTTTCATAATTAGTCCAAAAATAAACAGTTTTGATTGTTTTATCATGAAATGTAAAGCACCATGAGGTAATGAGGATGAAAAGACACATGGATGTAGCTGAGCCTAATCAAAAACACATTTATTTACAATTCTCAATATTGGGCTTAGCAAGATAAAGATCCCAGTGAAGATGTGGCCACACGGAAAGCTTCATTTGCAGAACACATGTTCTGCGAAAATTTCATATGGTCCTTGCGACAAGCCTGAGTTGGTGATGTCCCTTATTTATTTAATTTGACAGTGCTTGTACCAGATAGGTGCTGCTGTACTGCATGATCAAAGGGAGCAGTCCGTAGCCACACAACAAAATAGCCAGCGCGAACTGAACCAGCTGAATGGGCCGGGATAAGATGCGGTCCCGTGATTTCCAAGCTGCGGAGCGGCTATCTATCTTAGCACATCTCCAACATCAACCTGCAAATTCCCCTGGTATATGTCCGTTTTTATGTACGGATGTGGTCCGCGGACATGATACGAAAGAGAGAGCAATGCAATGCTAATTGCAAAGTATATCCGGCTAGAAGGAGAAAAAGTAGGTGGGAACCATGCATGTGGTGGAATATTTGTTGTTTGGGAGAAGAGAGAGAAGAGAGAGAATAGGAGCATGCATGTGATTGGTCACTTGCATGTCCGGACTCTGGCAAATCCCCCCACGTTTGTCTCTAAAATATAAGAATTTGGACGTTCGGACAGCTTCACGGACTTATACAGGTCTGCATTGGATTGCATAAATTAACGAATGTGTCTGGCCGGACATATACCTATGTTTTGCGGATTTCTCTTGAAGCTACCATTATATCCATTTGTAGTTGGACAGAAGGATTGAATTTATTTATTTGCTCAGAAATGTCCATAATTTAGGAAAATATGATTCACACTTACGGATGATAAGTAAATTTCTTTCAAATGTACTGCATAACTGCACATATATATAAATTTTAAAATTGTTTACAACGTATGTACATATATATACATTTTATCATGAAATATACTGCAGGCCTGCCAGTTGGTAGACCTTATGCTACTTGTGAGTATATATGTACAAACAAAAGAGAAAAGGTGGCCGCACACAAGTAGCATTAGGTCTACTAACTCACATCATCAAATAAACATTCATTGTAAACTCATTAACATTTATCGTGATTGAAACTTAGCGAGCAATTTATTTTCCATCGAACTGTTTTCCGTACCTTACAGTATTGGCAGGCCTGCTAAAAGTTTTCCTATGAAATAAACTGTACACAAGTAACATTAGGACCAAAGACCAGCAGACTTCTGATAAGCTTGGGCGCCACTCGCCAGCATAGGATGTCGGCAAAAGCTTCAAATTATTCTGACTGGTCTTGAGCCTCATCTTTACACCCGCACTGTACTTCAGTTAAATATTAATTGCTCACTACCACTAATATTGACCTACTCTATTTCATCCATCAATCTGTAACGTTTAAAATAGAGTGGCAACGGTTCTCCGGCTTCAATGCTATTTTTGATTTACTAAACAGAGAAGGCTTTTACTCTTTTGTTAGTACACAAAACTTATTGTCCAGTTAATCGGAAAAAAACTAGTCAAGAACATAAACTACAAAAAAACACAACCTAGGAAGCTCTTCTTTTTTTACGAGGTGTGCCAAGGAGGAACGGAAAACCTATAGACAGTTGTTTGGGTGTGAGCTGGGGTGTTTACCATTTATGTATCTGGGTATCCCAAATCATCATCGAAAACTAACAAAGAAGGAATGAAAGTGCATTGAGGGTAGATTTGAGAAGAAGCTGAACTGCTGGAATGGCAAGTTCGTGTCTTATGGGGGCTGTCTAATTCTGATAAATCCTCCATACTTACAAGTATGCCGATGTTCCTCATGTCTTTCTTTCAAGTTTCGTTGGGGGTGTGGAAAAGGCTAGAATTCTATCGATCTCGTTTTTTCTGGCAAAGTGACGAGATATAGCCAAGTACACGCTAGCCAACTGGGATATTATTTGTAGGCCGAAAGACCAAGGGGGTTTAGGGATCGAGAACCTTAAGGAAAAAACAAATGCTTGCTCAGTAAATGGCTCTATAGAAGTTTGGTCGAGGAGGAGGACATGTGGGTACAGTTATAGTGTAACAAGTACTTGCACTCAAAGACCCTAGCAAAGGTCACAACGCAGCCGAATTACTCACGATTTTGGAAAGGGCTAATGCAGACAAAAGTTGCCTTTTTCAACAGGACCACATTTATTGTAGGGATCGGCAACACTACTTGATTTTAGGAGGATACATGGCTAAGGGAGACGCCACTAGCCATAGTATCCTATCCTTTTTATAACTTAGTACAACGTAAAGAAGTTTTCATCAGTACAATTCTAGGTTCGACTCCCCTAAACATTCAATCACTACTGCAGGAATGTCTAGTAGTGGTGGGCGGGAAAAGCCCAGCTGTGGTGGACGAGGCTCCCAGGGGTGCTCGCCATTGACCTCCCACCACTGCTGACATGGCATCAGCGGTAGGCGCGTGCCCGCCACTGGTAGACTCTTTGGAGTAGCGGGCATATCTTCATGCCTGCCATTGGAGTATATTATTAGTTATGGCGAGCAATCTGGGACTGATACATCTCCAAAGTATCTACTTTTGCAAACACTTTTGCCCTTGTTTTGGACTCTAACTTGCATGATTTGAATGAAACTAACCCGGACTGACGCTGTTTTCAGCAGAACTGCCAAGGTGTTGTTTATTGTGCAGAAAACAAAAGTTCTCGGAATGCCCTGAAAATCCACGGAGATAACTTTTGGAAAATATAAAAAATACTGGCGAAAGAATCAAGGCCAGGGGGCCCACACCCTGTCCACGAGGGTGGGGGCGCCCCCCCTCCCCTTGGGCGCGCCCCCTATCTCGTGGGCCCCCTGCTGCTCCACCGACCTCAACTCCAACTCCATATATTCCCTTCGGCGGAGAAAAAAAATCGGGGAGAAAGTTTCATCGCGTTTTACGATACGGAGCCGCCGCCAAGCCCTAATTTCTCTCAGGAGGAATGATCTGGAGTCCATTCGGGGCTCCAGAGAGGGGGATTCGTCCCCGTCGTCATCATCAACCATCCTCCATCACCAATTTCATGATGCTCACCGCCGTGCGTGAGTAATTCCATCGTAGGCTTGCTGGACGGTGATGGGTTTGATGAGATTTACCATGTAATCAAGATAGTTTTGTTAGGGTTTGATCCCTAGTATCCACTACGTTCTGAAATAATGTTGCTATGACTTTGCTATGCTTAATGATTGTCACTAGGGCCCGAGTGCCATGATTTCAAATCTGAACCTATTATGTTTTCCTGAATATATGTGAGTTCTTGATCCTATCTTGCAAGTGTATAGTCACATATTATGTGTTATGATCCGACAACCCCGAAGTGACAATAATCGGGATACTTCTCGGTGATGACCATAGTTTGAGGAGTTCATGTATTCACTATGTGTTAATGCTTTGGTCCGGTACTCTATTAAAAGGAGGCCTTAATATCCCTTAGTTTCCACTAGGACCCCGCTGCCACGGGAGGGTACAACAAAAGATGTCATGCAGGTTCTTTTCCATAAGCATGTATGACTATATTCGGAATACATGCCTACATTACATTGATGAACCGGAGCTAGTTTTGTGTCACCCTATGTTATAACTATTACATGATGAATTGCGTCCGACATAATTATCCATCACTGATCCAATGCCTACGAGCTTTTCACATATTGTGCTTCGCTTATTTACTTTTCCATTGCTACTGTTACAATTACTACAAAACTGCTGTTGTTACTTCTGCTACTATTACCGTTACTATCATACTACTTTGCTACTAAATACTTGTTGCAGATACTAAGTTATCCAGGTGTGGTTGAATTGACAACTCAACTGCTAATACTTGAGAATATTCTTTGGCTCCCCTTGTGTCGAATCAATAAATTTGGGTTGAATACTCTACCCTTGAAAGCTGTTGCGATCCCCTATACTTGTGGGTTATCAAGACTAGTTTATGGAGCCGTTGCTAGGGAGCATAGCTCTATTCTTTGAGTCACATGGGATTTATATCTGCTGATCACTATGAACAACTTGAAAGACGCAAGAACTAAGATTTTTCCCTCAACTACGAGGGGAGGTAAGGAACTGCCATCTAGCTTTGCACTAGATTCTCCTTCTGTTATGAGTAAGCTTGTGACACCTAAACCTGCTATTGCTATGAATTTTGATATGTTGCATGTTATTGATGATGCCACTTCTGCTATGCATGATACTTATGATGAAACTATTTCTGGCCATTAGGTGAATATCTTGATGAACAACTTGCTAGGGTTAGAGAGAATGAAATTATTGATGATAGTGATGATGAAGGTTCTCCCCTAATTATGAATTGCCTGTTGTTACTGAGGGTTATGTTATGGATGAAGAAGCTGCTAGAGCTATTTTTGCTTGCAATGATAGATATGATCTTAAGAAGTTATTAGCTAAATGGAAGCAACAATCCCTTAATGCTAGAATGAAACATGACCCCGCTTTTGCTACTTCACCTATCTGTGTTACAGATAAAGATTATGAATTCTCTGTTGATCCTGAGATAATTACTTTGGTTGAATCTGATCCTTTTTATGGCTATGAATCTGAAACTATTGTGGCACATCTTACCAAGTTGAATGATATAGCCACCATGTTTATTAATGATGAGAAGTCTCGCTATTATTATATCCTTAAGATATTTCCGTTCTCATTAAAGGGTGATGCTAAAACTTGGTTTAATTCTCTTGATCCTGGTTGTGTGCGTAGTCCCCAGGATATGATTTATTACTCCTCTGCTAAATATTTCCCTGCTCATAAGAAACAAGCTGCCTTGCGGGGAATATATAATTTTGTGCAAATCGAAGAAGAGAGTCTCCCACAAGCTTGGGGCGCCTCTCCGATTACTTAATGCTTTGCCAGATCATCCTCTTAAGAAAAATGAAATACTTGATATCTTTTATAATGGACTAATTGATTCTTCCAAGGACCACTTGGATAGTTGTGTTGGTTGTGTTTTCAGGGAAAGAACAGTCGACCTAGCTGAATTGTTATTGAATAATATATTGACAAATGAAAATAATTGGACTCTTCCTGAGCCAATTCCCGAGGCAATTCCTGAATAAATTAAGCCAACTCCTGAGCCTATTCCTAAACCTACTCCAAAGAAGAGAGGTGTTCTATTTCTCAGTCCTGAAGATATGCAAGAGGCAAAGAAATCAATGAAAGAAAAAGGTATTAAAACTGAAGATGTTAAGAATTTACCTCCTATTGAAGAAATACACGGTCTTAATTTACCGCCTGTCGAAGAAACACATTGTCTTGATAACTCGACACAGGTAGTAAAGGTAAATTCTCATTATAGATATGATAAAGTTGAAATCACGTCTACTAAATTTATAGCCCATGTTTAGATGAATTTGATGACTTTATGGCTAGACAAGAAAGTTTTAATGCTTATGTTGGTAGAGAATTAAAGAATAATGCTTTCGAGATAGGACGCTTGAGTGATTATATGGATAGAGTTAAAGGTGAACTTAAACTCATTAGCAAATATGCTTCTATGGTTACTGACGTGTCCTGGACTAGGGGCTACTCACCACGTCGTCTCCCAATCAGTTAGATTGGGCCGAGGACCCCCATGGCCGCATACTCATGGGTTAGTTCGGACAACCCCTGCCGCATACAAGGAAGACTCCACAAGACTTGGCACCCAAGACAAGGACTCTCCTAAACCCTAGGCCTTCGGTGTCTTATATAAACCGAGGCCAGGCTAGTCAATAGAAAATCTCATATTCATTACTACAATCTCGTGGTAGATACGTGTACTCTGTACTACACCCATATGAATACAATCAAAAGCGGCATGTAGGGTATTATCTCATCAAGAGAGCCCGAAGCTGGGTAAAACCCCATGTCCATGTTACAATCGCTCCAAGGCGCCTAGCTTAGGACCCCTACTACGAGATACGCCGGATATTGAACCGACATTGGTGCTATCGTTGAGAGACTGCTAGGTGATCGCCGCGGATCGATGAATTATTAGGTGATATTTTTTCAGTTAAAACCATATGGAATCAAGCAATTTCTTCGTGAAGTGTTTCTACTATCTTGCTATACTGTTTACAGATCGGTTTCGGTCTCCCCGTTGGCGGTGATTTTTCCGCACAATCTAAACCACGGTAGAGGGGCCGAGGTGTCTGCGGGATGAGGTCCAACTTCGCGCGTACAGGCTATCAAGAGCTCCGCGCGGCGGCGGCGGGAGGCCTTGCAGCCGAACTCCCAGCACAGCACATGTCTAGGCTGCTCCATTAGGGTGAACCTGTACGTTGACAACAATTGGTGAGACCCGCTGTAAAAAGAAAACAGTCCAACCTGCGGTATTCCAGCCGGCGCTAGTACTGCCTGTACAGAACGATGCACCGGGGCCAACAAGAGTTCAGGGCTGCCACATCATGTTGAGATGGAGGTAGAATCATCCTAAAAAAAGTATTAGCTATCATGGAGACCAAGTGGTGTTGCTTCACGCAAAGCACCAAAACGTCGGGGAGAGCTCTAGGTTAATGAAAACTAGCGATGGTGCTAGTTTGTTCATCTCCAGCCTTATGAGCTCGGATTTCTATGCCTCGCTCCTCCGAATAGAAACATCAGGTTATATTTTTCCAGTTGCATGTATTGCATAAATTTTCACACCGAATATTGTTCTGCTGGTTTGCACGATTTTTTCTGTGCAGACCTTTAACGACTGATCTAAAATTTGGTCCGTCGACGTGGCGGCCCCGTCCGGACATAAAGTCAAATGAGGAGATGGTCCCCGCGCAAGCTAGCAAACTCCGGCTTGATCGGCTTCTCAGGGGCGCACATGCGACAATGCATACATGGAGCAGCGGCAGCATGTCTCGAGCGACCACATGGAGATAAGGACCTCTGAACACACATCACTCACAAAATTATTGCACACGGAATATTTTCTGTTGTTTTGCAATGCATTATTGTTGTAGGGATATTTTGTCGACACTTGTGCACGACATCGGTCTAGCCGGCGTCTCGCCGTCACTGAGGTTGGCCGACCTGTGTCGAGATCCCCGCGCCACAATGCCATCATGCCATCGAGCTAGCCTCAATGCTCAGGCCATATTTACCAAACCTTTTTCGCATAAATTAATTATGCACCTTTTTTTCATTATTATTTTTTCGTTTGCACTACTTTACCTGTGCAGGCAATTAACTTATATCGGGCCGCACTATCCCCTCGGCGTGGTGTCCTCGTCGCCCAGCTCCATCGACTGAATTGTGTCGTCGCCTTGGAGCACTGCCATGTGTTGGCAAACCTACATTGTCACTTCATCAACCTACTTGGCCGGAGATTCCAGTGTCACCTGGCGACCTGCTCCATCACCTCAGCTAGACTGAGGGCTTCACCTCTTTGGAGTGTCAAGCTCTTCGCTCGGCCACATCGGGCTTGGGGGTTGAGACCTCCTCCCACGCCAAGCTCGGATTGCGTCATCAATGGCGAAAACATTAACCAGCTAAGTCGCTTTCATGCTCAAAGTTTTAAAATTTCAAATTTCGGTCCGACCAAGCATTATACTTTTTTTAGCAAAAAGATGTTTGTGAAAAACTTCCTTGTCCAAACTTTGTTTGTGACACACAAATTCAAATACCCCGTTTACTTGGGGGCTTCCCTTATGAAGCCTTTCCTGTTGCATATGATTATACTTGTACGGCTTCATTTGTTGTTCGTGTATTACGCCACAATATGCACCATGTTGACTTAAGCGATTTGCAAGGTGGGTTGCCTGGCTCCTGTGCTTACCCCTATGTTCCCGATGGTTCGGCTAGGGAGTAAAGGGAGCACCTGTGCGATTGTCATGATCAGATCATCCGAGCCGGACCTCAGACTGGGTGAAGCCGAAAGCTAGCACTCTTACTGTTTTCAACAATGGTCGGCACACAATGGAACTCATGAGTACAAAAAATCTATTGCACAAGTCTCATAATGACAATGAGCACCGAATAAAGGTATCGGTGGGGATACTATTTTGTTCGGAGATGCTTCTTACACTTTGTTAGTAATATAATATAAGTTCCCCGAGCGCGCTTTGTCTGTTACAGCCTTATGGCCTGATTGCCTGGTTATCAGAAACACCATCGATATTCTCGACAGGTGGAGTACATAACACTTTTCGGTCCTCGATCGAAGAGGGAGAAGCCAACGGTCGGTTCAGACGCGTATAAAGTTCGGGTGAACACAAATATGATATAAGTACTTCGATACATACAATCATTATACATAAATTTTTTTTACCCAAGTCACTCGGGGGCTCTTAAATTTATGTGAGCTGTTTTATAATAAGTGTTCTTCTTCCTAGTCGTTGTAAAGTCTTTTTTCTATCACTCCTTTTTTCGACGCGAGTGTGTGGTTAATAGTCGGGGGCCTAATTTCCCTCTCAAAGCCGCTAAAGTTTGCTAAACTGGCCTAACAAGAAGTACTCCGCCTTCGGGATAGGAGGTTGAAGCCGTAGGATCACCCGCTTGAAGTCTTGAGATAGGATGTGTCATGTTAAAACACGACAAAAGCACAATTTTTCTTCTAAGACCAATTTTCTGATTGGCACCGAACAATTGATCTAGTTTGGACGTTGAGTTTTTACTGACGTTTTTGGTTTTCCAATCCTATGGCACTTTTCAACTATTTGTGTGTTTTCCGCATAAGTCTCGCAGTGCAATGCCGGACACCTTTAGATATTCGGCAAAAATTCTCGGATATTGCTATATATGCATCAATTTTGAATTGTGTCTTTGATTAATAGTTGGGTTGCCCGGCTCCTCTGCTTGCGTCCTATGTTTCGCTTTGTTCGTCTAGGTGTGCAAAGGGAGAACCACTGCGATTGTGCTTCAAGCTCGCATGGTTAAGCTCCGCAGCGGAGAAAGCCGAAAACTGACTGTCGCAATAAGCGTAAACTGGTCAGCAGTCCGATGAATATTTTAAATGACGGGTTGTTCATAACATTGGCCGAAGTGTTTACGGCTTGACCGCGGCTGTCGCTGAACAGTAAGTGAGGGCTACTTGCCGGCCTCCCAACTTTAAGCTCTTATGACTAAGTGAAAGTTCTAAAGCCCGCATATCTGATTGCCTCGTTTCCGCCAACACAACCGCCTTCGGGCACCGAGACGTCGGCTAAGGGTTGTTTTGTTATTACGGAAACACCCTGCATAGCATCTACAAGGGGGTAGAAGCCGATGATGGGCCACTTTCAGATCATAAACGGCCGCAACGGAAGTGAAAATTTGGGTTCATTTGGACCATATAGTTCGGAAGCTTTCCCCGAACTAAATCCTCTGTATTTTCCTCCCACATTGATCGGACTGAGGTTTCATGATCATGCTTAGCATGACAACCCAAAGAAAGGAACCGATAGCGGGACTATTTTCTTTGGACAATGTTTTTTATGTTAAACAATAATATAACATGTCTCTCTGCGTACCTTTGTTTATAAAACCGTATGGCCGGATTGCCTTGTTTGCCGTAAATCTTTGCCCTCATAAAGGCTTTATAAAGTAGGACAAACACTCCCCGGCTGCTGGCCGAGGAGGTTGAAGCCGATGGTCGGTCAACAAAGTTTTGTACAATGCGGCTCTGAGCATTAATGACACAAAGAATTTGGATACTTAGAGTCATTACATATCATTCGTGATTTTACTATGGATGTTGATCCTTAATTCGGCCTCCCGTGCCCTTATTAAGGCCCGGGGCTACTGGGCTTTGGGCTTATTACTTAAAAATATTAAAAGGGCACATCGATCCCCCGATCTGGTATTGCCACCCGACTAGTGTCTCGGGGGCTATTGCATTGACAATCCAATGCAGAAAATTTAAAGGGCAATATAGTTCTCGAGGAGATTATTATGCTCAGGTTGGTCGACCGCACCCAACCTGAGTCTCGAGGACTTTGCACATCGCGTTTCTATTCCTAAGTATGCTGCCGAGCGTTGATCCTCAGGATGATTTTATGAATCGACCTGAGTCTCAGGGGCTACTATGGTCAGCGGTTTGATTTTTTCCTTCAGGTGCATCCCGGATATTATGCCAACACGCACCTTGAGGGCAGAGATTACATTGCATAATTCAGAATTAAATTCATAAAAAGTAGCCCATGGCCGAGGTGGTGCACCACCTCGGATACAGTCCGGTGCTGGTACTCGACTACAATAGACACCCCGAAAGCAGTCTGGCATAAAGCTCGGACGCTAGTGGCTGGCTCCATAGAGGGCATTTCCGGCATTAAGCTCGGCTAAACTCCTTCAACTTTTTTGAACCAAGGTGATCTATGACACCTTGGATATAGTCTGGCGTTGGAGCTTGGATATAGTCCGACGTTGGAGCTTGGATGCAGTTCAGCATTGGAGCTCGCCTGTAACAATACTCCTCAGATACAGTCCGGCGGTGGAGCTCGGATAATTCCGGCGTTGGAGCTCGGAAGCGGTCCGGCGTTGGTGGTCGGCTGCAAAAGATACCTCGAATGCAGTCCGGCATTGGAGCTCAGACGCAAGAGGACACTGCCGCCCGGGAACAACTCCAAACCCGGGGTGTGGCATAAAAATAACAAGGCATTGATAAAGGCCGAAAACTTAAAGGGGCTCGGATACCCGACGTGTAAACTCTTCCGATTCACTTTGGCGATCCCCAAGATAGAAGATGGGAAGATTTGTTGAACCAATTTTCAAGACCGACGACCAAAGATGAAGAACAGTTTGGAAGAATTGAGGAGCGTCCCCAACTTGAAGACCGATTCAGGGGGCTACTAACGGTGTCCTGGACTAGGGGGTACTCAGCACGTCGTCTCCCAATGAGTTAGATTGGGCCAAGGACCCAAATGGCCGCATACTCATGGGCCAGTTCGGACAACCCGTGCCGCATACAAGGAAGACTCCACAAGACTTGGCACCTAAGACAAGGACTCTCCTAAACCCGACCTCCGGTGTCTTATATAAACCAAGGCCAGGCTAGTCAATAGACAATCTCATATTCATTACTACAATCTCGTGGTAGATATGTGTATTTGTACTACACCCATATGAGTACAATCAAAAGCAGCATGTAGGGTAGTATCTCATCAAGAGAGCCCGAAGCTGGGTAAAACCCCGTGTCCATGTTACCATCGCTCCAAGACGCCTAGCTTAGGACCCCTACTATGAGATACGCCGGATATTGAAATGACTGTTACCACTCAAGCTGATCAAGTACTTAAAGCTCAAAGTGATTTTCTCGATGAATTGAATAATTAACATGATTTTGCTTTTAGAGTGTCTACTAGAACTGGTAGAATGACTAAGGAACCTTTGTATCCTGAAGTCCACCCTAAGAGAATCAAGCAGGATTCTCAGAGAAATAATTTAGATGCACCTAGTCCTTCTAAAAAAAGAAAAAGGAAAATGATAGGACTTTGCATGCTTCTAGTGAACCTGTTGTAGACACACGTGAGAATCCCAATGATATTTCTATTTCTGATGCTGAAACACAATCTGGTGAAGAACATGAACCTAGTGATATTGTTGATGATAAAATTCATGTTAATGCTCAACCTAGCAATTATAATGATGTAGAGATTGAACCTGCTGTTGATCTTGATAACCCACAATCAAAGAATCAACGTTATGATAAAAGAGATTTTGTTGCCAGGAAGCACGATAGGGAAAGAGAACCATGGGTTCAGAAACCCATGCCCTTTCCTCCTAAACCATCCAAGACAAAGGATGATGAGGATTTTGAGCGCTTTGCTAAAATGATTAGACCTATCTTCTTACGTATGCGCTTAACTGAGATGCTTAAAGTAAATCCTTATGCTAAATATATGAAGGATATCGTTACAAATAAAAGAAAGATATCGGAAGCTGAAATTTCCACCATGCTTGCTAATTGTACTTTTGATGGTGGAATACCAAAGAAACTTGGAGATCAGTGGTACCAACTATACCATGCTCCATTAAACGAAATTGGAGCCGGTGTTAGTGTTATGCCTCTCTCTTTATATCGTAGACTTGAATTGAATAAGTTGACACCTACTGAAATATCTTTGCAAATGGCTGATAAATCAACCGCTATACATGTCGGTATTTGTGAGGATGTGCCTGTTGTGGTTGCAAATGTCACTATCTTAACGGACTTTGTTATTCTTGATATTCCCGAGGACGATAGTATGTCGATTATCCTTGGTAGGCCCTTTTTGAATACTGCAGGGGCTGTTATTGATTGCAAAAAAGGCAATGTCACTTTTCATGTTAATGGTAATGAGCATACGGTACACTTTTTGAGGAAACAACCTCAAATTCACAGAATCAATTCTATTGGAAAAATTCCAACTATCATTATTGGAGGTTTTGAATTTACTCTCCCTATTGTCAAGAAAAAGTATGATATTCTTATTGTTCGGGATGTTCATATCCCTGTTGAGGTAACCTAGTGTTATTCAAAATTTCTTCGGTTCAGTGTTATTCGGAATGGGATTGTTAACAAGACTTGATCGACCTTGTTAGTGGATTCATTTTGATGATCATGAGATGGATGAAACTAGAAGGCACAACCTTCTGTACCCTCTTTTTAGTTTTTTTTATTTAGAATAAATAAAGAAAAACTAGTAATTATCTGTCTGTTTTCTGATTTATCCATGCAATAAAAAACATCCCGAAAATAAAAGTGCTCCAAATGCCCTGAAAATTTAGTATGATTTTTTATGGAATATTTGAGGATTTTAGGCACTAAGAACACAGCAGGGGAGGCAAGCACCTAGCCACGAGGGTCCAGGGCGCGTCCACTCCCCCTAGGCACGCCCCCCTGTCTCATGGGCCCACGGTGGGCCCCCTCCACTTATTCCTGCACCCACACACTCCATCTTCTTCCCAAAAAAATCCCCATCCAGCTCAAGAACGAGTTCTAGCTCGTTTTGCTGCAATTTTTGATCTCCTTGCTCAAAGCTCCATTTACAAAAATGCTTTGGGAGATTGTTGCTTGGTATGTGACTCCTCCATTGGTCTAATTATTTTTTGTTCTAGTGCTCTATTCATCGCAAATTTTTGCTGCATAGGTGACCTTGTTCTTGAGCTTGCATGTCAAATTTATGAGGTCCCAAGTAATTCTAATGCATGATATAGGCTTTAGGCACTTGTGGGAGTAGTTGCTATTAATCTTGTTTAGTTTTATTCACTTCTATTTTGAAGTTACTAAAAATTTCAGAAATTTTTAGAAAAATGATAAGGAGATTGTTGAGGGGTTCTTCTAGTCAAAGCTCCAAGGATAAACAAGCTAAGGAGAAAGAAAAGGCCAAGTATAATCTTCCTCGCGTAGCGGAAGTAAGGCCTTGTGAGTGGCCATGTGAGGATTTCTTGAGAGCAGCCGAGATTTATGAAGACTTTTATTCTTTAGCTGCAAAACTTTTACTATTATCCTAAGAATTCACCTCCTTCAGTATCTTTTCATTTATATGATGAGACTAAGGAAATGTCATTACGTAACTTTTGCGCGGTTTGTAGAATACCCTTCAAGGGCAGTTTAGATGAACCACATCGTAAAGATGTGGATCGTTTTGTTAACACTATTACCGTAGGGGATTCGAAGAAGGGTTCCGATGAAAGAATCACTAGCATACATTTTCCTGTTTTACGCTACTTTGCCATTTTTGCTAGTCGATGCTTAATTGGTCGTGGAAATAGTGGAAACTTCAGTGTTCCTGATATTATTATTTTGTTCCATGCCTTGTTTGGTGACAACACTTTTAGTATGGGTGTCGTTATCGCTAAACGGTTAAGCCTGAACCGTACAAAGGGCCCCATCTTTGGAGGTATCTATGCTGCACGCCCTGCTGAACATTTTGAGATACCTATTAGGCATTATGAGAAAGACGAGACACTGTTGCCTCTTTACTTTTTAGGTTAAGAAGCATGGTAGCACATGAGTTTATTGTTGACAACGAAGATAAGATGCTCTTGTATAACCTGAGATTTAATAAGAAACATAATGAGATTATTACCGTGCCTCGCCTTTGTTGTTTGATTTAACTGCAGACAATTACCTTGTCTTACCGGAAGCGGTGTACGCTCATCGAGGCCAGACATGCGCTATAGAGCCTGAGCCAGAATCTCCACTAGACCCTTATCATCCAGCATCTTATCAGTGGGATCCGGAGGAGATCGCTAGCTAGTGGTATCCTGATGACACTCCTCAGTACACCGGGGAGAGTAGCCATGGTCCTTGGCATTAGACCAACTTAGGCCAAAAGCCTAATCTTGGGGGAGTACGTATTTCTCACTGACTTTACATTCATGTTCACACACTATTCTAGTTGTCGGTGCTCATACTCTTTCATTTTATTATCCATGCTATTTTAATTTATTTTTCTAGTTTTCTTCTTGTGTGTTTGATAAACCTTATGAAAACCCAAAAAAATTAGTTAGTTTAATTTCCATGCTTGTAGAAATAATTAAAATGAAAACCCAAAAAGATTTCTCGTTCTTCTTTTGCTTGTTGGAAGCTTCCCGTGTAAATAGTTTTATTTATTTTCTTTCCTTTGGGGTTGAAGAGTAGAAGACCATAATGAAAATGCTTAGTGGCTCTCATATGCATGATTGTTGATTTAACTTAGAGCCCACATTACCTTGTCTTCTCTCTTGAATTGAATGCTTGCAGATTCCAGCTTAGTCCAATGCACGTGCACTATTATTATACACACCGTTCGGTCGTACAAGTGAAAGGCAATAATGACGATATATGATGAACTAATTGAGATGAGAGAAGCTGGTATGAACTCAACCTCTCTTGTTTTTGTAAATATGATGAGTTCATTGTTCCTGATTTAGCCTATTATGAAGTAAACATATTTGCAATGACATTTAGAGATTATAGTTGCTTATGCCATGCTTAATTAGGTAGGAGCTTATAACGGTTTACCTTGCGTGCCAACATGCTATTAAAATGATTGTGATGTGGTATGATGGGATGGTATCCTCCTTTGAGTGAATTGAGTGACTCGACTTGGCATATATTCACGCATGTAGTTGAAACAAAATAAACGTAGGCTTCACGATATTTATGTTCATGGTGGATTATATCCTACTCATGTTTGCACGTGCTGTAGATTAATTTTAATGCATGTTCATGACTGTTGTCGCTCTCTCAGTTGGTCGCTTCCCAGTCTTTTGCTAGCCTTCACCTGTACTAAGCGTGAATACTGCTTGTGCATCCAAACTCCATAAACCCCAAAGTTATTCCATATGAGTCCACCATACCTTCCTATATGCGGTATCTACCTGCCGTTCCAAGTAAATTTGTATGTGCCAAAATCCAAACCTTCAAATGAAATTCTATTTTGTATGCTCGAGCAGCTCATGTTTCAACTAGGGTTGTCTGTATCTTCCATGCTAGGTGGGTTATTCTCAAGAGGAGTGGACTCCACTCCTCATTCGCGAGAAAATGGCTGGTAACCGGGATGCCCAGTCCCATGATCAAAAAGATCAAAGCAAATCAAAATAATTAAACAGAACTCCCCCAGGGCTGTTGCTAGTTGGCGGCACTCCTTGTTTCAAGCAAGCCATGGATTGATGCTTGTTGGTGGTGGGGGAGTATAAACTTTTACCATTCTGTTTGGGAACCGCCTATAATGTATGTAGTATGGAAGATATCGCCATCTCATAGTTGTTGCGTTGACAGTGAAAGTATGCCGCTCAAAATGCTATTCATCTCTATTTTAAAATCAAGCTCTGGCACCTCTACAAATCGTTGCTTCCCTCTGTGAAGGGTCTATCTATTTACTTTTATGTTGAGTCATCACCCTCTTACTAAATGCACCCGCTGGAGAGCACACTATCATTTGCATGCATTACTATTAGTTTATATTGGGCATGACTTGACTGGATCTCTTTTACCATGAATTACAATGTTTAGTCAGTCCTTGATCTTTAAAGGTGCTCTGTATTTATGTTTGGCGGTCTCAGAAAGGGCTAGCGAGATACCATCTTGTTATATCATATTATGATTGTTTTGAGAAAGTGTTGTCATCCGAGATTTATTATTATTGCTTGCTAGTTGATTATGCCATTGATATGAGTAAATATGAGACCTAAGTGTTATTATGAATTTGGATAGTTCATAATCTTTGCTAAAAACTTGAATGCTAGCTTTACATATTTTTAACAACTAGAGCAAACAAAGTTTGTAAAAGTTTTTCTTTATCACTTTCAGTTTATCAACTAAATTGCTTGAGGACAAGCAAAGGATTAAGCTTGGGGGAGTTGATACGTCTCCAGCATATCTACTTTTCCAAACACTTTTGCCCTTGTTTTGGACTCTAACTTGCATGATTTGAATGAAACTAACCCAGACTAACGCTGTTTTCAGCAGAACTGCCATGGTGTTGTTTATTGTGCAGAAAACAAAAGTTCTCAGAATGACCTAAAAATCCACGGAGATACCTTTTGGAAAATATAAAAAATACTGGCGAATGAATCAAGGCCAAGGGGCCCACACCCTATCCACGAGGGTGGGGGGCGCGCCCCCTCCCCCTGGGCGCGCCCATGTCTCTTGGGCCCCCTGCTGCTCCACCGACCTCAACTCCAACTCCATATATTCCGTTTCACGGAGAAAAAAATCGGGGAGAAAGTTTCATTGTGTGTTACGATACGGAGCCACCGCCAAGTCCTAAGCTCTCTCGGGAAGGCTGATATGGAGTCTGTTTGGGGCTTCGGAGAGGGGGATTCGTCATCGTCGTCATCATCAACCATCCTCCATCACCAATTTCATGATGCTCACCGCCATGCATGAGTAATTCCATCATAGGCTTGCTGGACGGTGATGGGTTGGATGAGATTTACCATGTAATCAAGTTAGTTTTGTTAGGGTTTGATCCCTAGTATCCACTATGTTCTGAGATTGATGTTTCTATGACTTTCCTATGCTTAATGCTTGTCACTAGGGCCCGAGTGCCATGATTTCAGATCTGAACCTATTATGTTTTCATGAATATATGTGAGTTCTTGATCCTATCTTGCAAGTCTATAGTCACCTATTATGTGTTATGATCCGATAACCCCGAAGTGATAATAATCGGGATACTTCTCGGTGATGACCGCAGTTTGAGGAGTTCATGTATTCACTATGTGTTAATGCTTTGGTCTGGTACTCTATTGAAAGGAGGCCTTAATATCCCTTAGTTTCCACTAGGACCCCGCTGCCACGGGAGGGTAGGACAAAAGATGTCATGCAGGTTCTTTTCCATAAGCATGTATGACTATATTCGGAATACATGCCTACATTACATTAATGAACTGGAGCTAGTTCTGTGTCACCCTATGTTATAACTATTACATGATGAATTGCATCCGACATAATTATCCATCACTGATCCAATGCCTACGAGCTTTTCACATATTGTGCTTCGCTTATTTACTTTTTCGTTGCTACTGTTACAATTACTACAAAACTGCTATCGTTACTTTCTCTACTATTACCGTTACTATCATACTAGTTTGCTACTAAATACTTTGTTGTAGATACTAAGTTATCCAGGTGTGGTTCAATTGACAACTCAACTGCTAATACTTGAGAATATTCTTCGGCTTCCCTTGTGTCGAATCAATAAATTTGGGTTGAATACTCTACCCCCAAAAGCTATTGCGATCCCCTATACTTGTGGGTTATCAGGGACACCCTCCAGCCACCAACTCAAACCCAACAATAAATAGTAACAACAAACATATGCGATCATACACATTACATCAAACACATTATAATAGGTGTGTCTCAGATTAGCCACAGCACAATTTACCATAACAAGCAACATAACAATAATCCAAATACAATAAAATAGATATACGCATTACGATAAACTCACATAAAATCATTAGTACACATAGTCTATTCAACGAAGCCTCCGACATGTTACAAACATACAAGACCTCATGATAACAACAGCATAAAGACAACGAGCTGGATAAAGATAATCATATTCTTTACTAGTCTACTTGTCCACATGGTATTGCATACTTAATAGTTGATTTTATCTTTGTCGACAAAGTTGGTGTAATGATCCTCTGCATTTTTTAGTCTTATATCCTTCATAGCAGTTGTTCTCGTAACCACCCACTTGTTCAGTTGCATTTCTCCCATGAATCACAAACTACTGGGTTCTTCCCATAGTACACCACACACTACTGCAGGATGCTGCTAACGCGACACTACGATCAGAGACCCTTTCACAAAACTGTGTGCCATGCATTAGTCGCAGACGGTGGTGTAAAAGAACCGTCAAAAAAGGTGCAAAATGTTTGTGATGATGAATGCATCAAACATGGTTCAGATTTTTGTTGTGTGTGCGATTCAGGGCATACGGTTTAGTTCAATTAACTACTTGCGATGAGGGTGAACAAAAGAAACGGGCTGCCAGACTAAGGCGTGTGCGATGTAGAGCATACGGTTCACTCGTATGAACTATTTGCGATTGATGAATTCATCACTGACGGGTTACCTAGTGCGGTCTGTGTGTGTTGTAATATGCTTTGTCTGCAGAACATCTATGCTATGTGTACAGAAGAACACCATATATATACTTGTAACATGACATGATTGCAATACCAAATTAAATATCCAATTACGCTATATAACAAATACCATAAATATTGCAAGGTTCAAATTCAAAGATTACAATGCCCAAATTCAAACATTGCAAACATCGACATTTCTGTAAAGGGATCAACCGCTGACAAGTCATGTATGGGTTTTGACACAATGACTTCCAATTGCTCTGTCATATCCTCTTCCAAAATGAAGTTTAGCTTTTTTGGAGCCTCTTCCATTCTGCAGTACCTGCCGGCTCTGATCAACATACCATTCATCTTTCCTATTTAAATGTGTGTTCAACCTTAGTATCATCAGCACCTTTGCTCTGGCAAGAAAGAACCTGGCGAGTGTAATCTTCTTTAAGGTCCCTCAGTAGGAGTTCAAAGTAATATTTGAGAGATGCATATCCAGGCGTTCGATGTGATTGTCGTTATAAACATTATCCAGCTCCGAGCCTATTATTATCTGCAAAAGAAGAGAATGTGTTAGTGCCTACATGCAGTTTTGAACACTACCACACGCCTATTTGGTTTGCAGGATTTGTAAAATGCACTAAGGTGCCATCTTCGATCTGACATGATTAACATGGGCATTTGATTAAAATCTAGAAACATGTAGCCTTCTTCACAAGAGCTTGGATTGGATGAAAAATTCCCTAAAAAACTAGTACAGATGAATCCAAAGGAGAAATACATATGGATTGTAACCATATGAATCAAGCAACCAATATGTGGTGGGGGTGTATGTGCTGAAATCCTCCAAAATTCCTGCGGAAATCGTAGTACATTGACATTGTAAACTTGGGAAAAGGTGCAAAAAATTGAACTCCCTTATGGTTAACATTTAACAGGAAAGGAACATCACCTCGATATACAGCTTCTTCAGGCATGGAAAGCATCTCAGGCAACTGACAACTTGGTCCAGGTTGGGGCCGGCAGATTCTAGTGCCAAGACCTTGACTCTGCCTAGAATCTAGTGAAGCTTTGTTGGATGACAGATGAACATACATCTTCAAAACTAGAAATAATGTTGATATCAAGAAATAGACGTATAAAGCGATTGTTGTACCTGAAAGTAGTAGTATTTGACAGACGAGTAGCCCACCGCTGCCAATTTCAGTGCAGAAATGACATTGATTCTTGTTGGACCTTGTTGATCAACTACAAGTAATCTCTCAAGTGAAGGTGTGTCCTCATTGACCATATTGTGGTCCACCTTTTGTGATCTCTCGTTGCAGCACCAGCAAGACACATCAATAGTCCGGAGAGTCTTGGGGGTGATGTGGAAGGTACTCGACTAATTCATAGCCAGAAGAGGATGGAACTCGAGTGTAGTATAGCCGTGGAGCAGGCGCTCCATGTCATCCTTTGGGATGCGGACGACGATGAGCTCGAGGTGCTTCAGTCGTGGTAGAAAAAGAGCATGCGTGTCATTAGGGGGGATGGCAGTTCATGAACTTGGCAAAGCGCAGCATGGGCGTGAAGCGGAGCGCAGACGTTGGCGGCGAGCGCATATGCCCATCATTAAAACTGAGCTTCTTGAGCTGATCTATGGTGGGGGATCAGAACCACTCGTCAAGCTTGGCTCAGTCTTTGCCACTGGAATGGAACTTGCCCGTGATAAGACCTCTGAGTGGGCCATGGTGACTACCGAGGATCTGGGAGAATGCATCCAAGCTTTTGTGATAGCCATGGCAGAGCTCATGGGCTTCGAGGAGGTCGATAGGGGTGAGGAGCCATAGGGGGCGCCACCGCCAGGAAAGGGCGGATGTACTCACCCAATATTTGATTGGGAGGAGGGATATGATGACTCTCAACATATCATCAGGGAGGTTGCTGATGAAGTCTAGGCCTGCTGGAGTCGCCTGCGGTTTTTTCTTGACCCGCCTCCGCTTGTTGGTAGCCTCATTCTCCACCTCATCAGCGGTGATGGAAACCTCTGTCTCCATATTCACGCCATGCTCCGGTGCACTTTGAGGACTGAGAGCAGTGTCGAGGATGCGGGCGGAGAGAGAGGATTGTGTGTGTGGTGAGGATGGGGGCTGCGGCCGCTCGGGCGCGCCATTAATACAAACTAGTGGGAGCGAGGCGGTGGCGGTCAAAGGTTGTCTCGCTTCCTGGAGAGCCTGCATGGCGGACTTCTGGCATTCATATACCATCATTTCACGGAGCGAGGCGGATGCACCATTAATATGGAGGAGTGGGAGCAAGGTGGGCGGCGTTCAAAGGACTGGCTCGCCTCCCGGTGAGTCTGCACGGCGGACTGCTGGCACGCCTATCGTCATTTCACATAGCAACTAGCACGCCCTGTACGGTGAGTGCATAGTGAACACGCGCATGAATTAGATAGTGGTAGTGATTTTAGTTGCAACAATTAGATAGTGTTAGTGATTTTTAACTGCATATTTTGACAAATCGCAGTGTCTATTGGCTTAGCACCAATGTCTAGCTTTAATTTGCATACCATATTCAATCTGAACCATTTGCGTTGAAGAGATGCACAAATCCTGTGTTGAACAACTCGCACGCTTCCTGGTGAGCCTCTCGGTCAGCCTGCGCACCAGACTGCGCTCGCACGCCTCCCATTCAGTCAAGCAGCTGTCCGCACGGCACCTCCTATAGCCATTAAAACCAAGACACGTGGCGTCACGTAAATGCTGAACAGAACGCACATGATTTGGATTATACAAACGTTTGAGATATTAAAGTGGCAGCTATTTGTTTCAAAATGCATTTTTTGGCTGTTATTTGAGTGCGCCTTCTCCC
The DNA here is from genome assembly GCF_018294505.1 of Triticum aestivum. NCBI lineage: Eukaryota > Viridiplantae > Streptophyta > Magnoliopsida > Poales > Poaceae > Triticum > Triticum aestivum. The sequence continues at coordinate 508,755,359 of NC_057804.1, forward strand.
AAAATGGACACCAAAAACACCATAGCATGTCGGGTGCCATTCCATGATAGCATGCCAAGTTTCATGAATTTTAGACGAGTTATGGATTTACTAGAATTTAAAAACAAAGTATCTCAATGTTTTGCTGGCAATCAATGGTGCCATGGTGTTTAAAATTCATTCCCATTTCTTGCATGGGACATAAGCATGCACCCAAGGACATAGATTTGATTTCCCAACCAATTTATATGCACTGGAGCATGTGCATGTAGTTCAAATTTGAATTATGCACATTAATGCATCGAAAACTCAATTAATGCATAAAAATGTTCAAACGAACCCCGAAAAATCCTAAAAATTTCCACAACACTCCTGTTGTTCTCTGTTGACACTAGAATTTTTTTGAAAGCAATAAGATGTCACATCCCTAGCTCTACCTTGGCCTTGTACTAGCTTGGTTGCTGCATCATGTTTAAATTCAAATGAAATTTGAACTGAGGAATTCAGAAGCCTCAAAACCCTAATTAAAAGAAGGGCAAGCAACCCTTAAATTGCATTCTGTGAATCCAAAATGCCCTAAAAATAGTTTTGTGAATTTTGGCAAGAGTTATATATCAAACCAAAATTCTGGAATATTTTTAAGGAATTATTTGGTCTCTGAAATTAAATCAATAATCTATTTGAATTTGGGGATATATTCATAATATATAATGAATATATTTTCAAATGCTTTTGAAATATTTTATGTACTTTTGGATTAGTCCAGAGAGGTAACATAAAATATTTCAGAATGTTTTGGCACTGTATGAAATTATTTTGAATTTGAAAACAGTGGCAAAATAAAATAAAAAAGGGAAACAGAACAGAAAAAAATAAAAGGAGCAAAGCTTACCTGTGCAGCCCACCAGAGCCGGCCCAGCTCCTGTGCTGGTCCAGCACTGTGCGGCCCAGCCCACCGCGGTCGCCACCGTCTTCAACCTCCTGCCAGTAGGCAGGAGGGCGTGTGCCCGACGCGCGCGCGCACGCTCCGGCCACCTCCTGCTTACCCGCTCGTCGCTGGAGGCACCCGAGGGCGCCACGCACTCCCCCTCGCCCCTGCACCTCCCCTCTCTTCCCCTGGACCGCGTTCCCTCCTCTGCTCTCTCCCTGCACGCGCCCGAGCGGAGCTCGTCGTCGCCGACGCCGTTCGCCGTAGCCACCGTGCTCCCCACTGCCACCCGAAGTACCCAGGAGATCCACCCCGACCCCCTCTTCCTCCTCGCCGAGAAGCACACCGCGGGAGCCCCTGCATCACCGCCATCGCCGTCGTCTTCTACCTCGGACCCGCCGGCCATCTTCGTCAAATTCGTCGGCTCCGGTGCCTCCCCGAGCTCCCCTAGGCCACCGTCGCAACCCCTGTGAGCTTGCCGTCGTTTCCCCTCATCTCTCTCCCTCGCGTGCACCCTGTAGCCGCCGCCCCACGAGCACCCGAAGCTGCCATCCGCCATGGCCGGTGAGCTCCGTGCTCCCGAGCTCCTCCGCCTGCGCTCGTTGTCTCCGGGTGTTCCTGGTGACCCCAGCATCCCGTAGAGCCCATCAGCTGACCTCGCCGTACCGTGTAACGCCGAACCCGAGCACGCCCGAGCTCCGGCCGCCGCTGCCGAGCTCGGGGCCATCGTTCCCGGCCGCCCTAGCTGCTGCTGCTTGCTGAAACGGGTGCGGGTGAGCTCCAGCTCCCCGTAGCCGCTCTCCTCCGTCCATTTGGACGCCGGAGGAGCGATCCCGAAGCCCTCCGCCGTGCCTGTTGCCGCCGACGTTGAGTCGCCGGCCTGTTTAGGCCATTTGACCGGGGTTTGACCTCCCCTGGGTCATTTACATGTGGGCCGGGGCCCTGCTAATTTAGTTTAGATGCTAATTAAAATTTAGCTAACCCACTGCCTCACTGACAGGTGGGCCCTACCCTTTAATTAACCCGGCTAACCATTTAGTTAAGTTTTTTTAAACTCTGTTAAATCACTGTGCAGCTGACATGTGGGTCCCATAGGTCAGGTTTGACCCTGACCGACCCTGTTGACTTGCTGACGCAAGCATGACGCAGTGCTGATGTCATAACTCATTTTCTGGATTTAATTTAACTCTGAAATTCCAGAAAATGCCCAAAACTTCAATAAATCATAGAAAATTAACCGTAACTCCAAATTAAATAAATTATATATGAAAAATTATCAGAAAAATTCAAGGAATCCATCTGTACCATTTTCATGCATGTTAGAACAACTTATCACTACTGTTTAGGGAAAATGAAGTGAATGACTTTTAAATAACCACATACGGAGTTTGAATTTGAATCTTGTATTCAAACCAACTTCATTTAATCTGGTTTTAGGTGCATTAGCCCAAAACACATTCATATTGCCATGTCATAGCATGCATCATATTGTGCATTGCATTGATCGTGTCTTTTCTGTATTTGCCGGTATTTGTCCCCTCTCGATAGACGTGTACCGATGATGTGATCGTTGACACTGATGAAGACTCAATGTTATCTTCAGAAGTGCCAGGCAAGCAAAACCCCCTTGTTCATTCCGATACAATCCTACTCTCTCGCTCCTGCTCTCTTTTACTGCATTAGGACAACACCGATTCATCTGTTACTTGCTGCGGTAGCTGAACCCCTTTATCCTCTGCATGACCTGTCATTGCCACAGTAAATAGATGAAACCCACTAGCATGAGTAGGAGTTGTTTGAGCCCTGTTGTGCCTACTCATTCATGCTTGTTTGTCATGCCTGCTATTGCCTAGAGTTGAGTCAGGTCTGATTCATCGGGGATGAATCAGAGGCGTGTGAACATGTCCTACTGTGTGTGAGCTAAGTGTGTGAACACGATTTGGTAAAGGTAGCGGTGAGAGGCCATGTAAGAGTACATGGTGGGTTGTCTCATTGCAGCCGTCCTCAGGAACTGAGTTCTGTGTTTGTGATCCATGATTCAGCTGCTACCACGCATTGGGCCCGAAACCAATGGACCCTCTCGGCTTCTTGATCACCCTTGTCCTCTGTCCAGGAGTTGCAAGTAGTTTCTGGTGTTTGTAGTATGCTGGAGGCCGTGGACAGCGCTGACCGTAGGGGTGGGCTGTGATGCGGTAGGCACGTGGCCGGGTAAACCGGGCACCCGTTGGTGTCACGGAACCCTGTACACATCGTTTGGGGCTGTGAGCGAAACTCCGGCCGGATCTCCTCATGGATGGAACCCGAATAGGCGATAAACCTGGACTAGAGACTTGAGTGTTTAGGTAGGCCGTGGCCGACACCCACGTTGGGCTTCCGCTTGAAGGTTGCCGAGTACATGTCGTGTAAACGACGGTAAGTGGTGAGAGCGTGTGTGAAGAAGTACACCCCTGCAGGGTTAATATGATCTATTCGAATAGCCGTGTCCGCGGAAAAGGACTTCTGGGTTGCTTATATCAGTTCATAGACAAGTGAAAGTGGATACTCTAAAATACGCAAGATAAGCGTGAGTGCTATGGATGGCGTTCTCGTAGGGAGACGTGAGCGGATCCATAGTGGTGTATTGATATGGTGAATATGTGGACTCGTGTGCGCCACCTCAAAAGAGTCGCTTGCAGTCGTAGTCTAGGATAGCCACCGAGTCAAAGCTGGCTTGCTGCAGTTAAACCCCACCATCCCCTTTGTTGATAATGATGCATATGTAGATAGTTCTGATGTAAGTCTTGCTGGGTACATTTGTACTCACGTTTGCCTATTTTATGTTTTTGCAGAGAGACTTCAGTCTCACTAGTATTTCCGCGTGGTCTTCGACGTTTAGCTTGTTACCTCAGCTACGATCTTGTGCCTCGGCAGGATTTGGTAGATAGTCAGGCTTCTCAGCCTTTTTCATTTATAGATGTCTGTACTCAGACATGATAGCTTCCGCTTGTGCTTTGACTTGTATGCTCTGAGTGTTGGGTCATGAGACCCATGTTTGTAATATCTCGCTCCTCGGAGCTTATTGAATAAACTACTTGAGTCGTAGAGTCATTTTGTGATGCCATGTTGTATTGCACATATCGAGCATATTGTGTGTATGTTATTGAAATGCTTGGTATGTGTGGGATCTGACCATCTAGTTGTTTATCTTTAGTAGCCTCTCTTACCGGGAAATGTCTCCTAGTGTTTCCACTGAGCCATGGTAGCTTGCTACTGCTCTGGAACACTTAGGCTGGCCGGCATGTGTCCTTCTTCGTTCCTGTGTCTGTTCCTTCGGGGAAATGTCACGCGATGAATACCGGAGTCCTGTTAGCCCGCTACAGCCCGGTTCACCGGAGTCCTGCTAGCCCAGTGCTACAGCCTGGATTCACTCGCTGATGACCGACACGTTCGATGCTGGGTCATGGATGCCTGTCCCTGTAAGTCTGTGCCGCTTTGGGTTTACGACTAGCCATGTCAGCCCGGGCTCCTTATCATATGGATGCTAGCGACACTGTCATATACGTGTGCCAAAAGGCGCAAACGGTCCCGGGCAAAGGTAAGGCGACACCCGTGGGAATACCGTGCGTGAGGCCGCAAAGTGATATGAGGTGTTACATGCTAGATCGATGTGGCATTGAGTCGGGGTCCTGACAGCGTTGGTATCAGAGCTTGACTGCCTGTAGGATTACCAAGCCAAACTGGTCGAAGTTGAGTCTAGAAATTCTTTAGTTATGTAAGGGAATTGATTGTGGGATGGAACGTAAGGCTCTTTTTACTCCTTATACCTTATGCCCTTCTGATCTGAGTCATCATATTATCTTCTACGGGGATTAAGAACTAGGCTATCTCTTCTTTCTATCAGGATCACGTGTTACTAATCAGTAGACTTATAAGATTGTTGGATTTAAGTCTCAGTTCAGTTCCTACTACTTCTGTATGATTACTGTTGATCTCGAAACCTTGATATTGTGCTGTTGAGTGGTTATGCCACCATTTTGTGATTGTCTCAAATCTTTTTGAGCAATTATAGCCGTTATGCTGTCCGAGTCATCCCAGGTTTCTAAATAGTCCGATGCATTTGCAAATCCCTTCCTTCTGTTTCCGATGTTCCCATGGGCCAGATTAACCACACTAATCGGTGTGTTGAGGTAATTATTGCCTCGACATATATGTTGGAATTATTATTATGACCCTAGGTGTCTTAGGGGATCATCTAGTGGTCTAGCCATGATTTGTGTCCTAGTGTGAAGATTCTGGCCTTTATTCTCGGAAGCATCCCGTGATGCTACTTAGTAGTAGGTATTCTACTCCTTGGGCTTTGAACCCGAGATTCACTCTACTTACTCCATGTCGATAGTAGTTGCTAGCTCCCTTAGGTTATTAGTAACCTTTGCGATAGTCCTTGAAGCCCGTGGTATCTTCTTCTTCCAGGTACCATGAACTACTTATGGCAGAAGTTCCTCGTTGAACTGAAATATCACAACAGGATTATTCTTGAGGAGTTCTCCATTCATAAATCGTGACTCTGCCAGTTCTACCTTTCTGCATGGGTTATCCGGAAGAAATATGTTGAACTTGGTTCGACATACTAATCTATGCATCCACAACTCAGAAAGTTATATGTTTCTTTGAGTTGTTCTCTTTAGTTGCATTCTGACCCTCGTCTATCAACTGATAGTCAAGAGTATGCGTGCGTTCGTTCATCGATGCCTATGACTCTTGTGGTCTGTCAAGCCATTCTATTCCGGAATGACTAGGAGAAACAAACTCCAGTACCTCTTCCATATCCAGGATTGGGTCAAAGAAGTTGTGCTCCGCAGATCTAAATGCTAATCCAACTTTTGGTTCTGTTCTACCTTGGAGTATTACCCCCTTTATGTCAGAATTGTCATGAGAACTGCACCAACTCTCATGAATTTTGACGTAGTGATACTTCTCACCATCATTAATCATTCCTCGGCCTCGTGTTGATGCAACCGGAATACCGACAAATGAATTGTGATGTGTGAAATCAATACTCCCAGCAACCTCGTTGCTTGGTAGTTAAAGGACAATAATTCCATTCTTAGCGTGCTGGTTTTGAATCATCATTCTAAGGTTGATCATGCTACCTAGTCCTTGTTCTCGGTGCACTCCTCGATTGATGAGTTAGGATCTTGTCAAGTTCTCACTCATTTGATCATATCGTCTTGCCCTCAAAAGCAAGATTGTTCTCGAGCTTAGTAACATATCGGTGGTTCGTGATTTTCCGAATATCTTCTCGAAAGTATCACCAGGTTGTCGCCTGACTGTTATGTTAAGCTCGTGATCAAGTTGGTTTATCCTGTAAACCACCCTTTCTCCAAGAATCCGTGTTGGATACCCCTGAGCTAGTTGGTTAAGCTATGCATCAACTTGGAGAGTTGGAAGATAGAAGCTTGCCCGATTTAGTTCATCCAAAGGGATATTCTTGTGTAGTGTGTGTTGAAGAAAGATGATATCTTCATCGATTGGTCCTTGTGATCAGTTGCGGGACCTATTGTCTTATCAATCCTTTGATTTGAGTGTGGGCTATCGTCAAATCAAATCAGTACCAACGATGCTCGTAATGTTGTCTTATTCGTGGTTGATCCCTCGAGCATACACCATTATATCTTTTAGGTCTGACCAATGCTATCACTTGTTCACTTAACTATGGAATTCCTTTTGAAAGGAAACCCAGAAGAATTGTTGTTAAGCCCATTGACAACATCCTTGCCGTCTCCATAATTTTGCTGAGCATTAAGCTAGTGTTGGAAACTTTTGAAAGCATTTTCTTCATGCTAGCTCATGAAGTATTTGTTTGATGAAAGGAGTGACTTCCTCTTATACACGTGCATTTGGTGAAAGTTGCCGCCGTGAATTTGAGAAAGTTAGTTTTGCTTCCTCTGGAATCATCCCAAGTCAGTCATGCATACGTGCGAAGTATTCTGTGGTCTGGAGATTTGCAACCTCCATGCTATATGTATATCCTAGCACACCAAGCCACTGATTGAGTTGTTCAAAGATAAAGGAGTCTGTCCAAGGTGAACTCTTTGGACTTCCACGCGTGGAGACTTCGATGTCATTAATGATGGTTCCCCCTCCTGAACTCGGTAGTGTTTTATTATAAGACTACCACGTGGTCATGCTTGTCTGGGACAACGTGTTCACATGTTTGTAGCAGAACCAGCTCATGTTTTGGAGCTTGCTATCGTAGTTCATCTCCCGAGAATCCCGCAACGTCATCTCGTCGATTTGTGTTGCAAACTTTCATTTTTCTTCCTAAGACTCGATGAGCCTGGAATATCCTAACACCAACCAGAGCTGAATCTCAGGCAGATATGATGGTTGGAACATTTCCCTAAGAACTATAATATTGGTCTCTCGATAACCGGTAAGGTGGATGTCGTGGCCAACACACCCAGCCGGAAGACCTGTTATTATAATATCTTGATTGATGAAGTTGGCCACCTCCCCATAAGGATTTCGTAGGATTTACCTCCGTAACTGTTCCTTATGGATTCCAGTGCTCCCGAAGTCCGACCTTTTTACTTGATGTTCTAGATATCAAACCATATCTATGAGTGGGTTACACTAGCACATCAAGGAGAACATTAGAAGCGGAGTGCTAAATGTCTCTCGGTCGATCATCCAGATCTTATTTCCTTGGCCCCGCCAAGGGTGAAATCTGAGAAGGTGTTATCTTCCTTTGCATCTGCATCATTCATCATGGTAACAAGTTGTGTTGCCAGGATCCTTGACACGGATATTGGTAGAATCTTGATGATTGTGGAAATGCTCAAGTTCTTGAGAGCACGCACAAGCGCTACGTGTTATCCTCGGCACTAGCTGGGTTTGCTCTCAATTCCCTCGGCAATGCTATGACCTCTTCAGACAGTGAATTCACTCTCTGTTGTTGGGTTCTTCCCCAGTTACCAGAATCATTCCCAGCATTTGCATTTTGTTCCCAGCTTGCACCGCCAATGTGCCATTCTACCATGGGTCTCTTCCACCTCCGGTGATAAGCAAATTCATCCATTACGTTGTCTTCAACAAGGTAATCCACATCATCCAAGTCCGAGTATGCCATTCTACAGACCCCCTCCAAACGATCGTTGTGAATTGCCTTATGCTGGTATGAAGAGTTTCAATGATCTCTGAATCAAAAGTAATTCTTTTTGCCACTTAAGGTAATATTCTACGATCACCTTCCTCCAGGATGTTTCGTCGTGGTATCATGGCAACTCAACTCTTCGCTACGTTGGCAATCGTTTACCACCTTCTTAAGCGTGGAATCGTTGTCTACCTAGTGAACCTTCGTCATCTGCTCCACTCCATTTCTTCAAATCTGTGCTTCGTCTCCCAGCTCAAGAGATGTTGCTATGTCTCATTCCGTGAGTTGTTCGATCTTCGAGAAGATCGACCCTTCTAGAGTCTCCTTCTTCCCTCCATGTCATGTTGGCAGGATTTCTCAGAGCAAGACGACAAGGCAAAGATGGTGGATGAATCAACGTTCAATTGAAGTGCACCCTGGATCGTGAAGATTATACTAGTTGCGTTTTCTTTCACCTTACCCTACGCTTGAATCTCGAGACGAGATTCTTGTTTAGTGGGGGTGAGTTGTCACATCCCTAGCTCTACCTTGGCCTTGTACTAGCTTGGTTGCTGCATCATGTTTAAATTCAAATGAAATTTGAACTGAGGAATTCAGAAGCCTCAAAACCCTAATTAAAAGAAGGGCAAGCAACCCTTAAATTGCATTCTGTGAATCCAAAATGCCCTAAAAATAGTTTTGTGAATTTTGGCAAGAGTTATATATCAAACCAAAATTCTGGAATATTTTTAAGGAATTATTTGGTCTCTGAAATTAAATCAATAATCTATTTGAATTTGGGGATATATTCATAATATATAATGAATATATTTTCAAATGCTTTGAAATATTTTATGTACTTTTGGATTAGTCCAGAGAGGTAACATAAAATATTTCAGAATGTTTTGGCACTGTATGAAATTATTTTGAATTTGAAAACAGTGGCAAAATAAAATAAAAAAGGGAAACAGAACAGAAAAAAATAAAAGGAGCAAAGCTTACCTGTGCAGCCCACCAGAGCCGGCCCAGCTCCTGTGCTGGTCCAGCACTGTGCGGCCCAGCCCACCGCGGTCGCCACCGTCTTCAACCTCCTGCCAGTAGGCAGGAGGGCGTGTGCCCGACGCGCGCGCGCACGCTCCGGCCACCTCCTGCTTACCCGCTCGTCGCTGGAGGCACCCGAGGGCGCCACGCACTCCCCCTCGCCCCTGCACCTCCCCTCTCTTCCCCTGGACCCCGTTCCCTCCTCTGCTCTCTCCCTGCATGCGCCCGAGCGGAGCTCGTCGTCGCCGACGCCGTTCGCCGTAGCCACCGTGCTCCCCACTGCCACCCGAAGTACCCAGGAGATCCGCCCCGACCCCCTCTTCCTCCTCGCCGAGAAGCACACCGCGGGAGCCCCTGCATCACCGCCATCGCCGTCGTCTTCTACCTCGGACCCGCCGGCCATCTTCGTCAAATTCGTCGGCTCCGGTGCCTCCCCGAGCTCCCCGAGGCCACCGTCGCAACCCCTGTGAGCTTGCCGTCGTTTCCCCTCATCTCTCTCCCTCGCGTGCACCCTGTAGCCGCCGCCCCACGAGCACCCGAAGCTGCCGTCCGCCATGGCCGGTGAGCTCCGTGCTCCCGAGCTCCTCCGCCTGCGCTCGTTGTCTCCGGGTGTTCCTGGTGACCCCAGCATCCCGTAGAGCCCATCAGCTGACCTCGCCGTACCGTGTAACGCCGAACCCGAGCACGCCCGAGCTCCGGCCGCCGCTGCCGAGCTCGGGGCCATCGTTCCCGGCCGCCCTAGCTGCTGCTGCTTGCTGAAACGGGTGCGGGTGAGCTCCAGCTCCCCGTAGCCGCTCTCCTCCGTCCATTTGGACGCCGGAGGAGCGATCCCGAAGCCCTCCGCCGTGCCTGTTGCCGCCGGCGTTGAGTCGCCGGCCTGTTTAGGCCATTTGACCGGGGTTTGACCTCCCCTGGGTCATTTACATGTGGGCCCGGGGCCCTGCTAATTTAGTTTAGATGCTAATTAAAATTTAGCTAACCCACTGCCTCACTGACAGGTGGGCCCTACCCTTTAATTAACCCGGCTAACCATTTAGTTAAGTTTTTTTAAACTCTGTTAAATCACTGTGCAGCTGACATGTGGGTCCCATAGGTCAGGTTTGACCCTGACCGACCCTGTTGACTTGCTGACGCAAGCATGACGCAGTGCTGATGTCATAACTCATTTTCTGGATTTAATTTAACTCTGAAATTCCAGAAAATGCCCAAAACTTCAATAAATCATAGAAAATTAACCGTAACTCCAAATTAAATAAATTATATATGAAAAATTATCAGAAAAATTCAAGGAATCCATCTGTACCATTTTCATGCATGTTAGAACAACTTATCACTACTGTTTAGGGCAAATGAAGTGAATGACATTTAAATAACCACATACGGAGTTTGAATTTGAATCTTGTATTCAAACCAACTTCATTTAATCTGGTTTTAGGTGCATTAGCCCAAAACACATTCATATTGCCATGTCATAGCATGCATCATATTGTGCATTGCATTGATCGTGTCTTTTCTGTATTTGCCGGTATTTGTCCCCTCTCGATAGACGTGTACCGATGATGTGATCGTTGACACTGATGAAGACTCAATGTTATCTTCAGAAGTGCCAGGCAAGCAAAACCCCCTTGTTCATTCCGATACAATCCTACTCTCTCGCTCCTGCTCTCTTTTACTGCATTAGGACAACACCGATTCATCTGTTACTTGCTGCGGTAGCTGAACCCCTTTATCCTCTGCATGACCTGTCATTGCCACAGTAAATAGATGAAACCCACTAGCATGAGTAGGAGTTGTTTGAGCCCTGTTGTGCCTACTCATTCATGCTTGTTTGTCATGCCTGCTATTGCCTAGAGTTGAGTCAGGTCTGATTCATCGGGGATGAATCAGAGGCGTGTGAACATGTCCTACTGTGTGTGAGCTAAGTGTGTGAACACGATTTGGTAAAGGTAGCGGTGAGAGGCCATGTAAGAGTACATGGTGGGTTGTCTCATTGCAGCCGTCCTCAGGAACTGAGTTCTGTGTTTGTGATCCATGATTCAGCTGCTACCACGCATTGGGCCCGAAACCAATGGACCCTCTCGGCTTCTTGATCACCCTTGTCCTCTGTCCAGGAGTTGCAAGTAGTTTCTGGTGTTTGTAGTATGCTGGAGGCCGTGGACAGCGCTGACCGTAGGGGTGGGCTGTGATGCGGTAGGCACGTGGCCGGGTAAACCGGGCACCCGTTTGGTGTCACGGAACCCTGTACACATCGTTTGGGGCTGTGAGCGAAACTCCGGCCGGATCTCCTCATGGATGGAACCCGAATAGGCGATAAACCTGGACTAGAGACTTGAGTGTTTAGGTAGGCCGTGGCCGACACCCACGTTGGGCTTCCGCTTGAAGGTTGCCGAGTACATGTCGTGTAAACGACGGTAAGTGGTGAGAGCGTGTGTGAAGAAGTACACCCCTGCAGGGTTAATATGATCTATTCGAATAGCCGTGTCCGCGGAAAAGGACTTCTGGGTTGCTTATATCAGTTCATAGACAAGTGAAAGTGGATACTCTAAAATACGCAAGATAAGCGTGAGTGCTATGGATGGCGTTCTCGTAGGGAGACGTGAGCGGATCCATAGTGGTGTATTGTTATGGTGAAGATGTGGACTCGTGTGCGCCACCTCAAAAGAGTCGCTTGCAGTCGTAGTCTAGGATAGCCACCGAGTCAAAGCTGGCTTGCTGCAGTTAAACCCCACCATCCCCTTTGCTGCATATGTAGATAGTTCTGATGTAAGTCTTGCTGGGTACATTTGTACTCACGTTTTCCTATTTTATGTTTTTGCAGAGAGACTTCAGTCTCACTAGTATTTCCGCATGGTCTTCGACGTTTAGCTTGTTACCTCAGCTACGATCTTGTGCCTCGGCAGGATTTGGTAGATAGTCAGGCTTCTCAGCCTTTTTCATTTATAGATGTCTGTACTCAGACATGATAGCTTCCGCTTGTGCTTTGACTTGTATGCTCTGAGTGTTGGGTCATGAGACCCATGTTTGTAATATCTCGCTCCTCGGAGCTTATTGAATAAACTACTTGAGTCGTAGAGTCATTTTGTGATGCCATGTTGTATTGCACATATCGAGCATATTGTGTGTATGTTATTGAAATGCTTGGTATGTGTGGGATCTGACCATCTAGTTGTTTATCTTTAGTAGCCTCTCTTACCGGGAAATGTCTCCTAGTGTTTCCACTGAGCCATGGTAGCTTGCTACTGCTCCGGAACACTTAGGCTGGCCGGCATGTGTCCTTCTTCGTTCCTGTGTCTGTTCCTTCGGGGAAATGTCACGCGATGAATACCGGAGTCCTGTTAGCCCGCTACAGCCCGGTTCACCGGAGTCCTGCTAGCCCAGTGCTACAGCCTGGATTCACTCGCTGATGACCGACACGTTCGATGCTGGGTCATGGATGCCTGTCCCTGTAAGTCTGTGCCGCTTTGGGTTTACGACTAGCCATGTCAGCCCGGGCTCCTTATCATATGGATGCTAGCGACACTGTCATATACGTGTGCCAAAAGGCGCAAACGGTCCCGGGCAAAGGTAAGGCGACACCCGTGGGAATACCGTGCGTGAGGCCGCAAAGTGATATGAGGTGTTACATGCTAGATCGATGTGGCATTGAGTCGGGGTCCTGACATAAGAGGCAGCGGATATCGTTTTGTCCCCAAAGGTGGGACGTTCCCTACAGAAACCATCAGGCTTGTTGTGAGAAGCATATCCCCAAACCTGCCCCAAATGAGAAAAATAATTTACCACGGCATGTTGATGCCGCTCCATGATAGCACGCCAAGTTTCATGAATTTCAGATGAGTTTTGGATTTAATAAAATTTAAAAACAAGGAATCTCAATGTCTACGGCCGAGTGACGGTGGCAGGGTGTTTGACATTCGTTCCCATTTCCTGCATGGGATCTAAGCATGCAACCAAGGACACAAGTTTGAATTTTCAACCAATTTTTATGCATTAGAGCATGTGCGTGTAGTTCAAATTTGAATTATGCACATGAATGCATAGAAAACTCAGTTAATGCATAAAAATGTCCAAACGAAACCCGAGAAATCTAAAAAATTGACACAACACTCGTGTTGTTTTATGTTGACACTAGAAATTTTTTGAAAGCCATAAGAGGCAGCGAATATTATTTCGTCCCCAAAGGTGGGACATTCCCTATCGAAACCATCAGGCTTGTTGTGAGAAGCTCTGGTTTGTGAGGAGCATATCCCAAAACCTGCCCCAAATGGGACAAAAAATTTACCATGACATGTTGATGCTGCTCCATGATAGCATGCCAAGTTTCATGAATTTCAAATGAGTTTTGAACTTACTAGAATTTGAAAACCAGGTATCTCAATGTTTGCAGCCGAGTGACGGCGGGAGGGTGTTTGACATTCATTCCCATTTCTTGCATGCATGGGACCTAATTAAGCATGCAACCAAGGACGCGTATTTGAATATTCAACCAATTTATAAGAATTAGAGGATGTGTCTATAGTTCACATTTTGAATTATGCACATGAATGCATAGAAACTAAGTTAATGTATAAAAATGTCCAAGCGAACCCGCAAAAATCCCAAAAATTGACACAACACTCTTGTTGTTCTATGTTGACACTAGAAAAAAAATTGAAATCGAGAAGAGGCAATGGATATCGTTTCGTCCAAAAAGGTGAAACGTTCCCTACCAAAACCACTGGGCTTGTTGTGAGAAGCCATGGTTTGTGAGAAGCATATTCCCAAACCGGCCCCAAATGGGACAAAAAATTAACCATGGCATGTTGATGCCGCTCCATGATAACATGTCAAGTTTCAGAATTTCAGATGAGTTTTGAATTTTCTAGAATTTGAAAACCAGGTATCTCAATGTTTGCGGCCGAGTGCCGGTGGCAGGGTGTTTGACATTCATTCCCATTTCTTCCATGCATCTGACCTAATTAAGCATGCAACCAAGGACGCAAATTTGAATATTTAACCAATTTATAAGCATTAGAGGATGTGCCTATAGTTCACATTTGAATTATGCACATGAATGCATAGAAACTAAGTTAATGTATAAAAATGTCCAAGTGAACCCGCAAAAATCCCAAAAATTGACACAACACTCTTGTTGTTCTTTGGTGACACTAGAAAAAAAATTGAAATCGAGAAGAGGCAATGGATATCGGTTCGTCCAGAAAGGTGAAACGTTCCCTACAGAAACCATCAGGCTTGTTGTGAGAAGCTCTAGTTTGTGAGAAGCATATCCCCAAACCGGCCCCAAATGGGACAAAAAAATTACCATGGCATGTTGATGCCGCTCCATGACAGCATGCCAAGTTTCATGAATTCCAGATGAGCTTTGGATTTACTAGAATTTAAAAACCAGGTATCTCAGTGTTTGTGGCCGAGTGACGATGGCAGGGTGTTTGCAATTCGTTCCCATATCTTGCATGGAACCTAATAATCATGCAACAAAGGACATAGATTTGAATTTTCAACTAATTTATATGCATTAGAGCATGTTGTCGGTGTCAAAACTGGCAGATCTCGGGTTGGGGGGCCCATGCTATGCGTCTGAAGATCAATATTAACAATAGAGAAGGGACACCATGTATACCCAGGTTTGGGACCTCTAAATGGAGGTAAAACCCTACTCCTGCTAGATTATATTCGAGGGTATAGAGGTTACAAGAGTTGATCTACCATGAGATCGATTCGGCTAACCCTAGATAGCTCTAACCCTCTGGTTTATATAGACACCGGAGGGGCTTAGGGTTTGTACAAAGTTGGTTTTCACAGAAAGGAGTAATATATCCGGACACATATAATTGCCATCCCCGCATGCGAGAGTCCCCACCGGATACGGAAGAGGAACTTCAGTCTTGTGTCTTGACGGCCCACCAATCCGGCCCACATCAGTAGACCGGATGCCCGAGGACCCCTTAATACAGGACACCCATAGTAGCCCCTGAAGTAGTCTTCTATGATGATATGTTCGGCACTCAGATTGTGTTCGGCATTGCAAGGCCGGTTCCTCTAGGAGTACACATCGACTTTCCTTAGTAAAAGAACTATATCCAGCTTTTCACAATAAACACAAACCTTAGCCACGAAGGCAGGATATATATATATATATATATATATATATATATATATATAGTGTCTTTTGCTGACAACTTTTCCAGTGAAGCGCCAGACTTGACCTTTCGGCATTTCGAATAGTTTTCACACCCCTTGTCCGTGTTTCGACACCACACCTCATTGGCACGTCTTATCAATAACAGAGATCGTGCCCACTAAATACGGGATTGCCTATCAATCACTACTGGAATCAGAAGATTTGTTGTCTGCCACCTCTTTGTCGTGCGCCAGCAGATGGCAAAGAATGTCTTTTCCATCACTCACGAGAAAACATACGGCAAAGAGGCAGTAGACGGGAAAGTAATGCTTTGCCATCAACCATTATTTTGCCGTCCGCTAGCGGACGGAAAAGGGGCAAAGAGGGTGCTTGGCCCACTGGCTATTAAGCCCTAACGGGCCCCCTCTTTGTCGTCCACCAGCGGACGGCAGAGAGGCTGTTCCCATCACCTTGCGGACGGCAAAGGCTAAACAGACGAAAACGCTTCAAAATAAGATAACGGCCCGCACCCCCGCCGCCCCTTTCCTGCCTCCCCACCCTCTCCCGAGCCTCCCTGCCGCCGCCTCCCCGCCACAGCCGCCTGTGGACCGCCCCTGAGGAGCGCCACCAGTCGCCGCCCCCTCCCCGCCCCGTCGCGGCCCCCTCCCAGACCCGTCGCCGCCCCTACGGTGAGCCCCTACCAACCATTTTTTGTTTTGTTTGTTTTTTCGTTTAGTTAGTTTTTAGGTTCAATTAATTAAGGCTTTTTAGTTAATGTTTAGGTTTAATTTGTTTAGGCTATTTAGTTTAGGTTTAATTCTGTTTAGGTTATTTAGTTTAGTTAGTTTATGTTTAATTAGTTTAGGTTATTTAGTTTAGGTTTAATTTGTTTTGGTTAATTAGTTTAATTAGTTTAGGTTATTTAGTTTAGTTAGTTTAGGTTTAATTAGTTTAGGTTATTTAGTTTAGGTTTAATTTGTTTAGGTTAATTAGTTTAGGTTATTTAGTTTAATTAGTTTAGGTTTAATTAGTTTAGGTTGTTTAGTTTAGTTAGTTTAGGTTTAATTGGTTTTGGTTTTCTAGTTTAGTTAGTTTAGGTTTAATTGGTCTAGGTTATTTAGTTTAATTAGTTTAGGTTTTTTAGTTTAGTGTCGAGGGTCGAATGGTAGAGGTACCCTGATACCCTGACCCCTCAACCCTCGACATGACACCCCGCACCCCAACCCCTCAGCCCTCAACACGACACCCTGACACCCCGACCCCTTGACCCCTCACACGACACCCCAACTTTTTATTATGTTCATGATGATGATACACACTAATTTTTTTTATTATGTTTATGTTGTACTAATTTTTTTTACTCTTTATCATTGCAGGTGTTGACATATGGTGGGCTTGGGTCGAGAGCTCTCCGAGCCTCGTACCTCGGTGTGTGGGAGGGGTGTTGTTATTCCACCCCAGAACCTTCGGAGGGCGCTGGTAGACGGCATGCACACACCCCCAGCACCTTCAGCGGGCGCTTCTTCTTCGGCCGGGAGAGGAGGTCTGGGGAAGAATAGGGGTACAGGTAGAGTTGGAGGGGCACTGGCAGAGGTAGGAAGGTTGTTGTGCCTTCCTCGCCGCCACCCCCCGCTGAGTCTCTGGACCACCAGAGTGCTCCGTCTCAGGTGGACCCGTATGACCAGGACCCGTGTTGGAGTCTAGCCCACGAGCCTCGGGACGACGAGCCTCTTGTCACCGAGCCACGGGTTGACGAGGCTCTAGTCGCCGAGCCTCGGGTTCAAGTGTCTTCCTCCCAGGAGACACGGGTCCCACAGTTTTCCTCCCAGGAGACTAGGGTCCCAAAGTCTTTGTCACACGTGACTCCGGAGACTAGCGACCATGATAATGATCTCGAGGAGACCTTATCTGAGGATAGCTACAGCAAGAGCGAGCGGGTTGAGGAGGGAAAGAAGGTCTATACCAGTGTGGTGGTACTAAGCTACCGTCCATGCCGGCGACCCGTGACCAGAGGTGGTTGATTCAGCCTAACAGGGAGAAGTAAGTGCATTAATTTACTCTTTTTTTAACTTTTCCCTTCATATTTGTTCAAATTAATATCTGATGTGTTGGCCTTGTCAAACTGCAGGGGTTGGGTACACGCAGATAAGGTCCATAGGCCCAACCAGGTCCTTGGTACTCAAGTCCGGCACCACTTCCCGGGGTGGGTCATGTTGCCCGGTGAGGGTGAGATTCCATAGCTAGCACTCACCTGGGAGTTGTACCAAGCTGCCCCGGTCCTACCGGGAGAGATGGTCGATGGTGTCGTGTGCGAGACGGTGGCGGACATTGTGAGACGGTGGTTTTGGGTAAGTTCTCCTTTACAGAATTAAAAATCAATAGTACCTAGTGATTGTACTAATGATCAGTGTTGTCTTGTTTGATTGCAGACTTTCTACAGGTTTCTTGAGGAACACGAGGAGGACACGGATGTGGTTCTCGAAGCCGAGTGCAAGTGCCTACTTCAGAATACACGACACGAGGCTCGGGTCCAGGCTGTCCGAGACTACTATGCCTCGACTAACATCAGGAGGGAGAAGAAGAAGTGCCGCCTCAAGTATCTGAGTAAGGACAAGTACATGACTGTAATTACCTATTCTTAAGGCCTTGTGCCAGTTTCCTTGATTTGATTCATAGGTGTAGCGCTGAAATTTCTCTTTGTCTAACTTAGGTGTCCCGAAGATGGTATGCAGATAAGATGGACTATTGGGAGAGGTTGGTGGATGAGTGGTGCTCTCCCTAATGGCTAGCGACCCACAACAAGGCCAGGGACAAGCGTGCCCAGACGTGAGGTGTGCCACACCATCAAGGGAGCTCCAACCTGTTTGAGTACGGGGATCACTAGGTATGTGGTTTGATTCATGCAATTTCATTCCTCATGCTAACTTTAATTACTTATTTACCCTGTTCCTGTCTTTCAGGCACGACACAACAAGAAGGAGGTGCCGCCGCTGTACGACCTCTATGCCATGCCCCTTAGTGCCCCGTACAAGAAGGCCAAGGCATTCTTGGAGGATGACCTCAATCATCCAGATAGCTTCACCAACATCTCCTCCCACGACAATCTTGTGAGGTATAGAGACTGGGGGAAGGAGATGAAAGGCGAGGACTTCAAGCCGAGCCAGAGTCCTTTTGATCCTGAGCTCGTGATGCTATCTGGTGATGGAAGGAAACATGGCCACATAGCCATTGGGGATGGGATCATACTGTAACGCCCCGAGACCGATGTGCCAGGTGTCGTTCAGTTATTCGTTGTTATTGTCTTGTCATTGGCTTGCGTGTTGCATTTCATCATGTCATCATTTGCATTGCATCATGCCATCATATCATTAATTTTTAAAACCTCAACTAAATAAATTGCATAGATCTTTTGATCTATTTAAACCGAGGGAACTCACATGGTGACTTCTCTTTATAACATACCCTCCCGATATATAGGGAGATATTATAAATTATTCCATTTATTTGGAATTACCCATAACCCACTTGCAAAATATCCCATGCCGTTGTTATCTTAATTCTTGATCTCCAACTCTGCCCATAAATTATTTCATCATTTTCCGGAGCTCCACCAAAAATCCGAACATTTTTGGACACTTCTAAATCCTAGTCCTTGTTCAGATCATTTGAATTAAATTCAAATGACTTTGAATTTAATTCTTGCAATCTTGCCCACTCCATTTTTCTTGGTACAAGCGCATTTTTGCGAGTCCGGGAAAATTATCCCCGTGCCCAACTCTTTCTCTAACCTTTCTTTTCTTCCCTTTTTCTTTCTCTTTATTTTCTGTTTTGATAAGAGAATTAGAGATAGAGAGAGAGAAGGAGCCCTGCAGCCCAGCAGCCAGGCCAAGCCTGCTCCATCCGCATCCCAAGGCCCAGCCGGCCCCTGCCTTCTAACCCTAGCCGCACCCTTCTCCCGATCCCATCTCCCTCCCGCAGCGCCTCCATCTCCCACCTCTGCGCCCCATCGCTCCTCGTCCCGATCCCCATCTCCTCCCTCGCGCCACCTTCTCCCTCGCTCGACCCCATCGCTAGCAGCCGCCGCTTTGTTCGTGGCGTCGGCCGGACCTCCAGCGCCGCCGCCTCAAGCTCCAGATCCGGTCGGCCCCTGCCCATGCTCCACCGCCCCGTTCAAGTACCTCCATCGGAGCACGCCCGCTGAGCTCCGTCGCGCGCCCTCATCGGCCCTCGTCCCCGCCTCCTCGTCTACCTGACGCCGCCGCCGGCCTCTGCTTCTCAGCAGCCCCGCGTCCCCCTCTGCTCCACCACGCACGCAGCGCCCGAGCCAGGCCGCGTCGCAGCCTCTGCTGCCGGCGACCTCGCCACCGGCCTGCTAGCTCGTCCCCAACCCCAAGCTCTCCTCTGCGTCGTCATCAGCCGCAGTTGCAGAGGAGTTCGTCTGCCACCATGGAGTTTCGCCACCAGCCACGATCCGGCGTCCCGAGGCTGATCCGTCCACCCCAGCTGTCCCTGCGCCTCCCCGTCGTGCTGCATCATCAGAGCTTGCGGCGCTGCCGTTGCCCTCCTACCTCCACGCCGTCTTTGTTCAGGCGGAGATCAAACACACGCTGCCCCTGCGCGTTAACCAAACCACCCAATCTCACCCTGCTGCTTTGGTCGCTATTGGTTTGTTTGGCCATCATGGATATGTTGCTGCGGACGCCAAGTACGACTACACCACGGTGATACATGAACGACTACACGGCTACGACATCCTGGAATCGCTAAGTACCGTGGCACCGAAGACTTTTGATGCGTCAAGTCCCTCTCCGACAATTGTTGGACTACCATCCCGTGCATTGCACCAAGTACCACGACATCGTCGGCCCTACAAGTTCAACTATGGTTGCCGTGTACGACTACCGTCGACCCTCGAAGACCCCGTGGACCCCGATTCATCTACGGGACATGAACAACTGCTACCACTACCGTCGCCGTGAACCACTACTTCCACTACGGCATGTGTACGACTACTTCCCACGACGACACGTGAACAACTACTTCCTCTACGACCGCTACGAGAACGTCTACTTCCTCTACATCGTACCGAACGCGTTCCGCCCCGAATGCACGCTTCGAAGGTATAACCCCAAGATGACCGATCGTGATCGAATGCATGTGTTGTATGAGATGTACGATATGTTTGCACCGTGCCCGTTTGTTTCGTGCACGTTCCTCGTTTCCATGCCACTATCCGGTGGGACACCCGGTAGTCGGGATCACCCCGCCATCCTTGCACGACACGCATCCGCTCACTTCCTTTTGCACCGGTATCTCCATGAGTTACCGGGACCGGAATGTTGCCGCGGCACCATTTTTGTCTCGCTGCCGTGGCACCCTTTTCATTCCGCCATGGTGACCAAATGCCTCGTATCATGCTCATGTCAACATTTTCATAAAATTGCATAAAACTTGTATATGTCATCCGCATCATGATAACAACATTTAAAATGTTTAAACTTGTTGTTGCATTAAATTGCTAAATGCATATGGGGATTTACCGGATTTGTTGTTTTTATATCCGGCCCCATTTAAATTGTTTAGATGGTATAGTTTATATTATGCTTCACCTCTTGCCATGTTTAACAACAGTTAATATTGTTGGGTAGCTTAAACGAGAGATAACTAAATAATTGATGTGGTGTTCCGTCAACATGCACCTCGTTGCATATTGAGCTCCACTTAACTTGTAGTATTGTTTGTTGCACTTTGCCATGCCATGCCTCATTAAACCGGACATGCATCATACTTGTTTGTGCATCATGACTTGTTTATGTGATGGTTGTTTACTATGTTGTGTGCTTCTTTTCCGGTGATTGCTTCTTCGGGCTGGTTCCGATAACGTCGCGTTTGTGAGGATCCGTTCAACTACATCCGTTTGTCTTCTTCATGGACTCGTTCTTCTTCCTTGCGGGATTTCAGGCAAGATGATCATACCCTCGAAATCACTACTATCTTTGCTATGCTAGTTTGCTCGCTCTTTTGCCATGCCAATGCTACGATGCCTACCATTTGCTTGTCAGCCTCCCAAATTGCCATGTCAAACCTCTAACCCACCATGTCCTAGCAAACCGTTGATTGGCTATGTTACCGCTTTGCTCAGCCCCTCTTATAGCGTTGTTAGTTGCAGGTGAAGATTGAAGTTTGTTCCTTGTTGGAACATGGAGATGTTGTTCCTTGTTGGAACATGTTTACTTGTTGGGATATCACAATATATCTTACTTAATTAATGCATCTATATACTTGGTAAAGGGTGGAAGGCTCGGCCTTATGCCTGGTGTTTTGTTCCACTCTTGCCGCCCTAGTTTCCGTCATATCGGTGTTATGTTCCCGGATTTTGCGTCCCTTACGCGGTTGGGCTATAATGGGAACCCCTTGACAGTTCGCCTTAAGTAAAGCTCTTCCAGCAATGCCCAACATTGGTTTTACCATTTGCCACCTAGCCTTTTCTTTCCCTTGGGTTCTGCAGACTCAAGGGTCATCTTTATTTTAACCCCCCCCGGGCCAGTGCTCCTCTGAGTGTTGGTCCGAACTGGCAGCCTGCGGGGCCACCTCGGGGAAACTTGAGGGTTGGTTTTACTCGTAGCTTGACCTATCTGAGTGTGCCCTGAGAAAGAGATATGTGCAGCTCCTATCGGGATTTGTCGGCACATTCGGGCGGTGTTGCTGGTTTAGTTTTACCCTGTCGAAATGTCTTGTTGTACCGGGATACCGAGTCTGATCGGAACGTCTCGGGTGGAGGTCTATTCCTTCGTTGACCGTGAGAGCTTGTCATGGGCTAAGTTGGGACACCCCTGCAGGGATTTGAACTTTCGAAAGCCGTGCCCGCGGTTATGGGCAGATGGGAATTTGTTAACGTCCGGTTGTAGAAAACCCGAAGTTGACCTTAATTAAAATACATCAACCGTGTGTGTAACCGTGATGGTCTCTTTCCGGCGGAGTCCGGGAAGTGAACACGGTGTTGGAGTTATGCTTGACGTAGGTTGCTATAGGATCACTTCTTGATCATACTTTTATCGACCGTGCTTTGCCTTCTCTTCTCGCTCTCATTTGCGTATGTTAGCCACCATATATGCTAGTCGCTTGCTGCAGCTCCACCTCATTACTCCATCCTTCCTATAAGCTTAAATAGTCTTGATCTCGCGGGTGCGAGATTGCTGAGTCCCCGTGGCTCACAGATACTTCCAAAACCAGTTTGCAGGTGCCTATGTTACCGAGCAGGTGACGCAACCAAGCTCAAGGAGGAGCTCGATGAAGATCTTGCCCTTTGTGTTGTTTCGTTCTAGTTGATCAGTAGTGGAGCCCAGTTGGGGTCGATCAGGGACCTTTGTCGCATTTGGGGTTCTTCTTTTATTTTGGTTCCGTAGTCGGACCTTGATTGTATCTGGATGATGTAATGCTTTATTCATGTAATTGTGTGAAGTGGCGATTGTAAGCCAACTATGTATCTCTTTCCCTTATGTATTACATGGGTTGTGTGAAGATTACCTCACTTGCGACATTGCTTTCAATGCGGTTATGCCTCTAAGTCGTGCTTCGACACGTGGGAGATATAGCCGCATCGAGGGCGTTACAAGTTGGTATCAGAGCCTTCCCCGACCTTAGGAGACCCCACTGCTTGATCGTTTTTAGCGGCCGAGTTGTGTCTAGAAAAATGTTTTGAGTCCTTAGGAATTATATATCGGAGAGTTAGGAATTCTTTTTACTCCCCAGTCTCTTCATCGCTCTGGTAAGGCATCCTGACGTAGAGTTTTGACTCTTCTCTTCTCAAATTTCACTAAAATTTTTTTAGGATCACGCGGGTATCTTGGAATCGTTCCGATGGTTTTATGATGAGAACATTGTCTTGGTGCCTCCTGTCAGGGGTTTAGTGGAAGTGTCCCGGGGAGTTGAGCTCTGAGGTGTTGTCGTCATAATTTTATCGTTGCAGTTCTGGAATACCTGAGTTTAGTACGCCGACATCGAAAATCTCTTTTATGCAGTTGTTGGTGAGATAACCCCGATAACCCAGTACTGAGGTGAGTACGGGAGTATCGCCATAACTTGTATAACGGATGCTTTTCGAAGGTTGAGGTAGACGATTTCCGAAGGTTTCTTGGTTATGTGTTGAAGGATGGATACAGCTGGATGTAGGATTTGTTAGTTTTGGGTGAGATATTATGCTTCCCCTGTATCCCCAACACCTGATTGCATAACCGGAAAATTTCGGGAGTTTCATAGGTGGGAATTCAAGTAGCTCTTAGGATATCTTTCCGACGGATGTATGATATGAAATTGGGGTTCGACGTCTAGTGGTCCGCCTATTCACGGTTGGTTTTACAGTGGTCTCGTTGTGTCTTAAAGAGTCCTTGGCTATGCCGACTCGGGGACGCTTCGTATGTCATGTGCACTGCCTTGTACATGATGGTGCTGTACGATCGAGCCCGTGTAGGCCCCACCACGAAAACTTCGGACGAAATCTCTATCATATGTTTGTTCTGGCTTATTTTGCAAGCCAATCCTTTGTTTTGTTTTGAGTTGTGGTATTCGAGTTGCTTCGAAGTCAAATGTTGATTCCATACCTTCCCCAAATGGTGTTCTCATACTCCTATGTGAATACCAATCCTTCTCGACATCGAGATTGTCATGTCAATTCTTTCCAACCGGTGTGCTTCTTTCAAGTGGATCCGATCATTTCAACATTCGCAAGATCACCTCTCAGTTTTCTCAACGGTGGTTGTTTCATCCGTCTCCAAGTTGCCTTTGTTTTTCCCGCCCTCCCACGCCTTTTCTTCAGGACTAAGATTTCTTCCTTCAAGTATCCATTTTATTAATGGGAAGTTCTCCATTCTTTTTTCCGTCAATGTTCTTACCCGGTGGTTCTCAAGAAGATGTTCTACCTAGTTCGTCATTCCCTCATTCCTTTTCTCTTCTCCGGTGGGATTCAAGTCAAGTTTGTTGATCATACCTTTTTCCTCATTTCAATGTCTTCTCATACCGGTGCACCTCATTATCATCCATCCTCGCTATTAATTGTTCCGGAGTGCTCAAGATATCTCGAAGATTCGTGTTTCCACTCTGCATTCGTTCAAGCTCTTTCGAGATTGGTATCTCATTCAAGTCATTTAATTCAACCGGTGCAACATCTCTTTTAAATCTTTTCAACGGTGTTCTTTTGAGTGGGCCCTAACCCACAGGTCTTTTCCCAGGATCTTACCTGACTCTTCTATTTTCCCAGAGCTATCCTAAATTCTTCTCCAAGTTTGACGTAAGAATGAGTTATCATTAGTCAAATGCTTTTCTCCAAGATCTTTCAAATTCTTTTCATAGTTGGCTCAACCTCTTCGCTTTTGATTCTTCCGGTGTGCCTCAATAATTCTTGGTGGTGTTTCTCGTTGTCATTCTCATCATTTGAAGACCGAAGAAGAGTTTCTCTTTAATCTTGCTCTATTCTCTTCAAGATTCATGGTGCTAGCTTGTTGCCATCCTCTCATAATTGTTTTCGATTGTGAGAATCTTTTTCACCCATCAGGAGATATTCAAGAGTCTTCTCAGTTTGTCATCCGGAGTCCATCAATTCAGGTTTATTCATTCTCAGCCGTCAGTTATCATTCTCCTATCTTGCCGGTGCATCTATCGAATATCCTCTAATCAGTTCTTGATCTCTTTGTTCTCATGTATCTAGTTTGTCTCAAGCACCTTCGTTCATTTGCTAATTCTTACCGGTGATGCACCCCTACTTCGATCATTTTCAATTCTTACGGTGGTTCTTTCAAGATCTCTCTTCCTTGTTCATCATATCAATTCATTTGTTGTTCCAATCCTACCGGTGGTTCGTTGAAGACCTTCTCAAGTTTACGCTATATCTCTTTTAATCCTTTCTACGAGAATAAGTAGTATGCCAAATCCGTTGATTGTCATCAATTTAATTGGTGAAGGATAAGCATAACATAATTCTTATTCTTGTTCATCCAAGTGATTAATTCTTTATTCCGGAGGCCCTTAAAATTCTCGGTTTCATTTGTTTCATCTTCTCTTTTTCCCGGAGTTCCAAGCTCTAATTATCACGGAGATCCATCTAAATCATTGCAAGGCTCAAATCTTATTCTTTTCATCATTCAATTAGTTTGGATCATTCTTTTGTTTACCGGAGTTCTCATGAAGGTTCTACATGAGGGTTTATCAAGGATTTATATTCCTTCTTGAAGTGTTCATCAAGATTCTTTTCCGAGGAGCTCAAGCTTTCTTCATATGGTAATCCGGAGTGCATTCTTTCTACCATATTTTGGAGGTGGTATTATGTCATTCTTGATAATTTGAGTTCATGTTCCATGATTCACATGTTGTTAAGAATGAGTTATTTTTAAATCCATCAACCTCGTTGTTGGAGTTATCTTGTGTCATATTTCACCTAAAAGCCTTCCATTAGGAATGTTGCTATTTGTGGTGCTTGCCAATGATCCAAGTTATCTCTTTATCATCTTGGTGGAAGAAGTTTTCATCTCTTCGTTAATCTCAAGCAAGTAATTGTTTCCGTTAGTGGCCGGTTGTCACCTCATAATTTTGAGATGTTTTCCATAAGCCCACTACAAGCTTGTGCTTTTCGTTGTTGATTTTCCAACAACTCCGTTCAATTCTTCTTTGCAAGGATGCTTTCCAAACTCATTGTGGCAGAAGTTGGCATTTTCTTCTCCATTCTGTTATTCCAATATATCTTCTATTTCTTTCGGAGGCATTGTGACGTTGCTCTTTTCACTCACCATCTCGATTCGTGAGGATCGTGTTCTTTTCTTGCTTATCCATTTAACCGGAGTGTCGTGTTTTCATTCGATTTCTCTAATCTTATCAAGTTTTCCCTCCTTCCTCAACTGGAGAGTTCTGAAATCCTTCTTACCCATTGTGCCATTCTTTCATATTCCGGAGGCAGTGTGTTGTTGATTTCATCAAGTACATCCCATCTTCTCAAGTTCATGTTCAATTCCTTCCATTTACAGTCGGAGTGTGCCCAAATTATATCAATCTTATCCTTTCTTCTATCCAGTTTAACCGGAGTGGTTTCAATATCTATCTTATCACTAAACCTAATTGGTTCTCGTTGTATTCCTTGCTCCTCTTTGCTAACGGAGTGTTTTCAACTTTAGCTCATCTTCTGTTGTTTTCTTCATTTCATTTTGTTCAATCCTCTCAAGGTTCTTTGGTTTCAACTTCATTGGTCGAAGAAGCAACTTAAGTTGTTTACCTCTCCTCTTCCTCTTCCGTTTCCCAGTCCGTTGCCATTCTAGATCTCGGGACGAGATCCTTTGTAGTTGTGGAGTGTTGTAACGCCCGAGACCGATGTCCAGGTGTCGTTCAGTTATTCGTTGTTGTTGTCTTGTCATTGGCTTGCGTGTTGCATTCATCATGCAATCATTGCATTGCATCATGCCATCATATCATTAATTTTTAAAACCTCAACTAAATAAATGCATAGATCTTTTGATCTATTTAAACCGAGGGAACTCACATGGTGACTTCCTCTTTATAACATACCCTCCCGATATATAGGGAGATATTATAAATTATTCCATTTATTTGGAATTACCCATAACCCACTTGCAAAATATCCCATGCCGTTGTTATCTTAATTCTTGATCTCCAACTCTGCCCATAAATTATTTCATCATTTTCCGGAGCTCCACCAAAAATCTGAACATTTTTGGACACTTCTAAATCCTAGTCCTTGTTCAGATCATTTGAATTAAATTCAAATGACTTTGAATTTAATTCTTGCAATCTTGCCCACTCCATTTTTCTTGGTACAAGCGCATTTTTGCGAGTCCGGGAAAATTATCCCCGTGCCCAACTCTTTCTCTAACCTTTCTTTTCTTCCCTTTTTCTTTCTCTTTATTTTCTGTTTTGATAAGAGAATTAGAGATAGAGAGAGAGAAGGAGCCCTGCAGCCCAGCAGCCAGGCCAAGCCTGCTCCATCCGCATCCCAAGGCCCAGCCGGCCCCTGCCTTCTAACCCTAGCCGCACCCTTCTCCCGATCCCATCTCCCTCCCGCAGCGCCTCCATCTCCCACCTCTGCGCCCCATCGCTCCTCGTCCCGATCCCCATCTCCTCCCTCGCGCCACCTTCTCCCTGGCTCGACCCCATCGCTAGCAGCCGCCGCTTTGTTCGTGGCGTCGGCCGGACCTCCAGCGCCGCCGCCTCAAGCTCCAGATCCGGTCGGCCCCTGCCCATGCTCCGCCGCCCCGTTCAAGTACCTCCATCGGAGCACGCCCGCTGAGCTCCGTCGCGCGCCCTCATCGGCCCTCGTCCCCGCCTCCTCGTCTACCTGACGCCGCCGCCGGCCTCTGCTTCTCAGCAGCCCCGCGTCCCCCTCTGCTCCACCACGCACGCAGCGCCCGAGCCAGGCCGCGTCGCAGCCTCTGCTGCCGGCGACCTCGCCACCGGCCTGCTAGCTCGTCCCCAACCCCAAGCTCTCCTCCGCGTCGTCATCAGCCGCAGTTGCAGAGGAGTTCGTCTGCCGCCATGGAGTTTCGCCACCAGCCAGGATCCGGCGTCCCGAGGCCGATCCGTCCACCCCAGCCGTCCCTGCGCCTCCCCGTCGTGCTGCATCATCAGAGCTTGCGGCGCTGCCGTTGCCCTCCTGCCTCCACGCCGTCTTTGTTCAGGCGGAGATCGAACACACGCTGCCCCTGCGCGTTAACCAAACCACCCAATCGCACCCTGCTGCTTCGGTCGCTATTGGTTTGTTTGGCCATCATGGATATGTTGCTGCGGACGCCAAGTACGACTACACCACGGTGATACATGAACGACTACACGGCTACGACATCCTGGAATCGCTAAGTACCGTGGCACCGAAGACTTTTGATGCGTCAAGTCCCTCTCCGACAATTGTTGGACTACCATCCCGTGCATTGCACCAAGTACCACGACATCGTCGGCCCTACAAGTTCAACTATGGTTGCCGTGTACGACTACCGTCGACCCTCGAAGACCCCGTGGACCCCGATTCATCTACGGGACATGAACAACTGCTACCACTACCGTCACCGTGAACCACTAGTTCCACTACGGCATGTGTACGACTACTTCCCACGACGACACGTGAACAACTACTTCCTCTACGACCACTACGAGAACGTCTACTTCCTCTACATCGTACCGAACGCGTTCCGCCCCGAATGCACGCTTCGAAGGTATAACCCCGAGATGACCGATCGTGATCGAATGCATGTGTTGTATGAGATGTACGATATGTTTGCACCGTGCCCGTTTGTTTCGTGCACGTTCCTCGTTTCCATGCCACTATCCGGTGGGACACCCGGTAGTCGGGATCACCCCACCATCCTTGCACGACACGCATCCGCTCACTTCCTTTTGCACCGGTATCTCCATGAGTTACCGGGACCGGAATGTTGCCGTGGCACCATTTTTGTCTCGCCGCCGTGGCACTCTTTTCATTCCGCCATGGTGACCAAATGCCTCGTATCATGCTCATGTCAACATTTTCATAAAATTGCATAAAACTTGTATATGTCATCCGCATCATGATAACAACATTTAAAATGTTTAAACTTGTTGTTGCATTAAATTGCTAAATGCATATGGGGATTTACCGGATTTGTTGTTTTTATATCCGGCCCCATTTAAATTGTTTGGATGGTATAGTTTATATTATGCTTCACCTCTTGACATGTTTAACAACAGTTAATATTGTTGGGTAGCTTAAACGAGAGATAACTAAATAATTGATGTGGTGTTCCGTCAACATGCACCTCGTTGCATATGGAGCTCCACTTAACTTGTAGTATTGTTTGTTGCACTTTGCCATGCCATGCCTCATTAAACCGGACATGCATCATACTTGTTTGTGCATCATGACTTGTTTATGTGATGGTTGTTTACTATGTTGTGTGCTTCTTTTCCGGTGATTGCTTCTTCGGGCTGGTTCCGATAACGTCGCGTTTGTGAGGATCCGTTCAACTACATCCGTTTGTCTTCTTCATGGACTCGTTCTTCTTCCTTGCGGGATTTCAGGCAAGATGATCATACCCTCGAAATCACTACTATCTTTGCTATGCTAGTTTGCTCGTTCTTTTGCCATGCCGATGCTACGATGCCTACCATTTGCTTGTCAGCCTCCCAAATTGCCATGTCAAACCTCTAACCCACCATGTCCTAGCAAACCGTTGATTGGCTATGTTACCGCTTTGCTCAGCCCCTCTTATAGCGTTGTTAGTTGCAGGTGAAGATTGAAGTTTGTTCCTGGTTGGAACATGGAGATGTTGTTCCTTGTTGGAACATGTTTACTTGTTGGGATATCACAATATATCTTATTTAATTAATGCATCTATATACTTGGTAAAGGGTGGAAGGCTCGGCCTTATGCCTGGTGTTTTGTTCCACTCTTGCCGCCCTAGTTTCCGTCATATCGGTGTTATGTTCCCGGATTTTGCGTCCCTTACGCGGTTGGGCTATAATGGGAACCCCTTGACAGTTCGCCTTAAGTAAAGCTCTTCCAGCAATGCCCAACATTGGTTTTACCATTCGCCACCTAGCCTTTTCTTTCCCTTGGGTTCTGCAGACTCAAGGGTCATCTTTATTTTAACCCCCCCGGGCCAGTGCTCCTCTGAGTGTTGGTCCGAACTGGGCAGCCTGCGGGGCCACCTCGGGGAAACTTGAGGGTTGGTTTTACTCGTAGCTTGACCTATCTGAGTGTGCCCTGAGAAAGAGATATGTGCAGCTCCTATCGGGATTTGTCGGCACATTCGGGCGGTGTTGCTGGTTTAGTTTTACCCTGTCGAAATGTCTTGTTGTACCGGGATACCGAGTCTGATCGGAACGTCTCGGGTGGAGGTCTATTCCTTCGTTGACCGTGAGAGCTTGTCATGGGCTAAGTTGGGACACCCCTGCAGGGATTTGAAATTTCGAAAGCCGTGCCCGCGGTTATGGGCAGATGGGAATTTGTTAACGTCCGGTTGTAGAAAACCCGAAGTTGACCTTAATTAAAATACATCAACCGTGTGTGTAACCGTGATGGTCTCTTTCCGGCGGAGTCCGGGAAGTGAACACGGTGTTGGAGTTATCCTTGACGTAGGTTGCTATAGGATCACTTCTTGATCATACTTTTATCGACCGTGCTTTGCCTTCTCTTCTCGCTCTCATTTGCGTATGTTAGCCACCATATATGCTAGTCGCTTGCTGCAGCTCCACCTCATTACTCCATCCTTCCTATAAGCTTAAATAGTCTTGATCTCGCGGGTGCGAGATTGCTGAGTCCCCGTGGCTCACAGATACTTCCAAAAACCAGTTTGCAGGTGCCTATGTTACCGAACAGGTGACGCAACCAAGCTCAAGGAGGAGCTCGATGAAGATCTTGCCCTTTGTGTTGCTTCGTTCTAGTTGATCAGTAGTGGAGCCCAGTTGGGGTCGATCAGGGACCTTTGTCGCATTTGGGGTTCTTCTTTTATTTTGGTTCCGTAGTCGGACCTTGATTGTATCTGGATGATGTAGTGCTTATTCATGTAATTGTGTGAAGTGGCGATTGTAAGCCAACTATGTATCTCTTTCCCTTATGTATTGCATGGGTTGTGTGAAGATTACCTCACTTGCGACATTGCTTTCAATGCGGTTATGCCTCTAAGTCGTGCTTCGACACGTGGGAGATATAGCCGCATCGAGGGCGTTACACATACGTTGACTTGAAGTCACTTGGAGATCAAGAAGCGACAGCCAAAGTCTCTTCTCGAGATGAGGCCAGTGGATCTCGCTATCGAGGCTAGGGCCCAGGAGCGTGTGGTGGAGGCAACCAGGCAGGTGGAGGAGAAGGTGAAGGACATGGAGGAGTGGACGACGAATCTGTTGGAGGTGGAGAGGAACTAGAACGTCGCTTGTCACCGGGCCCTATATGAGATCCTGGTGGTAAGTTTCTCCCGCATGCTAGCTAGATCAAGCACACAATGTTCGTTTCATTACTAACTCATATGACTGACTCGTGAAAACAAAATTTGTAGTCAATGTGCGAGAAAACCAGCTAGACCCCTTCGCTGATGCCCCAGATTGCGAACTAAACATTGCAAATGATCTTTCGTGCTAAGGATCAACCAATCCTTCTCCATCTCATGATGGCGCAACCCCAAACGGCCCTTCAACTCCCGGATCATGGTAAGTTTTCCCAAGTGTTTTTCTTAACAAATGCTTTGTTAGCTAGAAAATGGCATAACAACCTAGGATAGCTCAATAATAGTCTATAGCTAGCTTAGCTGGTTCATTTATGACATAATTAGCTCACTTAGGTACAAAATAGCATAGCAACCTAGGATAGCTCAATAATGATCTATAATTAGCTTAGCTACTTCATTTATGAAATAATTAGTTCACTTAGGTACAAAATGGCATAACAACCTAGGATAGCTCAATAATGATCTATAATTAGCTTAGCTACTTCATTTATGACATAATTAACTCACTTAGGTACAAAATGGCATAACAACATGATAGCTCAATAATTATCTATGATTACCTTAGCTACTTCATTTATGACATAATTAGCTCACTTAGGTATACACTACTAGGGAAAAGCCTAGCAGCAGCGCGGGTTTTGGCCCTCTCAGTAGAGCGGGTACCGGCGCTACTAATAAGGCGCTATAGCTAACGTATAGCAGTAGCGCCTGTTGACCCACGTATAGCAGTAGCGCCTGTTGGAAAACGGCGCTACTGATATTATCTGCAGCGCTTTTCAGCAGGAAGCGCTACTGGTAAGTCGGCGCTACTGCTAAATTCCCCCCCCCCTCGCTACTACTAGTTTTATTAGTTTTTTTCCTGCATATTTGTTTTTTATTTGTTTTGTATTTGAATAGGCTTTATATAATAATCTTTAGCATATCATCCACATACAAATGTAATCATAGCATATACATACAATTAGTCTCATCAAATCATGTCATCATCATAATCATCATCCAACACAAAGTGGTCTCTCGTCATCAATCTCGAAAATAGCGATACAAGTCTCGATTACTTGCAAATACATCGTCATCCATCTAAACAATGATATACACGAGAATAGCTATCACTTTGAGTACATGAGTTCGTATCCCTCTCTCGCATTAGCGTGAACCTAAACTAAGTACTGTGTGTCGCTCGGAAACCGAAAACCGGTACACCTGGGCCTG
Organism: Triticum aestivum; assembly: GCF_018294505.1. NCBI lineage: Eukaryota > Viridiplantae > Streptophyta > Magnoliopsida > Poales > Poaceae > Triticum > Triticum aestivum. The sequence goes on from NC_057804.1 coordinate 508,787,719, forward strand.
ACACTCTGGCCACTTGTCGTATATGTACTCCTGGCGTAGCACTTCTTCGCCATCTATGATCTATGCACCTGCATCGTCACATGAGTCGTTGATAGGCAACATATATAGTTGAGCAACAGAAAGAGACAGACTTGGCAAAAATAGAAACAACATATCATAAGCATAAATAACAAAGTTCATCGTACCCAAAATGACCTAACTAGAGTGATTTTCGCTAGTCGAGGAGGGGGACAGTTTAATTACATCACAAATAAAGTTTCACCGTGCATAACTCAAAGTTTTGTCATAAAAGAAAGTATGGACTAAACGGACACATTGTCATATATCGACAATCACTCCATCATGTCGTGCCATCCATCCATGTCAGGGATATAGTCATCGAGCTTAGTGAAAGGCTTCATGTCAAGATGCTGAGAGGCTATCCATGTTTGACGTCTTCCCGCAACATTTGTCCTTCTGCATGGAACATCCCTGTTTTTCCGACGACCTCATTCATGATGATTTGGGCAAGTTCGCGCTGGATGTTATAGAACTTAGCTCGAAGTCGATGATCCTCGATATCTCCTATGTCCTTTGCCCATTGCAGAATATGGGCATCGCCAGATCTAGGTGCCATGTGAAGGTTCTGGTGATCCCGTCTGTACGAGCATGTGGTGTAGGACATAGAATCCATCATTAAGAGAATCGTTCGGTTGCTGGATGCAGCAGAAGTCGGTCTTATGGCTGAAGGCGGCCCTGCCGCCCCTTCTCTTCATGTCCCTAACCTCTCCACCTCTTGCTTGGTAGTAGAACATAGCACTGTCGAGAACATCTTTGATGTGGGTGTAATCCTTTTTGTGAATGTTCTTCGACGAGTCCAAGTAAAGAGCGTGGGAGAATCGGGGGTAGAGGATGATGAGGACGGCGCGCCCGCCGCTGCGCAAAATAAGTACACCTTAAATTAATTAGCCTCCACCGTGCAAATGAATTATTGAAATCGAAGGAAGGATAGCAGCGCGGATGACTTACACGGGATGATAAGGCACGAGAATCGCCTCCTTGTCCTTATTGGCGAGCATGAAACTGACGATGTAATCCCTCGCGTATTCACGATGCTGTGCACAGACTCCCAAGAAGCCCTCGTGCATGTAGTATGGGTCAGCGACACAGATAAAACGTATCTGCTCAACCCCAATGATGTAGTTCATGTGCAAGGCATAAAGGCGGACAAACGTAAAATCCAGCTTCTTCACGTGAAACATGTCGAATATGTAATCGAATCGGAGGAAGAACTTATCCGCGGGGAAGCCATCGACGTACGACACTTGCTGCGGAATGTTAACCATGTAGAGTGGGTATCCTGGATCTTTCGAGGCGATGAGGCCTTTCTCTACCCGCAACACATCGTCATGAAGTCTCCTTAGATCGCCGAATCTGGCCCGTAGCGCTATTTCAGGTAGGATTGGTCGACCGGGGATATGCCATTCCTCGCTGGATCATAGAATCAGCTTTTTTGCCGTTCCTCGCTCTCTTCCTAGGCTTCTTTACCACCGGATGGTCATCAATAATACGTACGTTGAGACGGTAATTCAGGCACCGACTCATGATGCTCATACCCTGAGGAGGCGCCAGTATAGACATACTGTTCAGCGCCATCGTCATCCTCATCCTCATCCATGGAGACGTCATCAGCGACTAATGGAGCCACCTGCTTACCCCATCCGCTATCACCCAACCCGACAACCGACGCTAATTGGGTAGGTGGGGTGTTGATGTTCATACCTTGCTGAGGCTGCGTGCTCGTGGGTGTGCTCCCGGCCGCCTCCAGACGAAGCAGACTCTTTGGCCACAACAGGACCCACCCATTGCAACAATCACCTAGCCGCCGCGGGGTCTCGTAGTCATCCCCCACTAGTATTAGAGGAGGCAAATTCTCATGGACCGGTTTGACACTGGCCACGGAAACCTTGAAGACGTTCGGGGGGATCGACCGGCTGTGGGACAATGGTTCCTTCGGCTCCATTATCGTCCCCTTCCCCACGTCCACCTTCTGTTCGCCGATGGTGTACAATATGGTGCACGGGGTTTCGTCGGCCTGCAAAGAAAAGTCTGCGACGTGAGACATCCGAAAGGCAACGAAAACGGGAGATTATACATTTATATTGAAGGGGGCCGGTGTGGCAGATACCGTGAGGGCGTCGAGATCAGCTAAAGAGGAGGCACCACCGAGCAGGTCCGCTTCGGGAGCCGGTGCAGGAGCAGGTGCGGGAGCCGGTGCGGGAGCAGGTGCGGGAGCCGGTGCGGGAGCAGGTGCGGCCAAGAAGTCAGCAAGGGGAAAGTCCTCTGCATTTTTTTCTGGATTTTGCCTTGTCCAAGTGTAAACGCCCGTCACCAAGGAAGTAGATATATCTGCAATCGCCTGTTTTGCGGCAGCTACCGCTGTTGCGACTGTCTGAGATGATTTCTTCTCAACCGCAATCTCAACCTTCTTGTCGATGCTTTCTTCAGTTAACCTCCGTCTTTCCTTTTTCTCCTCCGTGGTCTCACGGTAGTACTTCTTCCACGTGGCGCCGTCTCCGACACCGTGCACGCCTCCATATGACGATCGAGTATCACCAGTTGTTGTTTCAGTATGTTCAACGCCCGGTTGAATGGAGTGTCCCACTTGGGCCTCGCCAATGCCTCAGACGGCGAGTCGCTTTCGGCCGCAATCCGGTGCTGCTCTCTCTGCAAAAGGCACAAGGATCGTTTACAAATATAACTAACGTGTGTAGTCGAATTGATCAGAAACTAAAATTACCAGCAGTCTCATGAACTCCGTAATGACCGGTGTTGTCTCGTAAACCTTCTTCACTGGGTCCCAACGGTGCCGGGCCCTCAGGACGTCACGCTCCTGCGGGACGGTGAAATCCGCCAACGGGTCTGGGCTGCCCAGACTCGCGGCTTCCGCGTCCTCCTTGGCCCATTTGGACCTCTTTCCTCCATAACCACGGCTTGAGAGGTGGTGGGTCCCAATGTTCCTCTTTTGAAGCCCCTTCATGTACTTAGACTTTTCTTTGGCAGCTTCAGCCTTGCAAGCCTCCTTGAATATTTGAAACTGCTCTTCCGTGATTGTCGGACTATCCTTTACAATCTCGGAGTAGGGTTCCCCGTCGTTGATCTTTGCTTTCACTCGATTTTTCCAGGCGGCCAACACGTTGCTAAACTTGGTTATGGCGTGTTTGTTTATCTTCTTCATTGCCGGGTCCTTGTCTGGATCTTCATAATCCTTCTCATTCCGGCCCAGGAACAAGAATATCTGGTGAAACTTCTTTAGGAGGGAGCTCCTCATATTTTCTATCTTCTTTAGATTCTCATCGTTGATGGTGGCGGTTGTCCGTATGATGCAGCCTATTTGATTGCCGTAGCATGCACGCGCTTCCTCGGGCGCCCTTGGCTCAAAATTGGCGTCGTCCACCTCCGTGACCACCAGTCTAGTAGTCCTGAGTTTGTTAGGAACCCGTTGCCTCTTTGCTTTCGGTTCTACACCGGCTCCGCTCCCCGAGGCAGCACCAGTCTCAGCGCCGGTCTCGATGCTGATCTGAATCTCAGTGCCGGTCTCAGTCTCAGCACCGGTCTGCGTGTCAGTCTTAGCATCGGTCTTCGTGTCGGTCTCAGTCCCCGATGCCACTGGTGGGCCCAGCAACAAAATCTGTTGATCGTCGGTAAGGCTACAAAATTCGTCTACCGCCCGGTAGGCGTCGTCGCAATCACCAAAACCCTGTCCTTCATCGTTGCTAGCCATGTTTCCTATGATTAAATCTAGTCAATTAATTCTAGACCTAATAAAATGAATAATGACATAAAAAAGGACTATTGTTTTGCAGGAATGTTGACTCCTTCCTGGTGCGGCAAATCCCGGGCACTCGATATATCCTAGTTTGTAGCACAAGTCATGCCGAAATTCACGGGAAATTTTGGCATGACCTTTGCTAAAAAGTGGACAAATCGAGAACCTGAAATTTGCCGGAACAGAAATGAATCAACATTCCGGCAACACATAGGCCACTCAGCATCATTCCCTGGAAACAACAAAGCCACTTGGGCACAATCGAACAACTTCAATGAAAAGATATAACATGACCACTTCAATGAAAAATAAAATTTGCCTAAATTCTTTTCCTTGAAAAATAGTGGTCTTTTCAAAAATCAAAAACCTTTGCCAATCTACTTAACCTCGCTTGTTAATCCAACGAACCTAATTAACCTACCTATTTAACCTAGTTAGTTAATCTAGTTTACCTAGATAATTAACCCTAATTAAGCTAGTTAACGCAGCTAGTTCTTTGTCAAAGCCTAAAATAAATTTTTGCACTAATTAACCTGGATAATTAACCTAATTAAACTAGTTAATCTGACTAGTTCTCTGTCAAAGCCCTAACTAAGTTTTTGCACTAACCTAGATAATTAACCTAATTAAACTAGTTAACCTAACTACTTCTCTGTCAAAGCCCTAACTAAATTTTTGCCCTAACCTAGATAATTAACCTAATTAAACTGGCTAACCTATATGCATGAGAGAGAGGAGGGGTGGGGGCTTACAGATGATGGCTCCGGTGGTGGCGACGGAGGCCGTGGTGGCGAGGGAGGCAGGGGCGTCTCTGGTGACGGCGAGGGAGGCAGGGGCGTCTCCGGTGACGGCGAGGGAGGCAGGGGCGTCTCCGGTGATGGCTAGGAAGGTGGCGTCGACGGCGGCTCCGGTGACGTTGACGAGGCCGTGCGGCTCCGTGGCGTTGGGGGCGGCTCCGGTGTCGTCGACAGCGCACGGCTCTCGTGGCGTCGACGTCGGCGGCGAAGTGGGGCGATGGTGAATCGGGGAGACGGCAGCACGCGGGGTGGGTTGAGGGATTTGGGGGAGAAGTGGCCATGGGGAAACGATTTTTTGGTTAAGTCAAACATAGCGGTAGTGCGTTTAGCAAAACGCGCTATCGCTAAGATAGCTATAGCGGTTTTTGCAAAACACGCTGCTGCTATAGCTATGTAAATTTCTTCCTTTTTTAATTTCCTTTTCTGTTTCTATAGCGGGGGTCTACGACACGCGCTGTAGCTACGTTAGCTATAGCGCCTCTTACAAACACACGTTGCTGCTATGCCTTCCTCTGATTTTTCGCTTTTTCGTTTATTTTTCTTTACATTTTATTTTTTCCTTTCTCCTTTTTCTATTTCTTTAATTTTCATTTACTTTTCTATTTGTTTTTCATCTTATTTTATTTTCGTTAGTAGTAGCGCTCTTCCCTGGAAACGCGCTGCTAATTATGCCCTAGCGGTAGCGCGTTTCATCTAAGCCCGCTACTGCTATGTGTAGCCTATCATTCTGCCAATGGGAATATTAGTAGTAGCGCTTTCGCGACTACCAGCGCTACTGCTAAGTTTGTATCTGTAGCGCGGTTTCTCTTAAATCGCTACTGCTATATAGCACTAGCGCGCTTTTTTGACCCGCACTGTTGCTAAATTTCTGTGTATAAGGTTTTCCCTAGTAGTGATAAAATGCCATAACAACCTAGGATATCTCAATAATGATCTATAATTACCTCAGCTACTTCATTTATGACATAATTAGCTCACTTAGGTATAAAATGGCAGAACAACCTAGGATAGCTCAACAATTATCTATAATTAGCTTAGCTACTCCATTTATGACATAATTAGCTCACTTAGGTACAAAATGACATAACAACCTAGCATAGCTCAATAATGATCTATAATTAGCTTAACTACTTCATTTATGACATAATTAGCTCACTTAGGTACAAAATGGCATAACAACCTAGGATAGCTCAATAATTATCTATAATTAGCTTACCTACTTCATTTACCCACCTTAGTTCGAAGAAGAAGAAGAACAAGGAAGAAGAAGAAGAACAAGGAAGAAGAGGAAGAAGAAGAAGATGAAGAAGACGAAGAAGAAGAAGCAATCTTCTTCTTCTTCCTTTTCTTTTTCTTTTTCTTCTTCTTCTTCTTCTTCTTCTCCTTCTTCTTCTTCTTCTTCTTCTTCTTCTTCTTCTTCTTCTTCTAGATAGCCTTCTTCTTCTTCTAACTTCCATCTTTCCTAATTAGCAGATTTGCTTGAGATGAGGAAGCTAGCATTGATGGAAATTTGTTGCAAATTTTTACTTGTGCTTGTGCTTCCTTTTTATTTATGGAAACTTGTTGGATATGTTGTTGTTTGGGAACTTCTTGGATATCTCTTGTTGCAAACTTATTATATATATGGAAATGTTGGAAACTTATTGTTGAAATTATTTTGAAATGTGTGTTTGTGTGTGCCTATATATATATATATATATATATATATATGAAATTCTATCAAAATTGAATGAATTTAAGAAAAAAAATAGGGGCTATATAGACACTTCGCTGTCTGCTGGCGGACGACAAAGGTCTTTGTCGTTCGCCAGCAGATGGCAAAGCTACCACGTGGCAGCTACCTGTGCAACTTGGGAATTAGGGGCTGGCCAATTTGGCAGATTTGCCATCAGCCAGCAAACAACAAAGGCCTTTGCTGGCTGACGGCAAAGCACACCGTTAACCACTTAACGGACCTGAACTGCCACGTGTGCCGTCCAAGCTCTTTGTCGTTTGCCAGTAGACGGCAAAGCCTTTTTCATCTTTTCCGTCTGCCAGTTGACGGCAAAAAGGCCTTTGTCGTAGCCTATTCAACCGGACCTATTGCCCTCTGCTGGCTGACAACAAATGTCTTTGCCGTCCGCCATGTGTGCCTTTGCTGACAGCCGTGGCGGATGGCAAAGTTCCTGATTCCTGTAGTGAATGATATCTGGGTAATCCAACCGACTGCGGCGCATACCCACATTTGGAATAGACGAGGTTTTAAGGCTAGGGAGACGAGTGCTTGGCATTCACGGCTTATATAAACGGGGTAAGATTCATCTTTTCCATCCCACGCCTTCTTCCTTCCTTTGCCTCCTTCTCTCCGAGCTCTAGAGCCCGATCCTTGAAACCTCCCATTGCCATCAACCTCTCCAATCATGTCCGGATACGGCTTCCAGGGCAAGTGGGCAGCGTCCTCTGTGAGGGAGAAGGACATCAAGGAGCTCTAGGATGCGGGATACCTAAGTACGGGCATCGCATACAGGGTCCCTGCCAAGAAGCAAATCATCCCCACCACAAAGCCTAGCGAAAGGGTGGTATTTATCCCCCACTTCCTCCATGGACTAGGGTTTCCACATCACCCCTTCGTCCGCGTCCTCATGTTCTATTACTGGCTAGATTTCCATGATCTAGCCCCAAACTCATTCCTCCACATCTCGACATTTATCGTCCTATGCGAGGTGCTCCTCCGCATCCCCCCAACTCCAGTCTTTGGTTTAAAGTGTTCAACATGAAGCCAAAGGTGGTGGATGGGGAGCATGCAAACAACAGAGGTGCGATGGTGAGCAAGCTTACAAATGTCATCAGGCCCAAAGGGGCTTTCGTGGAGACAGTGAAAATATGGCAACAGGAGTGGTTCCACATCACCGAACCCCCAATGCGGCTAGTGTCGTGGATCAACAATGGCTTGGACTGGGGGTCAGCGGACGAGGTGACAATGCTTCAAAAACGCACCAAAAACATCATAAAGAGGGAAACTGACCTCCCCGACATGGTCTAGGTGATGTTATTCTGCCGGATCCTTCCCTGCCAGCACCGACATCTCCACATGTGGGAGTTTAATCCGTAAGGGCCACGAACCCTGCAACGATTCTCCGGTATGACGCACGAAGACATCTGTAGGCTAGTTTTCAAGGCTGAGAAGTAGAAGTCATGGCCGGAGAAGACCGACGACATCGTCCTCGACTGTGCTCACCCAGCCACTCCGGTAAGTTTTTAGTTTCTGAACATGACTCAATTAGGATAACACAGGGGTGTATTGAAACTCTCATTTTTGAAATAGGGCTGGACAAAGAAGGCGGAGCGGATCAAGTTTCCGGCTCTGCTAGCTGAAACCCCCGCTGATCCTCTGCTGACAAGGATGCTGGTTCCGGCCCCGTACCAGGCGCTGGAGAAGAAAACCAAGAAGAAAGGCAAGGAGGCCAAAACAGCCCCCGCCGCAAAGGTCCTTCGAACACTATGTCCAAGGAGTCCGAAGTCCTCTCCTCCCATGAGGGAGATGAAGATGAGAAGGAGGAGGAGGAAGAGAGCAACTCTCCCCCAAAGGGGAGGAGGAGGAAAAGGGCGGCTTCTGTAGACCCAGAGGCGGAGGCGTCCAAGAGGGGGAGAGTATCCCACATGGACGAATCAGATTCAGATGCCGAAGTCATCCCCGAGTACCGCCCGAGGTCAAAGCCCCTGGCCGAATCGTAAGTTTCTCCAGATGCCTTACATACCTTGGCATTTACAATTATCATTTTTTAACATGTTGTACTGTGTGTTTCAGTCCAGCCCGCGACCTCCGTCAAATATCATCTTCTGGGAATTTGTTGGAGCCGGGGATGGTGGAGAGCAAGACGACTTAGCGAGCCTCCCCACCTACTGCTCCGGACGACACAGAAGTCGTGTCCCGGAGGTCCCCTCCAGGCAATGAAGAGGTGCAAAAGGTCGTCAGGACGGCGCTAGAGGATAATGCCTCGGCTGCCGAAGACATGGGGGGCCAACTCCCATGGAGACTGAGAACGGGGGCCATGACCAATCCGGCCCCCAGCCGCACACTATTCTGGGAACCCATACAGTCCCGCAATGCAGCGAGCGACCCCCTTTGATGGAGGGGGGAGCGTCGATTGCACCGGTGACCTCCATGAATCCGGAAGCGCCGGATAATTTGACGGAAGCGCTTCGTCGTGCTTCCATCGTGGAGGAGCACCGCACCCTTATGGGTGTGGTGGTTGAGAAGATTCAGTCCGCCAAAAGCGGGCTGAACGAAGCCTTTACTAGCCTGTTAATGGGATTTGAGGTATGCGATGTAATTTTCTAACCGATTTCAATAAAGAGATATACATGTGTGTACATAGTAGCCCCTAAGACTCTATCCGGTTTCAAATAAGCCGGACAGAGGATCACAAAGTGTTCGGGAGAGGTGACATTCTATTATACAACAGGCTTCCCTGCTAGCGGCGAGCGCCCAGTCCGCCGAAGTTTCCGAAGAAGGTTGGTCGATGAATAGGTTGTCCACATCAATAAGCGGTTTGAGGAGACGCAAGATATGCATACATTGAGTATAAGTCTCCAAGCATAGATATTTTAATCATTTGATGACAGACTAAGAAGTGTTTTAACTGTGCTCGTAGTCGACAATGATGACGTCGAGTCCCTCAAACGCGCCCTTGCCGAAGCCAAGAAGGAGGCAGAAGCGAGCATGGAAGCCGCAGACAAGGTGGCTGAACGCTTAGAAGAGGAGAAGACCACCCGCTAACAACATGAGGCACGGGTGGGTGAGGTTGAAAAAGAGCTCAAGGACGCCATTGCTAGATATGAGTCCTTGGAGGAGACGAGCTCGGAATAGGCCGCGGTGCTTGCCAAAGCCCGTGACAGCCTAAAGGAAGCCCGGGCTAATGCCCAGGACGCTCGCCAGGAAATCCAGGAGGCAAGGCATATTGCGGCTGGTAAGGCCTTTATTATGCAGAGTAGGTAGCTGGTAAGGCCTTTATTATGTAGAGTAGGTATACCAATGGAAGATATATTTTACTAACCTGAGTTCGGAGTTCTCTAGGCGTCTTTGCTGATCTGCCAAGAAGCATTGCAGACGCCGCCGCATTCTTCTGAGCCGAAGAGGGCAGCTCCACAGAGAAAATGTTCTGGTCGCAGTACCTAGCGCCGGAGCTTCCAGTGTCCCTGAGTGAACAGATGAAGCAGTTGTCCAAGCCGCATTGGAGGGCTGGTCTGGCCATGAAGGATGTGGTAGTCCGTCACTGTCCGGCCGAAGCCGTACCCAACAGCCACTCCGGGCTCGTGCAGAAGCTGGTGGAGGTGCTCCCTCGGATTGATGCCCTTAAGGAGTCATGCTGTATTGAGAGTGCTCGGAGGGCCTTTGCCCACGTGAAGGTTCAGTGGGCGAAGGTGAAAGCCACCGAGGTTTCAACCGCAGGGCCACCTGAGGGCAAGGAGCACCGTCGACCGGAGAGGTACTTCGACGAGGTCCTTGACGGAGCCCATATTGTAGAGGGCCAGTGCTCCAAGGACATAATGTTTGAGTAGTTGTGTCCGGTTTGTAAGAGCAATGTAATGAACTCGTAATGTGTGATAAATATGATTATGCTTTATTATGAGTTTATCCTCCTATTAGTTGTTGTTATGTCTGAAAGTTTACCAGTTGTCAGCTTCAGCCCCCATGTAGATGCTACAGGGGTGTCCGGGAACGCATGACCGCACTTTATCCAACGTCTTGGTCCAATGTAGGAGGCTTTTTGCGAAATGAATCTCGCCATCAAACTATACGGTTTTAGTACTTTCATTTTAGCCATAAGAGTCCATTGGTGGCGCTAATTACTTAGCCCCTCATTGTATGATCGGCAATCCGGAGTGCGGTGCCCTTACAACGTGGCTGTTCAAAAACCCAGTCCCTCGTATAACACGACATAAATCGCGATAGTATAACACTAAGTCACCGGATCGCTGATCCGCTCTCGCTTATCATGACAGCCAGTTTTCAGCTTTGTCTACTGAGGTACTTGATCGGACGAACTGGAAATACAATCGTAGCCATTCTCCCTTTACTACCTTATCGAACTTGCGGAACGTAAGGTGGCAAACATGGGAGCCGGGCAACCAAACTATAGACCAAAGACATGATTCGGAGCAGATGCATATAATGCAATATCTGGGACACTGAAGAGTTCCCTATGGGAGTTCAGACTTAAGAATTAGGGCCGGAGACAGCCCCTTGTATGAAGACCGTGTCAAGCCACGTAAGCTCATTGACCGTAAGGGGGAGCACGGATAATAAGGTGAAAATCCAAAGAAATCAACCAAGAAGGTGATAAGCGTTTGTGTCCTTCGTTTCTTTATTGATATATCAACTACTGGCAATGTCGTTCAATATGAGGGTCATGTTACATGCCCAGGGAAAAAAAGGAAAATATTTTACATAAGGGAAAGTCTATCATAGGGCCTTGATACGTCCAATTTGCATCATGATTTTATATCAATATTTATTGCATTATGGGCTGTCATTACACATTATATCTCAATACTTATGGCTATTCTCTCTTATTTTACAAGGTTTACCATGAAGAGGGGGAATGCCGACAATTGGAATTCTGGCTGGAAAAGGAGCACATTTTGGAAACCTATTCTGCACAACTCCAAAAGTCCTAAAACTCCACGAAACAACTTTCTGGATTTATTAAGAATTTATGAGCGAAAGAAATAAGCCAGGGGGCCCACACCCTATCCAGGAGACAGGGGGCGCGCCCCCCTGTAGGGCGCAACCCCCTATCGCTTGGGCCCCCTGGTGGGCCTCCGGCGTCCATCTTTTCCTATATTATCACTTTTACCCTGGAAAAAATTGTGAGCAAGCTTACGGGACGAAACTCTGCCGCCACGAGGCGGAACCTTTTCACTATCAATCTAGGGCTCTGGCGGAGCTGTTCTGTCGGGGACAGTTCCCTCCGGGAGGGGGAAATCATCACCAACGTCATCACCAATGATCGTCTCATCGGGAGGAGGTCAATCTCCATCAACATCTTCACCGGCACCATCTCCTCTCAAAACCCTAGTTCATCTCTTGTATCCAATCTTGTATCAAAACCACAAATTGGTACCTGTAGGTTGCTAGTAGTGTTGATTACTCCTTGTAGTTGATGCTAATTGGTTTACTTGGTGGAAGATCATATGTTCAGATCCTTTATGCATAATATTACTCCTCTAATTATGAACATGAATATGCTTTGTGAGTAGTTACATTTGTTCCTGAGGACATGGGTGAAGTCTTGCTATTAGTAGTCATGTGAATTTGGTATTCGTTCGATATTTTGATGAGATGTATGTTGTCTTTCCTCTAGTGGTGTTATGTGAACGTCGACTACATGACACTTCACCATTATTTGGGCCTAGAGGAAGGCATAGGGAAGTAATAAGTAGATGATGGGTTGCTAGAGTGACAGAAGCTTAAACCCTAGTTTATGCGTTGCTTCGTTAGGGGTTGATATGGACCCATATGTTTAATGATGTGGTTAGGTTTACCTTAATACTCCTTTTTGTAGTTGCGGATGCTTGCAATAGGGGTTAATCATAAGTGGGATGCTTGTCCAAGTTAGGGCAGTACCCAAGTGCCGGTCCACCCACATATCAAATTATCAAAGTACCGAACGCGAATCTTACGAACGTGATGAAAACTAGCTTGACGATAATTCCCAATGTGTCCTCGGGAGCTCCTTCTTCATTATTAGAATTTGTCCAGGCTTATCCTTTGCTACATAAAGGATTGGGCCACCTTGCTGCACTTTATTTACTTTATTTACTTTTTGCTCGTTACTATTTATCTTATCACAAAACTATCTATCACCTACTATTTCAGTGCTTGCAGAGAAAACCTTACTGAAAACCGCTTATCATTTCCTTCTGCTCCTCGTTGGGTTCGACACTCTTACTTATCGAAAGGACTACGATAGATCCCCTACACTTGTGGGTCATCAAGACTCTTTTCTGGCGCCGTTGCCGGGGAGTGTAGCGCTTTTGGTGAGTGGAACTTGGTAAGGAAACATTTATATAGTGTGCTGAAATTTTCTGTTACTTGTCACTATGGAAACTAATCCTTTGAGGGGCTTGTTTGGGGTATCTTCACCCCAACCAGAAGAGCAAAGAGATGCTCCTCAACCTACTGAACCTTATGAAAATATTCACTTTGAGATTCCTTCGGGTATGATAGAAAAACTGCTAGCTAATCCTTTTGCAGGAGACGGAACATTGCATCCCGACTTACACCTTATCTTTGTGGATGAAGTTTGTGGATTATTTAAGCTTGCAGGTATCCCCGATGATGTTGTCAAAAGGAAGGTCTTCCCTTTATCTTTGAAGGGAGATGCAATGACATGGTATAGGCTATGTGATGATACGAGATTTTGGAATTATAAGCGACTGAAGTTGGAATTTCACCAGAAGTTCTATCCTATGCATCTTGTTCATCGTGATCGTAATTACATATATAATTTCTGGCCTCGCGAAGGAGAAAGCATCGCTCAAGCTTGGGGGAGGCTTAAGTCAATGTTATATTCATGCCCCAATCATGAGCTCTCTCGGGAAATGATTATTCAGAATTTTTATGCTCGGCTTTCTCTTGATAATCGCAACCTGCTCGATACTTCCTGTGCTGGTTCCTATATGCTGAAGACTATTGATTTCAAATGGGACTTATTGGAAAGAATTAAACGCAACTCTGAAGATTGGGGTTCCGACGATGGTAAGGAGTCAGGTATGACACCTAAGTTCGATTGTGTTAAATCTTTTATGGATACCGATGCTTTCCGTGGATTTAGCTCTAAGTATGGACTTGACTCTGAGATAGTAGCTACTTTTTGTGAAACTTTTGCTACTCACGTTGATCTCCCTAAAGAGAAGTGGTTTAAATATAATCCTCCTGTTGAAGTGAAAGTAGTTGCACCTATTACAGTCGAAGAAAAGACTATTACATATAGTGATCCTATTATTCCTACTGCTTATGTCGAAAAACCTCCTTTTCCTGTTAGGATAAAAGATCATGTTAAAGCTTCGACTGTTGTTCGTAAGAGTAATACTAGGACCTATACACCTCCTGAGCAAATTAATGTTGAACCTGGTATTGCTATGATTAAAGATCTCTTGGATGAGGACTTAGATGGGCATGTTATCTCTTTCTTGGGTGAAACTGCTAATATTGCTAGACCCGATACTAAGACACGTAGACCTGTTGTAGGCACGCCTGTTATTTCTGTTAAAATAGGAGATCATTGTTATCATGGCTTATGTGATATGGGTGCTAGTGCTAATGCGATACCTTATGATCTTTATAAAGAAATTATGCACGATATTGCACCTGTTGAATTAGAAGACATTGATGTTACTATTAAGCTTGCTAATAGGGACACCATTAAACCTATTGGGATTGTTAGAGATGTTGAAGTCTTGTGTGGGAAGATTAAATACCCTGCTGATTTTCTTGTTCTTGGTTCCCCACAAGATGATTTTTGTCCCATTATTTTTGGTAGACCCTTCTTGAATACTGCTAGTGCTAAGATTAATTGTGAAAAGAATATTGTCACTGTTGGCATAGATGGTATGTCTCATGAGTTTAATTTCGCTAAGTTTAGTAGACAACCTCGTGAAAGGGAACCACCTAGTAAGGATGAAATTATTGGTCTTGCTTCCATTGCTGTTCCTCCAACTGATCCGTTAGAACAATATTTGTTAGACCATGAAAACGATATGTTTATGAAGGAAAGGGAAGAAATAGATGAAGTGTTCCTTAAACAAGAACCTATGCTAAAACATAACCTTCCCGTTGAAATTCTTGGGGATCCCCCTCCACCCAAGGGTGATCCCGTGTTCGAACTCAAACCCTTACCTGATAATCTCAAGTATGCTTATCTTGATGAAAAAGAAATATATCCTGTTATTATTAGTGCTAACCTTTCAGAGAAAGAAGAAGAAAGATTATTGAAAACTCTGAAGAAGCACCGAGCTGCTATTGGATATACTCTGGACGATCTTAAGGGCATTAGTCCCACATTATGTCAACACAAAATTTCAGTGGAGAAAGATGCCAAACCAGTTAGAGATCCTCAAAGACGATTAAACCCCAAAATGAAGGAAGTGGTAAGAAAGGAGATTCTAAAACTCCTTGAGGCAGGTATTATTTATCCCGTTGCTGATAGTGAATGGGTAAGCCCTGTCCATTGTGTCCCTAAAAAGGGAGGTATTACCGTTGTTCCTAATGATAAAGATGAATTGATCCCGCAAAGAATTATTACAGGCTATAGGATGGTAATTGATTTCCGTAAGTTAAATAAAGCTACTAAGAAAGATCATTACCCTTTACCTTTTATTGATCAAATGCTAGAAAGGCTATCCAAACACACACATTTTTGCTTTCTAGATGGTTATTCTGGCTTCTCTCAAATACCTGTGTCCGCGAAGGATCAATCTAAAACTACTTTTACTTGCCCTTTTGGTACTTTTGCTTATAGACGTATGCCTTTTGGTTTATGTAATGCACCTGCTACCTTTCAAAGATGCATGATGGCTATATTTTCTGATTTTTGTGAAAAGATTTGTGAGGTATTCATGGATGACTTCTCCGTCTATGGATCCTCTTTTGATGATTGTTTGAGCAACCTTGATCGAGTTTTGCAGAGATGCGAAGACACTAGTCTCGTCCTGAATTGGGAAAAGTGTCACTTTATGGTTAATGAAGGCATTGTCTTGGGGCACAAGATCTCCGAGAGAGGTATTGAAGTTGATAAAGCCAAAGTTGATGCTATTGAAAAGATGCCATGTCCCAAGGACATAAAAGGTATAAGAAGTTTCCTTGGTCATGCCGGCTTTTATAGGAGGTTCATTAAGGACTTTTCTAAAATCTCTAGGCCTCTGACTAATTTATTGCAAAAAGATATTCCTTTTGTCTTTGATGATGATTGTGTAGAAGCATTTGAAACACTTAAGAAAGCTTTGATCACTGCACCTATTGTTCAGCCACCTGATTGGAATTTACCTTTTGAAATTATGTGCGATGCTAGTGATTATGCTGTAGGTGTTGTTTTAGGGCAAAGAGTCGATAAGAAATTGAATGTTATCCAGTATGCTAGTAAGACTCTTGATACTGCCCAGAGAAATTATGCTACTACTGAAAAAGAGTTCTTAGCAGTTGTGTTTGCATGTGATAAGTTTAGACCTTATATTGTTGATTCCAAAGTTACTATTCACACTGATCATGCTGCTATTAAATATCTTATGGAAAAGAAAGATGCTAAGCCTAGACTCATTAGATGGGTTCTCTTGCTCCAAGAATTTGACTTGCATATTATTGATAGAAAGGGAGCTGAGAACCCCGTTGCAGACAACTTGTCTAGGTTAGAGAATGTTCTTGATGACCCACTGCCTATTAATGATAGTTTTCCTGATGAACAATTAGCGGTTGTCAATGCTTCTCGTACTGCTCCTTGGTATGCTGATTATGCTAATTACATTGTTGCTAAATATATACCGCCTAGTTTCACATACCAGCAAAAGAAAAAGTTCTTTTATGATTTAAGACATTACTTCTGGGATGATCCACACCTTTATAAAGAAGGAGTAGATGGTATTATTAGACGTTGTGTGCCTGAGCATGAACAGGAACAAATCCTACGCAAGTGTCACTCTGAATCTTATGGAGGACACCACGCTGGAGATAGAACTGCACACAAGGTACTACAATCTGGTTTTTATTGGCCTACTCTCTTCAAAGATGCTCGTAAGTTTGTCTTATCTTGTGATGAATGTCAAAGAATAGGTAACATTAGTAGACGTCAAGAAATGCCTATGAATTATTCTCTTGTTATTGAACCGTTTGATGTTTGGGGCTTTGATTATATGGGACCTTTTCCTGCCTCCAATGGTTATACACATATTTTAGTTGCTGTTGATTACGTTACTAAGTGGGTAGAAGCTATTCCAACTAGTAGTGCTGATCATAACACTTCTATTAAAATGCTTAAAGAAGTTATTTTTCCGAGGTTTGGAGTCCCTAGATATCTTATGACTGATGGTGGTTCACACTTTATTCATGGTGCTTTCCGTAAGATGCTTGCTAAGTATGATGTCAATCATAGAATCGCATCTCCTTATCACCCGCAGTCTAGTGGTCAAGTAGAGTTGAGCAATAGAGAGCTCAAATTAATTTTGCAAAAGACTGTGAATAGATCTAGAAAGAATTGGTCCAAAAAACTTGATGATGCATTATGGGCCTATAGAACTGCATACAAAAATCCTATGGGTATGTCTCCATATAAGATGGTTTATGGAAAAGCATGTCATTTACCTCTTGAACTTGAACATAAAGCATATTGGGCTATTAAAGAGCTCAATTATGACTTCAAACTTGCCGGTGAGAAGAGGTTGTTTGATATTAGCTCACTTGATGAATGGAGAACCCAAGCATATGAGAATGCCAAGCTTTTCAAAGAAAAAGTCAAACGCTGGCATGATAAGAGGATACAAAAGCGTGAGTTTAACGTAGGAGATTATGTGTTATTATTCAACTCTCGTTTAAGATTTTTTGCAGGAAAACTTCTCTCAAAATGGGAAGGTCCCTACGTTATCGAGGAGGTCTATCGTTCTGGTGCTATAAAAATCAACAACTTCGAAGGCACAAATCCGAGGGTGGTTAACGGTCAAAGAATTAAACATTATATTTCAGGTAATCCTATCAATGTTGAAACTAATATTATTGAAACCATAACCCCCGAGGAATACATAAGAGACACTTTCCAGAATGTTCCAGACCCCGAAAAGGCATAGGTACGTGGTACGGTAAGTAAACCGACTCCAAAACAACTCTAATGGCAATTTTTATCAGTTTTGGATTATTTAAGAATTTTAGGAAGAAAAAAGTAGTCCGAAAGGGACACGAGGCTCCCAGTAGAGAGGAGGTCGCACCCCCCTGTAGGGCGCGCCCCCTGTCTCGTGGGCACCTCGTGTGCCTCCCGGACTCTGTTTTCTTGTATGTTACGTATTTTGGTCGGTAAAAATTCATTATATATACTCCCGAAGGTTTTGACCACCGTATCACGCAAATATCCTCTGTTTTCGTTTCGAGCTGTTTCTGTTTCAGATCTAGAGCATCATGTCGTCTCCAAGCGCTCCCAAGGACAAGTTTTTCGAGAGGGTTATCAACCCCTATCTCGCGGAGGTGCTGCATCACCCTCAAACCATTGAGATGCATGAGGGGGTGCTGCACATCCGCGATGTGGAGGGACCAAGGCGTACCGGGAGCATGGAGACAAAGCTCGAAGCCATGGAGCAAGAAGATTTTCAAGTGTCAAGAGATGGTGGAGCGTGGACTCAATGCCAACCAGATGATGATCACGGAGTTCACCAACAACCACAAGCTGGATGCCAAAGTCATTGGGGAGACCATCTTCAAGCTTCAAGAGAAAATCGAGCACCTCCAAGCCCAGATTTATGACCTGCAAAACCAGAACTGTGAGTATGAATATAGATTCAAGCGAATGAGTTTGGCTGCAGATTTAAGGATCCCGGAGACTCGATCATCCTTTTATGATGGAGAGCCTATGCCTTGGAAGACGGACGACAAGCCTACATCATCAACAATTCCCACTTCACCACCTCCGAAGAAATAATCACTTGGGTATGGGCACTCCCCTTGGCAACTGCCAAGCTTGGGGGAGGTGCCCCGGTATCGTATCACCATCACACTCCTATCTTTACCGCTTTATTTAGTTCGATCCTTTTAGTAGTATCTTGATCTAGTAGATTGAAGTTTTGATATCAAGTAGTTTTGAGTTTTGCATTGTGATCTCTTTATGTAAGCGAGTCCGTGTGCTATCTATAATAAAGATTAGTGTTGAGTCAAGGGCTTTGCTATGTTGCTATGATCTTGAGAAAGTAGAAAGAACAAAAGAGTTCATATTGATCTTATGGATAGTGATAACTTCACACATAGAAAGTATGAGGCATAAAAATTGTTGAGAGTTGATGAACGTAGCCTTGGTCATCGTTGCATTTAATAGGAAGTGATAAGGAAAGAGGGGTTCACATATAAATATATTATCTTGGACATCTTTTATGATTGTGAAGCACTCATTAAGTATGACATTCTAAAAGAGTTGATGTTGGACAAGGAAGACAACGTAATGGTTTATGTTTTCTGACATCTCAGTTAAAGTATATTGTCATTGACCTTCCAAACATGTTGAGCTTGCCTTTCCCCCTCTTCCTAGCCAAATTCCTTGCACCAAGTAGAGATACTACTTGTGCTTCCAAATATCCTCAAACCCAGTTTTGCCATGAGAGTCCACATACCTACCTATGGATTGAGTAAGATCCTTCAATTAAGTTGTCATCGGTGCAAGCAATAAAAATTGCTCTCTAAATATGTATGACTTATTAGTGCAGAGAAAATAAGCTTTGTACGAACTTGTTGTGGATGTAATAAAAGTGATGGATTGCATAATAAAGGTCCACATACAAGGGGCAATATAAAGTGACGTTCTTTTGCATTAAGATTTCGTGCATCAACCCTAAACGCGCATGACAACCTCTGCTGCCCTCTGCGAAGGGCTTATCTTTTACTTTATGTTTTTACTTTATGCTTGAGTCAAGGTGATCCTCACCTTTCCCTTTTTCATTTTACATATATCCAATTGGATGTAAGTTGGCATAGGCTATTATTGTTGACATCACCTAAAGGTGAATACGTTGGGAGGCAACACAATAAGCCCCTATCTTTCTCAGTGTCCGGCTGAAACTCTATAACCACAAGTATTGCGTGATTGTTAGCAATTATGGGAGACTACGAGATAGTTGAGTATGTGAGCTTGTTCAAAAGCTCTATTATTGACTCTTTCTGATGTTACGATAAATTGCAATTGCTTCAATGACTGAAATTATAGTTTGTTAGTTCCCAATGAAGTTTATGAACCATACTTGACATTGTGAATGGCTTATTACTTGAGCATAGGAAATCATATGACAAAATCTATATATGTTACTGTTATTACAATGATCATGATTCCCTCATGTCCGTATTTTATTTTTATCGACACCTCTATCTCTAAACATGTGGACATATTTTTCGATTTCGGCTTCCGCTTGAGGACAAGCTGTCTAAGCTTGGGGGAGTTGATGCATCCATTTTGCATCATGCTTTTATATCAATATTTATTGCATTATGGGCTGTCATTACACATTATATCTCAATACTTATGGCTATTCTCTCTTATTTTACAAGGTTTACCATGAAGAGGGGGAATGCCGGCAGCTGGAATTCTGGCTGGAAAAGGAGCAAACGTTGGAAACCTATTCTGCACAACTCCAAAAGTCCTGAAACTCCACGAAACAACTTTTGGATTTATTAAGAATTTATGAGCGAAAGAAATAGGCCAGGGGGCCCACACCCTGTCCAGGAGACAGGGGGCGGCCCCCCCTGTAGGGCGCGGCCCCCTATCTCCTGGGCCCCCTGGTGGGCCTCCGGCGTCCATCTTCTGCTATATCATCACTTTTACCCTGGAAAAAATCATGGGCAAGCTTACGGGACGAAACTCCGCCGCCACGAGGCGGAACCTTGGCGGAATCAATCTAGGGCTCTGGCGGAGCTGTTCTGCCGGGGACACTTCCCTCCGGGAGGGGGAAATCATCACCAACGTCATCACCAACGATCCTCTCATCGGGAGGGGGTCAATCTCCATCAACATCTTCACCAGCACCATCTCCTCTCAAAACCCTAGTTCATCTCTTGTATCCAATCTTGTATCAAAACCACAAATTGGTACCTGTGGGTTGCTAGTAGTGTTGATTACTCCTTGTAGTTGATGCTAATTGGTTTACTTGGTGGAAGATCATATGTTCAGATCCTTTATGCATATTATTACTCCTCTGATTATGAACATGAATATGCTTTGTGAGTAGTTACGTTTGTTCCTGAGGACATGGGTGAAGTCTTGCTATTAGTAGTCATGTGAATTTGGTATTCGTTCGATATTTTGATGAGATGTATGTTGTCTTTCCTCTAGTGGTGTTATGTGAACGTCGACTACATGACACTTCACCATTATTTGGGCCTAGAGGAAGGCATAGGGAAGTAATAAGTAGATGATGGGTTGCTAGAGTGACAGAAGCTTAAACCCTAGTTTATGTGTTGCTTCGTTAGGGGTTGATATGGACCCATATGTTTAATGTTGTGGTTAGGTTTACCTTAATACTCCTTTTTTAGTTGCATATCCTTGCAATAGGGCTTAATCATAAGTGGGATGCTTGTCCAAGTTAGGGCAGTACCCAAGTGCCGGTCCACCCACATATCAAATTATCAAAGTACCGAACACGAATCCTGCAAACGTGATGAAAACTAGCTTGATGATAATTCCCAATGTGTCCTAAGGAGCTCCTTCTTCATTATTAGAATTTGTCCAGGCTTATCCTTTGCTACATAAAGGATTGGGCCACCTTGCTGCACTTTATTTACTTTATTTACCTTTTGCTCGTTACTATTTATCTTATCACAAAACTATTTATCACCTACTATTTCAGTGCTTGCAGAGAAAACCTTACTGAAAACCGCTTATCATTTCCTTCTACTCCTCGTTTGGTTCAAAAATCTTACTTATCGAAAGGACTACGATAGATCCCCTACACTTGTGGGTCATAAGGCCTAAAAAAACGTAGTTCAGGAAAGGAACTCCAATGATGCCCTGCCGCACGTCTGCGCCTTTCCTCCTTAGTAGTGGGTCCTTTGAGAGGATCGTTGGATGGTTGTGATATGCTGGCCTTAAAGGGATCTCCTGTAACAACCATCTTCTAAGTAGGGCTCTTGATGAACCTGTGTTAAAAGGAAAAAGGTGTATGCGGTCCAATTATTGTCGAGCTGTGTAATGGACCTATTCCGCAGTGTGCCTCCTACGCCACCCAAGGTATTTTTAGTGCATAGTTATGTATGCATGGTACATAAGCCGCATCCTGATGGAGTGGTCGGCAGAGGCCGAAATGCTAATCAATGTCCATATCCATTGATTTAGCGTTGTTATGCATGGATCGCACTCGTTTGGGTGCGTCGTTGGCTTTATTGGCCAGCGAGCTATTTGGCTTGATAAGGCCGATGTACACTTTGGCTGCGAGGGCCGCAGTGTGCTCTTCAGTATGGAGTGAGCGCTCCATATTACCATTGACTGTAATGACGCCACGAGGTCCAGTCATTTTGAGCTTCAAGTAAGCATAGTGCGGAATTGTGTTAAAGCGGGCGAAGGCATATCGTCCAAGCATTGCATATATCATATTCACTATCCTCCCCTCGGGGGGAAACTGCTTTTGACCCCCGGTGTTCGGCTGACGGGGCTCATCCTTGTATTCTATTCGAGGCCCTTTCCCTTGTTTTTGGTATTTAACTTACCAGCCTTCTTGAAGACCCAACCGTCCCTGTTGGTATGGTTTGTAGGTTTATCGGGTGTGCCATGAATCTGGCAGGGCCTCTCGGGGATTTTGTCTAAGCTGGATGGCCCATCCTTGCTACCTTTAAAATGTTTCTTCTGTTGACTGGACTTAGGACCGCAGAATCCGGCATTGACAACCATATCGTCTATGTTGTTGGTGCTATTGTTCTGAAGTTTGTTTTTATTGCAGCGAGGTGTGCCATTGCCATCTCGCACCTCACAGGTGCCAGGGTCACCTGAGCTGTTGCTTCTATGACCCAGCCAGCTGTCTTTGCCCGCATAGAAGCGGGTCATGAGCGTCGTTAATGTTGCCATGGTCTTTGGCTTTTCTTGCCCAAGGTGTCGGACGAGCCATTCGCCAAGGACGTTGTGCTTGAAGGCCGCTAAGGCTTCTGCGTCCGGATAGTCTATGATCTGGTTCTTTTTAGTTAAGAACCGATTCCAGAGCTTGCGGGGTGATTCACCTGGCTGCTGAATTATGTGACTCAAGTCATCCGCATCCGGTGGCTGGACATAAGTGCCATGGAAGTTAGCCCTAAAGGCATCCTCTAGGTCTTCCCAGGTTCCAATGGAGTTTTTTGGGAGGCTGTTTAGCTAGTGCCGTGCTGGTCCCTTCAGCTTCAGAGGGAGATATTTAATGTCGTGGAGGTCATCTCCTCGAGCCATATGAATGTGGAGAAGAAAGTCTTCAATCCAGACGGCTCAATCCATCGTTCCATCGTATGGCTCGATGTTTATGGGTTTAAACCCTTCAGAAAACTAATGTTCCATAACCTCATTGGTAAAGCATAAGGGGTGTACGACTCCTCTATATTTGGCGATGTCGTGGCAGAGATCTATTGACATCTGGGTTCGGTACTGATCCCGAACATGGTAGCGATCGTCACGCTGGGCTGCATAGCCATTATCTCATGCTGGGGCACGCCCTACTACTATAAAAAGGCCTGCTAGTGGCGCACCTGTTTTCGCTACTAATGGCGCACTAAAGGTGTGCCACTAGAATCACGCCATTAGAATTTTTTACTAATGGCGCACCACTGGTGCGCCATTAGTATACCAGACACTAATGGCGCACCTGTAGTGCGCCATTAGTATGCCTAGAGGTGTGCCAATACTATCACACTTAGTAATGGCGCACCACATAGGAGTGCGCCATTAGTAACAATTTTTTTTGAATTTTCTTTATTTTTTTTCATTTTTTTCTTAATCTCGGGTCACTATGGCTTAATCTCGGGTCAATATGATTAATCTCGGGTCAAATCACACTCCATGGTCAAACTTCCCGAAAGGTCACCCATCCTCACACTACTCTAGCCCAAGAACGCTTAACTTTAGAGTTCTATCCACCCCCAGCACCAGCTCACTTCACACGCACTTGTTGTTATATCTAACATATCAATCCTATTAAACCTTGTTGATGTTTAGGACTTTGTTCATGTTCATGAGTGTGATGAAATTTTGAAAAATTATTTCAAACTTCCGTTCATATTACCTATCATATTTTGAAAAAAAATTCCCAAAAAAAATTCTAAACTATTTTTTTTCTGTTACTAGTGGCGCACCTAGCAAACGGTGCGCCACTAGTAAGTTTAATTTTTTTTGATTTTTTGCCTCCAGATCTAAAAAGCCCCGTAACTTTTTTCTGTTAGGTTGTTGAGGATTTTGAAAATGTTTAACAGGGTTCCCCCAGTAAAATTTGGATGTAACTTTTCGAGTAGATGATTTTTCATATAAAAAACTTTTTCATCCGAGTTAGTATGCAAAAGTTATGCCCATTTTACAAATTCTCGAGAGATTTTGCAAATAAAGTCGAAATTCATATTTGCAAATTTTCCCAACAACTAGACCACATATCACATGGGACACTTATTTTATTTTATTTTTTTGACATTTCCATAATTTTCTTTTATTTTTTTTAAAACTGAAAAGGCGGTCCACGAGGGGGGGTGCATTCGGTGGAATTTTTGGGCCAAGTTAGTAATGACGCACCGTGGGAGTGGTGCTCCATTACTAGTTAAACTAGTAATGGCGCACCACACCCACGGTGCGCCATTACTAGTTTTGAAAAAATATATTAAAAAAATTTGATTTTTTTTTGAAAAAAAACGTAGTAATGGCGCACCAGTGGACAGTGCGCCATTACTAGTTAAAATTACTGTCCATTGGTGCGCCATTACTAACAATTTTTTTTGTTTTTTTGCAAAACTACTAATGGCGCACGGTGGGTGTGGTGTGCCATTACTATGTCAACTAGTAATGGCGCACTATCCCACGGTTCGCCATTAGTAACTAATTTTTTTATAATTTTTTTTCAAAACTACTAATGGCGCACCACTCACGAGGTGCGCCATTAGTAATATATTACTAATGGCGCACCACATACATGGTAAGCCATTAGTGTCCATATTATCTATAACCCTTTTCCTAGTATTGCCCCCTAGATCCATAGATGGACCGGGTCTGACCAGCTTTATAAGGTAGGTCATGTTGCAAATCATATGTATAGCCCGTGGCTGCAGTCTCCCTGCCTCTTCGATGAGGGGGCATGGGTTGGTATTCGGCTTGATATGCCGCTTTATCCTGTCCACGTGGTGGTTGGTCTGGTTAGTCTGCCTAATTGTATTTCGATGGTTTGGTTCAAGGACTTCGCCGTCGAATTGAGGCAACAACTTACGCCTAGGGTAACTTTTGACAGGTCGCTCTTGGCCGTATTCCTCAGCGGCCAGGACCTCAGTCCACCTTTCGTTCAGTGTGTCTTGCTCTTCTTTGAGCTGCTTCTGCTTTCTCTTCAGGCTCCGGGCTGTAGCAATAAGCTGTCGCTTGAAGCGTTCTTGGTCGAGGGGTTCCTTTGGGACAATGAAGTCCTCGTCACCGAGGCTGACCTCCTCTTAGAATTCTGGCATGTAGCTGCTATCCTCCGTGTCTTCATTGTCAGCGCGTCCACGGCTGTATTCACCTTCTTCCCGTTCGTCCTGTTCAGATGTGGGCTCGATAAGGTGTTCATTATCTTCAGCGCCATCCGGAGTCTCATTGTCTCCGGTGCCGGTATTACTGTCCTTCTCTCAACGCGATCGAGAGCGACGCCGCTGACGTCGGTGCTTTGGTGGTTTATCGACGGGTCTATCCTCATATGCGCTGAGGTTCTCCTTGTCGTTCTTTGGAGTGTCCACCATGTATACATCATATGTTTAGGTGGCCGTCCAGTGCCCCATAATGGGTGGGACTTGGCTTGGTTCTGCGTCGGCATTATCATCCATGCCATCAATGTCTTCGGACGCATAATCTAGCATGTCGGTTAAGTCCTCGATAGTGGCTATCAAGTGGATGGTTGGTGGGGCGTAAAATTCCCCTCTCTCAACCCCCAGTCCGAGCTGGGTGCAGTTCGGAGGTAAGGCCTCCATGATGGCGAGCGACTGTATTAGGCCCAATGCTTCATCTAAGAGCGGGAGCGGGCCCGAAAACTGTGGGTCTGCCGCTCTACATTCGACTTGGACATCCTGATCAGATCCGCTAAGTGAAGTCCTCGGCAGTTCGGCACGGTTGCCCATAGTCGGGTTCAAGCTTGCGTCTGGGTCTTCGGAAGGAAGTTCGATAAGGGGAAGAAGTACGGCGGGGTTTATGCTCCTATCTTCGGACGATGAGACCTGCCCCGGATCTAAGGCCGAGGAGAGTGTTGACCCCTGGATGGGATCTGGCAGGGGATCCGAAAATTCTTCTTGTATGGGACAAAGAGTGGCTGTCGAGGCCGCAAACCCATCAAAAACTAGATCTCCTCGGATGTTAGCGATGTAACTCAGGTTTCCAAACCTGATCTGATGGCCGGGGGCGCCACTGTCGACCAGCTCAAGGCGGCCGATCGAGTTGGCTCGAAGCACAAAGCCATCAAACACAAAAACCTTCCTGGGAAGAAAAGTCTCCCAGGATGAAGTGTCATCGTTGAAAAAGAGGTGAGCCATTGATCCTTCTGTCGACGATACATCGGAGCTCTGAATGAAAGCACCAATGTCAGTGTCAAAATCGGCAGATCTCGGGTAAGGGGGCCCAAGTTGTGTGTCTGAAGATTAATGGTAACAATGGAGAAGGAACACGATGTTTATCCAGGTTCGGGCCCTCTTAATGGAGGTAAAACTCTACTCCTGCTAGATTATATTCGAGGGTATAGAGGTTAAAAGAGTTGATCTGCCATGAGATTGATTCGGCTAACCCTAGATAGCTAGCCTAGTAATGTTATCGCCCTGCCTCCGCTCTAACCCTCCGGTTTATATAGACAACGAAGGGGTTTAGGGTTTGTACAAAGTCGGGTTTTACAGAAAGGAATAATATATCCGGACACATATACTTGCCATCCACGCATGAGAGAGTCCCCATCAGATACAAGAGAGGATCTCTGGTGTTGTGTACTGACGGCCCACCAGGCCGGCCCACATCAGTAGATTGGATGCCTGAGGACCCCTTAATCTAGGACTCCCACACATTTGCATGTAGTTCAAATTTGAATTATGCACATGAATGCATAGAAAACTCAGTTAATGTGTAAAAATGTCCAAGCGAACACCAAAAAATCCCAAAAATTGACACAACACTCTTGTAGTTCTATGTTGACACTAGGAAAAAAATTGAAATCGAGAAGAGGCCACGAATATCGTTTCGTCCAGAAAGGTGAAATATTCCCTACCGAAACCATCATGCTTGTTGTGAGAGAAGCTCTGGTTTGCGAGAAGCTTATACCAAACCTAGAGCAAATGGGACAATATTTTTTTACCGCAGCATCTTGATGTTGTTCCATGATAGCATGCCAAGGTTCATGAATTTCAGACGAGTTTTGTATTTAGTCGAATTACAAAAGCAAGCACCTCAACGTTTGCCGGAGAGCCACGGTGCCGTGGTGTTTGAAATTCCTCCCCATTTCTTGAATGGGACGTAAGCATCAACCCATGGACACATATATCATTTTACAACTCATTTTGGTGCACCAGAGCATGTGCATGTGGTTTAATTTTGAATTGTGCACCTGAAATGCCTAGAAAACCAAGTTATTGTATAAAAATGTCCAAACGAACCCTGAATAATTCCAATTTTTTTGACAACACACCTATAGTTGCATGTTCACTACATATAGAAGTTTTAGCGATTCAAACACCATCCTTTGCAGCTGTGACCCCATTAAGTAATTCAAATCAAGATGAAAAATCAAGTAGATCCCACACAGTTTATTATCACCAACCGTCTGAGATGCAGTACAAAATATCCTGGAGCACCGTGTATAGTACACCTATGGCTTACGCGAGAAGCTGCGTCGGCTACAGGCAAATTGGAACCAAAATTTGGATGTTCAAACTCATCACACACGGGTTAAGCTATCTGAATTTTTTGTGATGTTCACATATTGTACACAGTTCTGAATAAGGGACCGTGTCTGATGACACTTTGCGCGCCAGTCTTTTTGCTGAAGCGATTCCAAATTTTTGGCTTTGGCCGAAATATCTACCTCCCCGCCCCCTCCCTCTTACCAACAGCCACATTTCCCATGTTTCCGCCTTCCTTTCAAGTTGAAACCTTCACTCCTTGCTTGCAGCGCCGCCTCCTTAGCGGCGACCCTCCATCACGCTGCTCGGCCTCACCTATCCAGGCAGCTAATCCACACCCGACCCCCATCCTCCTCCTCCTTCCACATCCCACATGCCCCGACCGCTGACGCGAGCGTGACACCTTCCACCCAAATCGCCGACCCCTCCACCAAATAAGCGCCGCCCTAAGCCATGGTGCACGCAGTATAGCCAGGATTTCAAGGAGCATTTGGCAGCGGAGAAGCAAATCGCAACTGCACGCGCGGATGAGGTCGCGATGGCTGCCATTCGTGCCAACCCCCAGATCTTGGAGGAGCACCTCACCGTCGAGGCCACCGTCGATGCCTCGTGCGCTGACACCGCGGCGCGGTTGGCTGCTTTAAACAACAGTTCGTGGCATTTTCTCGAGGCCACCATTGGTGCCTTCGACGAAGAATATGAGGTGTTTCCTCAGTGTGCACGTGCTTACCTCATCTCGAGAGCCAGCAGGTTAGTGCCAGGAGCGGCTCAAGCAACTGACCACTACGATGAGGGCACCCACGATGCGGAGCCCTTGCCCTATTCCATGTGTAAGGAGCCAATCGTCATTGATATCTCTAACAATGAGTAGCTGGTCTTATTAGCTCACTATAAGGACCCATGTTCAGTTTCCTAGCTACTACCTTTCCTTAACAAATTATAGTGAATTGTGCTATCTACTTTTACCATGCAATCTTCTTCTCTAGTGTATATGTTCTATATGTCATGCAATGTGGTGTTCAGTTAACTGTTTGGTTCAATTGTGCAAATGTGATGTTCAATTCTTTAGGGTGCAATTTTCCAAGTTGTCAAGCATGCTTGGTTTGGTTAACTGTCTGATCTTCTATTATGAGTATGTTATATTGTGCAATGTGGTGCTCAGCTAATGTTTGGGTCCTTTGTTGTGGTGTTTAGTTAACTGTTTGGTTCGATTCTGCAATGCGATGTTCAATTGTTGTGTGTGCATTCTGTTATTGTATACCATGTGCGAAATAAATCGAATTTGGCTTTACTAAATACATGAGAAACAAATACAATTGCTATATTTCCAAGTTGTTAGGCATGCGTGGTTTGGTTAACTGTCTGATCTTCCATTAGGAGTATGTTATATTGTGCAATGTGGAGCTTAGTTAATGTTTGGTTCACTTGTTGTGGTGTTTAGTTAATGTCTTGGTTCAATTCTGCAATGCAATGTCCAATTGTCGTGTGTGGAATTTTGTATTGTTGTGCATGTGAGGAATAAATCGAATTTGGCTGCAATTAATACATGAGAAACATATACAAGTGCTATATTTCCTAGTTCTTAATCATGCTTGGTTTGGATAAATGGGTTTTCCATGTGGCTTGAATTAATCTGATGAATCTGCAATGTGCTTATTTTTCATCAACATATTTTACTGATAGCATGCGAACCCTTACTTAACCTGATCACTAACTACCTTATATGTGTTGCAGGGAAACAATGGGAAGCACTGAGGTTTACAATCGAGGTTAGCACGTGCATGGTCCATTGTCTAATAGGATATTATTGTGCAATTGAAGGAACCATTCTAATATTTTGGTTTTTAACAATTTGGTCTTTCACATGTAGGTCCTGCTGTTAGAGGTTTTGACCCACTGTTCGACCCATTTTGCATATGGGGAAATGAGTTCTCCAGGAATATCAATCAAGTCAAGAAACTCAGAAAGATTGTTCGGATAAAGAAATTAGCGACAAAAAACAAGATCTTTGTGTGCACAATGAAGAAGACATCAGTTCACTACAAGATGGTACTAACTATTATACCTTGCCTTTTTTATTCCTTTTCCTCATTTCCAATATAGAGAAGATATTTATGCACATCCTTGTTTTCAGGCCTTTCCAAAGCAGTTCATTGATGATTACCTCTCAAACCACCTCTATGGTCAGGAGGCGAGGAAGGTTTTCATACGACACCCACGATTCAATATTGAAGTGTTCCTGAAGAGAACGAACGATGGACGGTCAATCATCCATAGGCATTGTCCTAAAGTTGCAAAGACCTTCAACATCAATGAAGGCTCAATCTTCGCCTTCCACTTCAGCAGTTTTCCCTATGAGATACATCTGTCTTTGTACCATATATGATGCTAATTTCGAAAGGTTCTAGATGTTGCATGTGAAACTTGGTGCTGGTACAGTTGTGTTACGGGGTAGGTGAATGCTCAAGCTGTATCATGTTGTACTCTGATGTATTTCAATTATGAAATCATGCTTCCTTAATATGGGAATGAAATATATTACGTGTTTAATATGAATGTCAATTAGATTAATAAATGGATTATTAATAATAGGGCAATTAGCATGCTAATGGCGAATTAGCCTGCTGATTGGTTTTTGCTATTGCAAACAGTTATTGAGAAAATACCGTGGGTGATGACCTAAGGCAATGCACAGAGTTTCTAGGAATAAACCGTGTTGGATCGATGAACAATCACACACGACATTATCTTCAAAACTGTTTGCGTTAGGCCACCTTGCGCAAATGTTTACCGCATAAAAACTATGTGTGATGGACAGCCTTTGCCACACAGTTTCTTCTACGCATCGTGTGTGACGCATTCAATAACACAAACGATAAAATTGTTAATATTGTGTGCGATGAGTACGCTATCACAAATGATTGAATGGGGAAAATTGTGTGTGATGTACCTATGAATGAAAAGGTTTTCCTTCCAGCAAATGTGTGGGATGTATATACGAACGGAAACATTTAGCAGGGACTGACTATGTGGGATGTACTTACGACCGGAAATGATTCCGCCTGTATGTATAACTTTATTTGCTCACTCGCCGGTCGCACACGACCTCATTTTGTCGAGCGTGTGTGCCAGGATGGCATATCCCCAATGGTTTATGGGTCGTGTGGGAAGGATCCCCCTATCACCCACACTCACTAGGTGATGGTTCCGAATGCCGTCACGGGAAGGGGTTAAAAACCGTTTGTATAACACCTCGCCGTACCAGTGACATACTAGTTCCACTTCAGCTAGGATGATTATTAAACAAGCTAACAAGTCAATTTCATAGTTATCCGATCACATAGAGTAAGTCATGTAGCAATATTCATAGCATTATAGAAAATATGTTCAAAAGCATCAATGAGACAAATGGCATAAAGGTAGTTCACTATTAGTTCAGAAGAAAAAGTTTGGCTCGATCATCGCAACATAGAAATTAAGTTCACATCCATCAATCATATAGATCACATAAAGGCAGTGCCCTAATAGTTCAGAAGTAAAATTTCAGCTCTATCGTGAGCTCTCCTCACCTTCCAACATCTTCGGGGTATCGGCTTGGGCGGTCCTTGTAGCTTTGATGGCTACTCGCGCACTCTTGGCGGTTACTCTCTCGCTCTCTAAATATGCTGTAGCGCTCTCGATGTATGTGTCGTGGATTTGTCACATCAGATGTCCTAGTGTAAGGATTTGGTGTGGAGCCACCTCAACATAGTTAGCTTGAAGGGGTTAAACGGGACAAGGGACACAGAGAGTTTATACTGGTTCGGCCCCTCGCGGTGGAGGTAACAGCCTAGTCCAGTGTAGGGTGGTTATTTCTTGGGCTTCGATTACCAGGGAGCGAATACGCTTGACCTAGTTCTTGATCTCTTCTTTTCCCTGCCCTAACTCGTCGCCAGGTCATCCCTTTATATACACAGGTTAACACCCGGAGGCTTA
The DNA here is from genome assembly GCF_018294505.1 of Triticum aestivum. Taxonomy (NCBI): domain Eukaryota; kingdom Viridiplantae; phylum Streptophyta; class Magnoliopsida; order Poales; family Poaceae; genus Triticum; species Triticum aestivum. The sequence continues at coordinate 508,819,064 of NC_057804.1, forward strand.
CAGAGTCTCGGCCGACTCATAGACAACGTGTCCGGATCGGTGACCAACTAAGCCTGCCTTATAATACAAGTTATTCTAATGGTGTTTCATCCTCTTGGGCCCTAAGTCGCCTCTGGGTCTTGGGCCGTCAGCGGGCTACTATGACCCACCACCTTCACAGGTTATCTCCAGTGGTATGACCCGGTCCCTCCTGGGTGGTTCATACCCAGTAGTTATATCCCCAACATCAGGCCCAGGTTGATTTGAAATTGTTCATATCAATCTTCAATACCTATCTTGTAAGAATTTACATCACTCGTTGCAACCCGCCATGACGTCAGCTCTTGAAATCTTCTTAAACCGCCATGATGTCATTTTGCATTAACTCGGCACGAGGCCCAGAACATCTTAACCGATCCTTATCTTAATAAATATCCCGAAAATTGAGGCATCCCTATAGCCATACGATGATTTCAGCCACCTCGATTTCGTGCATGCCTTGTATTCGCCCCCCTATAAATAGGGACATGGGTCTCTCTCATTTCCCCCTTGTTTCCTTCTTCGTCTTCCTCCTTCCCATAGCCGCACACGTGCTCGAACCCCGCCGTCGCGACCTCCAGCCGTTGTACCAACTCAGGCCGCCGCATCAACCTGACTAGATGAGAGAACTTCAGTGCACCACCGCTGATCCTCATCACTTGTAAGTGCGCCTCCCCCTTTCATATCAGAACTGTCTTAGGGTTTGTGCTGTTCATCGGTGTTCTTGTTGTTCTTCATCACCTTCTTCAACTCCTACAGCTTTTAATCTGGATAGACCATAGATCTTGCATAGAAGTAGTTTTTCACCATTTTCATCATTAAAGTAGCATCTCTCTGTAGAAAACTACATCAACGCATCAAAGTTTTTCACTGCTGTCACCTTATGTTTTACTTTCACTTCCTTTTCTAAATTGTTGCAGATCCGAAATTATAACTCTAGCTTGTAAAATCTGTTTGTGTACCCCTTATCAAAAATTTCACCTGATAGATTCAAATCCCCAAAACTGCAATGGCGGCTTATGACATAAACTGTGACCCATCATATAGAATTAGGCCCCATGTGATCCGCCATTATCCACTTGGCTCATAATCCGGCCATCTCCTTCCGGTTTAACCAAGCTGGCTTGTTCTGAACTGGATCTCTATAGCTTTTATCCTTGTATAATGGTTGAAACAATAACTTGTAACTCGCCATATATCTGCCGGTTTAATAACATCTTGAACCGCTTATTGTAGGTCGTGCACCCAATCATGACCAGGACAGTTACATCATGCGACTGGGTCCCATCCATTTTCAGCCAAGCAATGCTTGAAGATAATGTAAAGATTGGTTTCTTACCGGCCAAAGACGTCATTCACTGGCGTGCTCCAAATCCGGGTGAAGCCAAACCTCAACCGCAAGCCGACGAAGTTATGTTTTTCACTAATCACATGAACCGGGGCTTCTCACTGCCCGGGTCAAAAGTCTTGTGTGATGTTCTACATTTTATGCAACTTCATCCGCAAGATATCGGGCACAACTCCATTTCCAACATTTGCAATTTCCAAGTCTTCTGTGAGGTATACCTTCAAGAAGAACCTAGTGTTAACCTCTTCAGAGAGTACTTCTACCTGAACCGCCAGAATGAATTTACTGACTATCCTAGCCAAGAACTCGGAGGGATCTCAATTTAGCATCGCAGAGACGCCATTTTCCCTTATGATTCCCTTCCAAGCCATCCCAAAGATTGGAATCAAACCTGGTTCTACTGCAAGGACACTTCTCCTGCTAATAAAAAGCCCTTACCATGCTACCGTGATCAACGGCTCAACCCAAAGCATCCTCTTCATGGCTGGCTTACCACTGCCAAATGGGCCAAACTTGCACCTACCTTCTCAAAGGTTAGGGCTTTACTGGGCAACGGATTAACCGGGATTGATCTGGTTCGGTGTTGGGTAGCTTGGAGGATTATACCCTTAAGCCGCCGGCCCGGTTTAATGTGCACGTACACTGGTGATACCTAAGACACACTGCGTTACAATTCAAAGCATTTGACTGATAAAGCTATCAATGATATGACCAAGACTCTTCTCAATGAAACCTTGGAAAGCTGCAGCAGAGTGGGTCTGAATCCTTTCTACGAACTTAACCCGGCACCAGAGGTACATCTGTCTGGTTTACATACTTTTTACCTCATTGCTCATAGAATCTGGCGATCCTCACCTTTATTATAAACTTTCTCAGGCTGGATCAGCTTTTTGGGATAAAAGATACGATCAAAAAGCCGCCAAGAAGGCCAGGGCCAAGATCAAAGCCATGAAGAGAAACAAAAATATATCCACTGCTTCTGACTCATTTAACGTGGATGACAATGAAGAGTCAGAGGTAGACCTTGATTCCACTGGCTCCTTTTTCATCCATCCTATGGACACTGATTACTATCAGGATGACGTTGAGAGCAGCCAGGCGGTTGATGACGAGGTAAACATTATTTCCTCCGACTCAGAGCCTTTGCCAAGACAGAAAATCTGACGCATGATCCGTAAAGTAAGGTTTTCTAACCCTTTAGCTCACATGGATCCCAACTTTATTTTGAAGGAACAACAACATGAGAACCGGCTCAGAACTCGAAACAGTGGAGGCGGAGAACTTTCCTTTGGTTTGCCTAACACACCAGTCCCACGAAAATGCCGGAATGAGGTATTCAGAAAATCTAACTCTTATTTATTTTAACCTAGATATTATTCATCTATTACTTCATGCTTATGGTTTAAATTATCAGGGGAGCTCTCACTCTTCATCCGGCGACTCTTCTCAGACTCAGCTTCCTCCTTTCATGATTGCCCCTGGGTACCAACTTAAACTTGTGTTTAAACATCTCTAAATTCATACTGACTTTCTGAATCCTCTTGTAGTGGGAAACCAAAGCCTAGAAAAAAGGACAGAACAACCAAGACCTCAGAAGATCCCAACCTCGTTAGCCGGAAAAACAAGCACCAATTTCTGAGGCCTCCGTGCAAGAACCGGATGATCCTTCTGATGACGCACCACCAGAAAATAGTGGCACCTCTGTTGATGCTATGGTTGTTGATCCCTTGGTTGCTGAACCGCCAAGCCCAACTAAGCCTTCAAAACCAAACAATAAAGAAGTTGTGGGCACTGGCACTGGTTTTCAAGAACCAGGAACCCTGTTGCTCTGGCTAAACTTTCTGCCAAGGAATAACTGGTCTAGAGGCGCAAGGTCAAATTTGACATGGCCAATTACTCACATTTGAGCACTAGTGAAATCTTCTCTGGCTATCTGAATCAAGTACACAACAACCATGATCTTGAAATAGACATGGTCAAGCACATGCACCAGAAACATGAGGGTATTAATTCTTGTTCTCATATGAGATATATTCCTTTAGCCCCCAAATCTAATGAATATGATAGAATAGAATATACCACTACTAGGGAAAACCTTATACATAGAATCTTACCAGTAGTACATGTTAAAATGAGGCGCTACTGCTACTTAGCAGTAGCGTGTTGCCTTAAAGGGCGCTACTGTTATCCACTTAGCAGTAGCGCGGCAGGAACAAAACGCGCTACTACTATAATTTCCACACCGTTCCCGACGTGCTTGGTATAGTAGTAGCACCCTTCTAAAAACCGTGCTACTACTACAAAATTAGTAGAAGCACACTTTTAGGGTAGGGCGCTACTGCTATGTTTGAACACACCACAGGACGGGCCCATCTTAGCAGTAGCGAGTTTGTGAGGGCGCCCTACTGCTGCGGATTTTAGGAGCAGCGCGTTTTCGCTTCCCACGCTACTGTTAAAGCTATTTTCACCTACCCCTCTCTGCGGGCTTCCCTCTCCTCTTCTTCCTCCCCCAATTCCCCACTCTCTCTTCTCCCCCTCGTCGCCTCCGCCGGAGGCCCTACCCTCGCTCTTCGCCGGAGTCTGCCCCTCGACATCATCGCATGCCTGTGCCTCCTCCTCCTCGACCTCGACCTTGCCGGAGCCCCTGCCCTCGCTCTCCGCTGTCGTCTCCCTCGACCCGCCACGCCGCCGTCTCCCCCAACCCCGCCTCGCCACCGTCTCCCCCGACCCCATCTCTCCCCCCGCCCTCTGTAAGCACTCTCCCCTTCCCTCTTCTCTGCTCTCTGTTAGTATGAACCCTAGCTATTTAGTGCCAGTTAGTATGAACCCTAGGCTAGTTTTAGTGCTAGTTAGTTAATTACAATTAGTATTAACCCTATTTAATTAGGTAGTACGAACCCTAGTTGAAAAATGGATACTTATATGGTAATTAGGGCAGTAGTTCCTAGGTACTAATTAGTTAGTAAGAACTAGGTACTAATTAGGTACTAGTTTATTTTTATTTAGAGTAAGTTTATTTTTAGTAAGAACTAGTTGAATTAATAGAACTAGTTAGTAAGAACCTGTTGCTATTTTTTTATTTAAAGCAAATTTTCCCGCTTCGACGTGGACGTTTCCTATCCCGCATCCTCGTCGTCGAGTCCGCGGAGGACGACACCCGCTTGACCAGATGGGCCATGTCTGGGACTGGGCTCCGCCGGGATGGTACTAGGAGGCGCTACCTACCGGGGGCGTAGGTTGGTGAGGAGCCAGCCTGTCGTTGTCCCAAACCTTCTTTGGTGGCGGTCGCGTGGGCTAGTGACGGTCCAAAGGCTCGAGGATCCCACGGAGGTGGTGCTTCACCATGTCAGTGAGGAGGACGCGCACGACCGTCACTACTTGTTTGCGTTGGAGCATAGGTTCTCCAATGCCTGGCAGGTTCTCCAGGGATCTCACTAGAGCTATGATCCCATGATGGTTCCTTCTCTGTGGGTGTCCACCGCCCGCACCGATACCCATCGTGTTCTAGGGTTTTAGTTGTATTAGTGATGTTATATGTATGATACTATTCGGGATGTATTAGTGATAATATTCGACGATGTACAGACGCTTGAGATGATTTACTTTTTCTTATTGAATGCATGCTAATTTGAGTCCTATAAGATATTTTGAAATGTATATCTTGTGTTACTCAAATAGGATATGTGCTTGCCCAAGTGGCCGGTCATGTTTGCAGGTTACACCTCCGAGTGGCCTATGTTTTGTCGGAGTGTTGATTCATTTCCGTTCCGGCAAATTTCAAGCGCTCGATATGTCCTATTTTAGCAAAGGTCATGCCAGATTTTTTCGTGAATTTTGGCATGACTTGTGCGAGAATATGTATGAAATATCGAGTGCCCCGGATTTGTTTGGTGAGTATCCTGGTAGTTGTCATCGATCGATTTTGAATTAATGTTTTAACTATGAACATAGGAAATGTCTGACAACGAAAAGGATTTCAGTATTTGCAAATACTATGAAGACGAGCGCGGCCTGTGCGACGGAATCTTCCTAGACGATGATAGGTGCTTCAGCATCAAACTGGACAAGAACTTCGAAGTGGATACAGTAAGTCACAACGACAAGTCTTTTTTCGTAATTAAGCATGACATCTACTTCATTTGCTTCAACTTATATTTTTTTACTATTATGTGAGTTTATCAACCATATTTATGTCTTTGGTATTGTTTATTCAAAAATAGTTGACAACTAATTTCTATTGTCAGCTTATTTCCATTCAAGAAAACATGTCCAGCGCTTGGTAGACAGGACCTACTATTGTCCCGAGGATGAACTAAACTGCCAGGAGCTAAGTCATTATATTTCATGGCTTGCAAATCTTGATACTGTCAAGACAAATTTTCTTCCTAGATTTAGAAATGTTAGTACTGAAAACGTGCGACCAATAGTGTTTGTAATGAACTACGTTCACATCTATTTAGGAAATATGGTAAGATTTTTACTATTTGTCCTCAGTGCATCTTTTCCATCCATTATTTTTTAAGCTAAACTTCATTGCTAAGTATGCTACCATACGATGTTCTTCAACAGGGACTCCTGATGAATGTTGCGCCTTATGGGATCAAGACTAAAGGTACCATGAGTATTGTTAGCTTACGGCCAAGATATCCTACAAATAACTATAGTGCATTCAGGATCAGCGACGAATTCTTAATAGTGAAGGATTGGACCAAATCTGTGATGGAGGAGCGTAGACAAGTACTAGGGGGCAGCAATCAGAAGCGCAGCCCACGATTAAGAGACATGTTCATCTTCATGCTCCAACTTGATGAAGTAGGAGAGCTACACATGTTTTATGTTATTTTACCTGAGAGAGAGCAGCAGGAGTGATTAGCTAGCTAGAAATGAGTTTAAAGATGATGGTGTGCTACACTATGACTATGATGATTAAATAGCTAGTGTTGGTGGTAATGACTATGATGATTATTATGAGCTAGTGTTAGTGGTGATTAAATAAATACTGTTGGTGCTAATGATTATGATGATGATTAAATAGCTTGTGCTGGCGGATTAGATTCAAGTGGAGGCAACATGAGGTGCACATCGAAAGTACTACTAGTCCAAACTAGATCAAGTTTGGATTAGTAGTATACTTTTGACATGCACCACATATTGCCTCCACATGAACCTAATCCACCTTCATTTGACACACTGTTATGGACATAATGATATAAACCTCATAATGGGTATTGTACCAAAATTTGTATAACGACAGATAAATACACTAAAAAAAGAATACTAGTAGTGATGGACAGTAAACACGTTGCAAGTAGCTAGATTAGCAGCAACGCGGGTGTGAACAAGCGCTGCCACTATGTCTCTTACCAGTAACGTGTGTCACATGCGCTACTGCTAAGTAATAGCTGTAGTGCCTTATTAGTAGCGTGGCAGCATGCGCTACTAGTGGGCTTTAAACCCGCGCTACTACTAGGATTTTCCCTAGTAGCGTAATGTAGACTTGCTAAATAGCATTTTTACTATGCTTCTGAGTAAAAACCTATAGCCCCCAAGGGCCGGATTAAACTATTAAGTTAAGCCGGTTGTTCACTTCATAATAATCAACTTTGCATCTGTAGCCCCCAAGAGTCGGCTTAAATCTGTCACTGCATCATAAAACAAGCTTTGCATCCTTTAGCACCCAAGTACAAACTGCTATTGCTTGCAAAGGTCTTGGGACTTATAAATATATATAGCTCCATAAAGAAAATTTCTGCACCCATTAGGCCCCAATTGCCAAGTGCTATTGCTTGCAAAGGGCTTGGGACTTACCAATATATGTTGTTTCATAACTCTTCATATTTGTTTGGACTTCTTATTTCAGGAAGCATCCAGTCAATTTCAATCTCAGCGACTAACTTGAAATCCCGGCTTGAAGCACAAGAAACTGAGATCCAGAAGGCTGACTCCAAGTTCAAATTTAGCTTGGATGAAAATGAGAAGCTCAAAACTGACTTTAATGCTATGAAAACAGCCTGGGCTGAAGAAAGGGCCGCCTTGATCCAAAGGGCTGAGAAAGATGAGGCCTCATTGGGGGAGGTCACTGCCAATCTCACCGGCTTAAAACATCATATCAACCACACCTTTGCCATTTTCGGTAAGATCTGCTTATATCATAATGACTCTTTGCTCTTCATGTTATAAACCGCCAAATGACTTTAACCATAATATGGCATGCAGGTCCCAAAAGCAGCAATCTTGGGAAGGAGACGCTAATAAAGCTCAAGGCGGTTTATATGTTAGTAGAACAACTATATGCCGGAGCTCAACGCACGATAGCTACCATCTCCACAAGTAAAGAAACACCATCTCTTCTTAGCAATGTGTTAACCAGCCTTTCCATCTTGCCAGTCAGGATTGGAGAAAACAAGCGGTCAGCTGCGAGAGCTGGTGCCCTTACAGCTTTAAGCCGGGCTAAGGCATGGTAGTTAGAACTAGACACGACCGAGCTAGCCACTGGTTGTCCCGGTCTAAAAGAGGACGGATCTCCTTTTGACAAGAAAGACTGTGCTTCCTGTGTAAAAGCGGTGCGTCCTCTGGCGAGTCTACTTGTTGAAGAAACTGACCTGTCCAAATATCAGGCGGCTTACACCGCAGAAAATCAGAAGATGCCCACGTCGGCTTATAAGATTGTAGGTCTTATCCCGCCAATCCGTAAGCATATTTTCCCCGGATTTTGATTCATCTAAGCTTATTGATGACGATGCTGAATTTCAAGCCTTCACTGGTATCAACTGATCATCGCCTGACTTCTAGACGATGGAGGAAGAAGAAGAACTTGCGCAGGATGACCTGGAAGCTTCAAACTGCCAAGGCTAGGAGAATTGATCCACTGGGCAGTTCTTTATTTGCACCACCAGGAACTGTTTAAAAAACAATTTATCCATTGGGCTCTTGGAGTCTTGTAGTAGGCTAGTCAAGTACTGATCTATCATGCTATCATGCACGTTTTGTTTGCATAACACTACTAATCCATCATTTGGAAATCCGTCCCTTATGCTTCATGGTATGATCAACTATGCAGTTCTAGTTTGTTGTTTTTCCTTGTATATAAACATACAACAAGTGCCCTGGCGTTTTACCCCATGGCGGGTCATGATTCCCCATATGAAAAACCAATAAGGACTGAACAGTCCATAAGCAGGGTCGGTTTGTAAAAAACCTTATATGACGAAATAAATATGATACATGTGATATTTGTTCATACTGTCGACTTATCATAAGTCATGTAGTAAAGGCAATAGCCCATGGACAAGCACAATGCCCTATTCAATATATTCACACTACCGGCTTATAACGCCGCATGCAGCAAGGGGTGATATCCCAAAACTTGAGCGGAATGCTCTAAGCATATGATCATTATATCCTAGCGACTTAAAGTTCAAAGCCAGGCTGGGTTAATAACACTCCGAATAAAGATATACATGAACTATAAGGCGACATGGCCTTAATTGACTTTTCAACCATGTATTTGTATGTGACAAGAGACAAAACTCTAAAAAATGCTGAAATGAAAGAAAGATCAGAAAACAAGGCTTTCATAGGCCGCCAAGCCTAAAACTCAAGTGCTTTTATGGGCCGCACAGCCACTGAGTGAAACCTTAATTCAAAACCTTGGAAGCCGGACCTCACATTATCAATCGCCATTTTAACGTTGACAAGTTCAGGATCTTTATAAGATTAATTATCAAGAGTACAGCGGGTCATTCCAGGATTACCTGGGCGGAGTGGCAGACTTACAAAGGCAGGATAACCCGATTTTTTTGGTGAATACATCTAGGCGTCCAAGCCTAAAGGGTCATAGCTATGCTTAATGAGCCCCCAAGTTAGAGTTCATTCCAGGCTTATAAACCGGAATCAGAGCTATGCTCCATGAAGAAGACCCCAAGTATTATTCAGACATGGCGTATAAGCCGGATCAAGAGGGTAGTCATGGCTATGAGGAAGCCCCCAAGTAATCGTATGAAGTGACAATAAAGACTCATATTCTCAGAAATGAAACGACAAGGGCCCTAAATTATTAGGGATGTCGACTTTATTATATTCATGATAATATATACATTGATAAAGTATGTACATCACAAGAGCCGGTGGCTCAGGTGTAATAAGGCCGAAGATGAGCAATATTCCACGACCGGCGGGTCTCCTCCTCCGACGTGCGTGAGTCCTTATGGTCTCGAACATCGATAAGGAAGTATGACCCGTTGTTCAGATTCTTGCTGACCACAAAGGGACCTTCCCAAGGTGGGGATAGCTTGTGCATGTCAGTTTGATCCTGGATGAGCCGGAGCACTAAGTCGCCTTCTTGAAAGGTCCTGGTTTTAACCCTACGGCCGTGATAACGCCGCAGATCTTGTTGGTAAATCACCGAACGAGCCGCTGGAAGGTCACGCTCCTCATCTAACAGGTCAACAGCATCCTGACATGCTTTATCATTGTTAGCTTCAACGTAAGCCGCCACACGAGGGGAATCGTGATGTATGTCACTGGGGAGAACCGCCTCAGCTCCATAAACCATGAAGAAAGGCGTGTAACCCGTAGATCTATAGGGGTGGTATTGATACTCCAAAGCACCGAGGGCAACTCTTCCACCCAACAACCCGGTGTTCTCTGCAACGGAACCATAAGCCGAGGCTTGATACCTCTCAAGATTTCTTGATTTTCTCATTCAGCTTCGCCGTTAGACTGGGGGTAAGCCACTGATGATACATCAAGCCGGATATGCTCTTGTCGACATAATTCTTTCAGTGCTCCCTTAGAGAGATTAGTACCATTTTCAGTGATCATACTATGAGGATACCCAAAACAAAAGATCACTTTTTTGAAGAATTGAACCGCCATGGATGCATCACATTTGTTGACCGGCTCAGCCTCAACCCACTTTGTAAACTTATCAACCGCTACCAAGAGCTGGCTCTTTTCATCCTTGGACCTTTTGAAAGGCCCAACCATATCCAGCCCCCAGTCTGCAAACAGCCAAGTAATTGGAATCATCCTCAATTCTTGAGCCGGCACATGAGCACATCTTGAGAATTTCTGACAACCATCACATTTACTGACCAGATCTTCTCCATCAGCATGAGCTGTTAGCCAATAAAACCCATGACGAAAAGCTTTAGCAATGAGAGACTTAGAGCCGGCATGATGACCGAAATATCCTACATGAATCTCCCTTCAAATTTTACGTCCCTCCTCGGGAGAAACGCACCTTTGAAACACCCCTGTAACACTGCATCTGTGAAGCTCATCTTTGAAAATAGTGATTGAATAGACCGCCAGGTTATCTGTCTGGCCAAAGTTTCATCCTCAGGTAACTCGCCCAGGGTCATGTAAGACAAATACGAAACAGTCCAATTAGGGATAGCATGAAGAGCCACCACCAATTGTGCTTCTGGGTCAGGAACTGCCAAGTCCTCCTCCGTAGGCAATTTCACTGATGGGTTATGCAAATTATCAAGGAAAATATTAGGGGGGACCGGCTTATTCAGAGACCCCAGCCGGCTTAACGCATCACTTGCTTCATTTTTCCTTCGATCAACATGATCCACTTGATATCCTTTGAAGTGACCAGCAGTGGTATCCACGTCTCGACGATAAGCCGCCATGAGTGGATCCTTTGAATCCCAGGTCCCTGACACTTGCTGAGCCACCAAATCTGAGTCGCCAAAACATCTTACCCGGCTTAGATTAATCTCTTTAGCCATCCGAAGACCATGGAGTAAGGCTTCATATTCAGCTACATTGTTAGTACAAGGGAACATCAACCTTAAAACATAGCAAAATTTATCACCTCGTGGGGAAGTGAATATAACTCCAGCCCCCGAGCCTTCCAACCGCCTGGATCCATCAAAATGAATAGTCCAATATGTATGATCTGGCTTATCCTCAGGCATCTGCAACTCTGTCCAATCATTGATGAAGTCCACAAGTGCTTGAGATTTTATAGCTGTCTGAGGCACATATTTTAAACCATGGGGGTCCAAGATCAAGGGCCCACTTAGCTACCCGACCTATGGCTTCTATGTTTTGAATAGTATCCCCCAAAGGAGCAGAGCTAACCGCAGTGATGGGATGAACAAGGAAATATTGTTTCAATTTGCGACTAGCCATGAACATGCCAAAAACCAGCTTCTGCCAATGTGGGTATCTCTTCTTAGACTCAGAGCACCTCACTTACAAAATAAACCGGCCTTTCAACCAGATGCTCCTTGCCTGACTCCGTCCTTTCAACCACAACTGCTACACTTATAGCCCAGTTGTTTGCAGCCACATATAACAGCATAGGCTCCTTCTCATTGGGGGTTGCAAGAACGGGCGGCTCAGCTAGTTGCTTCTTAAGTGCCTCAAACGTCTCATTAGCAGCATCGCTCCAGACAAAATTATATATCCTTTTCATTATCTGATACAGAGGGATGGCCTTCTCTCCCAGATGACTTATAAACCGGCTCAAAGCCGTGATGTGACCTGCCAAATGCTGGACGTCATTGATACATGCCGGTTTAGCCAAAGAGGTGATAGCCTTGATCTTCTCCGGGTTAGCTTCAATGCCTCTCTCAGACACCAAAAAACCTAATAACTTGCCTACTGGTACACCAAAGACACACTTGGCCGGGTTAAGCATCATCTTGTAGACCCAAAGATAGTCAAAGGTTTCCTTCAGATCCTCAATCAACGTCTCCTTCTTCCTGGATTTCACAACAATATCATCCACATAAGCATGAACATTACACCCAATATGGCCATGAAGGAAATTTTGGACACACCATTGGTAAGTCGCCTGGGCACTCTTGAGCCAAAAAGGAATAGATACATAGCAGAAGGCTCCAAGGGGAGTGATGGAGGATGTGTTCTCCTGGTCCTTAACCACCATTTTGATCTGATGATAACCAGAGTAAGCATCCAAAAAACTCAAGCGCTCACAACCCGCCATAGCATCAGCTGGACAGGCCTTGTTAAGGTCTGTATAATCCACACACATACGCCAATTTCCATTTTTCTTAAGTACTAGCACCGGGTTAGCCAACCATTCAGGCTGAAAAACTTCAATGATGAACCCTGCCGCCAAGAGCCGGGCCACATCTTCACCAATAGCCTTGCGCATTTCCTCATTGAATCGGTGAAGAAACTATTTGACCGGTTTAAACTTAGGATCCACATTAAGAGTGTGCTCAGCGAGTTCCCACGGTACACCTGGCATATCAATAAGGTTTCCATGCAAAGATGTCCCGGTTCTCGCAGATGAACTCGATGAGCGCGCTTTCCTATTTCGGATCCATATTAGCACTTATGCTAAACTACTATGAAGAATCGCCAGGAAAAAAATCAACCATCTTAGTATCATGTGCCAACTTAAAGTTCATTAAGGTCTCATTCTCTATCGTTGGCTTCTTCAAAGGCATCATATCCGTCGGGTCAACATTGTCTTTATAAAACTTCAATTCTTCACTGGCACAAGCTGACTCGCGGCGTAAGCAGCGTCACCTTCTTCACAATCCGGAGCGATTTTTCTATTACCATGCACTGCAAATAAACAAAACACGGCCATGCCATAAACTTGGCGTAAGCCGGCCGCTCAAACAAAGCATGGTATGGGCTCTTAATTTTCACCACCTCAAAGGTTAACTTCTCAGCTCTGGAATCATTGTCATCTCCAAAAGCCACTTCCAGTGTTATCCTACCTACAGGATACGCCAATTTACCAGGCACCACCCCATGAAAGATAGTCGAAGATGGCCTAACATCCTTGTCAGTAAAATTCATATGACAAAAGGATATTGATACTGCTGCTTTCATCCATTAGCACCTTTGTGAGTTTATATCCTCCTACCTGTGGAGCAACCACCAATGCCAGCTGACCCAGATTGTCGACCCGGGGCAGGTGATCCTTTCCGCTCCATATAATGGGCTGCTCAGACCACCTTAAGTACCGAGGCACCGCTGGTTCAACAGAGTTCACCGTCCGCTTATGGATTTTTTGATCTCGCTTTCACAGACTCGTAGTGAACACATGATACTGACCACCATTCAGCTGCTTTGGATTACTCTGATAACCAGACTGCTGCTGCTGGTTTCCTTGGTTAGACTGTTGATTAAAACCCCCTTGATTGCCTTGAACTTGAAAGCCAGAGCTTGAACCGCCACCACCAAAGCCAGGCCACCACCAAAGCCTGGTGCATGAGAGCCAGATCCAGAGCCGCCATTCGGGCCATGATTGAAAAAATTGGAATTCCTAAACTCTTTCATGATGTAATAATCCTTCCACTGATAACCAGACGGCTTATCATGCGTAACCTGCCCTGGACAAGGCTGATGCAGTACTGCCTCAAGGTTGAGTCTTGACCCTTGGGGCGGCTTTCCCTTGCGACACTGATTATTGTTCTGCGCATTGGTGTAGCCACAAAATTAAAATTACCACCGGCCCTGCGCTTACCGTTGTCGGCTTCGCCCGTCGGGTTATGCTGCTGCCCTTTTGCATTGCCGCCCTTCTTTCCCTTACCCGGCTTATCATCATCAGACTCGGGGTCCTTGGTACTATCAGAGTCGGCGTATTTAATGAGAGCCGCCATTAGCTCCCCCATGTCGTTGTAGTGGCGCTTAAGCCGCCCCGCTTCTACTTAGAGGGAGGAAATGGCAATTCTTCTCTAACATCAGCACTACAGAACCGATATTGATACTATTGGACGAGTGTATGATCGACGAGATCCGGTGCACCCAATGGGTTGTTGACTCGCCTCCACCTTGAATGCAAGAATCCAAATCCAGAATCAACATAGACTGTTTGCATGTGTCTTTGAAATTTTGAATAAAATGCCTCTTTAACTCTGCCCATGATCCAATAGAATTAGCGGACAGGGTTTTTAACCAAGTACGAGCCGACCCATCCAACATCATGGTGAAGTACTTGGCACACACAACATCACCAACATCAAGCATCTCCATGGGCATCTCATAACTCTCGATCCAAGCCTTTGTGGGCTGATCTGCCATGTAATTAGGCACCTTGCGGGGGCCCTTAAAATCCTTAGGCAAGCCCTCGTTGCATAGAGCCGACACTGAACACGGCACCCCTAAGGTTCTAGAGGTCACTCCTACCTCCACAGACGCTGAAGGATAAACCGGAGATTGCTGTTGAGCCGCCAACTGAGCCGCCAGCTGCGCCTCACGCCGCGCTCTGCCCTGGTCTACCAAAATCTGAGCATCATTGCCAACATGCGGCGAGTCAGGCCTGCGAGGCTGGTTGTGGTGCCGCTCACTGCTTGACATGGACGGTTAATCAATGTTCATGTTATAACTCCTGCTTGGACGGGGTGTTGAGTGGATACGATCATGACTGTACGAATAAACCGCCTGTATCACCAATGCCGCTGGCTACTCATCCTGGGTTGGGAGAGATGCCAGTCGCGTAGCTGCAGCTATCATGTAATCCAGAGGGTTAGAAAAATGCCCCGAAGGTGTTGGAACATGCTGAGGAGGGGTTACATTCAAACGTGGGGGATCTGCAACCCATGGATGAACCGGTTCCCCAGCTGTTGGCGCCTGAGTGGTCCGATTCACATCGGGGGATCTGTAGCCCGTGGCTGAATCATTTTGCTGCTTCGACAGAGCAGATGGATGAAGAAATTGAAGTGGACACTATCACTTCAACTCCTCTGGTATCATCGCCAATGCCTCAGTTCACAGCTGAAGAGGCAGGAATTAAAGAAATGGAAGAAGATGAAGACGTGGACATCGGGAGCACCACGCCTGTGATGAATGATGACTTTTGGGAAAGTCAACACCCCAACTCTCCTTTGTTCACGCCACTACAACAAAGTCCTCAGTCCCCAGTACCTACTGAAGTTCAAATGGGCTCTGATGAAATTCACACTGCGCCTTCCATTCTTGAAGAAATTCCAGCCACTAGTGCTGATGACAAAGTTGTTGAAGAAATGGAGACCCAGGATGCTACTAAAGCAAAAGCTGAAATTCCTGAACATGCAGCTCCAGAGATTGGGATTCCTGATGTTGTGCTGCAATTCACAGATACTCCTCAGCCGAAGCCGAAGAATCTATTCTCGAAGACGCCAAAATTCAAGGCTGATGACTTCTTCCATGAGCATGTGTTCTTCACCGACTACAACCCTTATAACTCTGCTCATCCTAAAAGGAAGCGTTTCTGGACTACCAGCCAAGCAAACTTCTATTGGTCACTGCTTTTCGATAAGGACAAAGTCTTCGACCATGCACATATTCCTCATGTGGACAAGAAATCACTGTCGTGCTTCACACCAGTGCTCAATGTTCTTCATGACGCTGGATTGCTCAATTTTTGCACAGACATGTGATTGGAATGAAGAACTCATTCTTCAGTTCTATGCAACGCTGCACATCACCGGCACTGTTGAAGATGTCAACTCTTGGGTGCTAGACTGGATGACAAAGAACACCCATTTCAAAGCACCGGCCTCTGAATTACTTCATGCCCTGTCCGTTAGTCCTCCCCTTGAAGGTGCCAGTCGTATATATCATGAACCTGAGCTGTCTGATCACTTGATGCAAGTACTGATGAAGCCACTGAAGCCCGGTCAAGCCCTAAGGGCCAAATTCCTCGTGTAGGAATTTCAATATGTGCCTCGCACTGTCTATCGCATTTTGACCAAGACATTGAGTCCAATTAAAGGCCATGACTCGAATGATGAAGAATTCGTTGGCATCACGAAGAACCTGTTGTTCAATACCATGCATGGTATCCCAATAAACTACCATGACTTCTTCATGCAGAATTTGGCAAATGTTGCACTGTTTCCCTTTGAATTGAAGCCTTACGCTCCCTAGATTATGAGATTCCTCAGATTAAGGTCTTCAATCAACTACAAGGTTGACACAGTTAACCATGGCAGTTACTTGCCCCCTATTGAAGTCCTCAAAAGGGCAAGGCCACTACAATTGTTGATGAGGGCATTCGTCCTTTGGATGGACAGTTCCGGAAAGCTGCATCGTATTCCACCAATGATGACTCTACCACTCATGATTCTGCCGCCAATGCCTCAAACCAAAGTCCTCAAGCCACAGCTCCAAGGGTGATGACTGATCATGAGCTTCTCCATAGTCTTCATCAAAAGGTCGATCGCAACCATAAATGAGTCAAGCGTCAGTTTGGTTCAATTCTTCACAACATAACCACTACACATAATTCTGTGAAGAAGAACCACTACTAACTCCATGAAGTATTTTGATCGCACCTGGGCTGTTCTGACTCATCTCTACGGTGATGAAGATCTCAAGCAGATGGGCTTCAAGCAGGACTTCAGCTGGTCTAAGCCTCCGGCGAAGAAATTCAAGAAAGTCGAAGTTCCTCCCTTGGTGCCCAGCTCATATTCTTGATTGTGTGAGACCGATGAAAATGAAGACCTGGACGACATTGCGGCAGACCCGACTCCAACAACCGACCCCAACAACGCTGGTGCTCCTCCATCAACTTCGTGATGAAATTCTTCAGGGGCGTTAGTCCTCATTTTTCATTCCTTTTGGTCATTTGATGAGAAAGGGGGAGAAATTTGAGTTAGTCTTCAAGCGGGTCTGTCTATATGGGAGTTTTTTTTAAGTTGCAACTCTCGCTCTTCTGAAGGGTTTGTTGATTGAGGTGTAAACTTAAGTCGGGTGGTGACCTGATACTTTTGCTCTGTTTTTTCTGCATGTTATTTCCTCATATATTCTATGCACACATGCTGAATTACATCAGTCACCATATTCCATCGTGCATTTCAAATTCTTCATTCGATATGCTAAATGCGTGTATGAATTACAAGATATAGGGGGAGATCACCATGATTCTACTCTTCAAATGTGCATTGCTTAAAAAGCAAATTCCTCACTATGCACATTTCCAGGGGGAGTTCTTCTATATCTTGCGATCAAATTCCTCAATATTGAGAACTTTCAATTCATAAGTTTATCCCCATTGAAAACTTAACACATAATGTCATCAATCACCAAAAAGGCGGAGATTGTAAGTGCATCTAGTGCCCCTTAGTGATTTTCGTGTATTGAAGACTTATAGGTTAAGGGACTAATATGTTTATGAGTGTACACAGGAAGTTTTGGATTGTGGATTGCCGAGTGACCTAGTCTGTGAAGTTTTGGAAGTCACCTGTGAAGACATACCACGAGTGTCGTGGAATTGTCATGTCAGATGTCCTCGTGAAAGGACCTAGTTGTGGAGCCATTGCAACTAGGAAGCTTGAAGGGGTTAATCGGGACAAAGGACACAAGGCATTTTATACTAGTTCGGCCCCTTACGGTGAAGGTAAGGCCTACGTCTAGTTGGGTTGCTATTGATGTTTTGATGACGAGGGAGCGAGATACGCTATGCCTAGCTCTTGATGAGTTTTGCTTCCTGCCCTAAGCCGGCAGCGGTTCGTCCCATTATATACATGGGTCGACGCCGTGCGGCTTACAGAGTCCCGGCCAGCTTATAAACAATGTCCAGATCGGTGACTAGTTAAATCTACCTTATGATACAAGTAATATTATTACAGCAGTTTACTACAACGGGCCTTAAGTCGCTTGTGGGCCTTAAGCTCTCTATGAACCGCCATCTTCTTGCTTTGGTCTTGGGCTTCTCTCTGGTGAATCCTCTTTGCGTAACCCGGCCCCTCCTCGGCGGCTTACTCAAATAGTTATATCCCCAACATTAGGCCCCAGATTGATTTGAATCTTTTCATGTCAATCTAAAAAATATTTTTAAAGAAATAAATCTTCAGTCTTCTGATTATTCAGAGGGTTTTTGTTAACCCGCCATGACGTCATCTTCTGGATCCGTCTTAACCTAGCGTGACGTCATTCTTCCTTTAATTCATTTTCTATTCCATCGAATCCTTCAACGGATCTCTTCTTTATTGATTGCTCAGAAAATCGAGGCGTCGGGGCCACTGGATAATAATTCTTATCTCCTCGTTTCCCGCACCATCTCAGTTATCCTCTCCCTATAAATAGCCACGACTTAGGTCTTTTCCTTTTTATCCTTTCAGTCATCTTCTTCCTCTCCTCTGTGCCATTCGAGCTCCGCCGTCGTCGCCATCGACCCACTCGTCTTCCTCGACTCAGGCTGCTGCATCGACCTGACTTTAACCAGAGATCAACGGCGAACCTCCGCAGCTCGTCCTTATCTGTGAGTTCCTCTCCTCCCCTTTTCTTAGATCTACATTGAATCTCCACTGAGTTCGTCAGCGTTCATCACTGCCCGACGCAAAACCTCGTTAGCTTTCATCTCCAATGCCTTGTCTAAATCGTAAAAGCTGTGCAGAACTACTGCGGTAGTTATTTGTGTTGATCTTGCATAGAAATAAATCTCATTTCCCTCGTTTAGAAACCCTCTTCATTACCTCATTGGACGCGTTCAAACTCATCGTGAGCTGGTAAGACTCTGACTGCAACCACTGTGCCCGGGCGTCGAGAGCCGCCCGCTCCGTAGCTAGTCTAGTGTCCTCAGCTGCTAAGGCCTCCTTGGCCTGGGCTATCTCCTCACATACCGGTGCTACCTCCGCGTCATGCTCATCTTTGTTCACAGGGATAACCGTGGCGGTTAACAGGGCCGTAAACTTGTCCATGAGGTCCATCAGCACTTGAGCCGGCGGGCGCACAGGGCCTCCGGCCCCGGCCGCCCCTAACCCGGAAGTAATTGCACCCGCGGCTATAGAGTCTTGTCCGGGTTGAATCCCAACCATAAACACTCCTGCCCAATTTGGCGGCTCATAGGGGTCCGAAATACTAAGGCCATCGGAATAGCCCCCGAGCACACCATCTTGAACTTGATACAAAGAATCTGTTGAACCGGCGGATGAATCACCGTCAGAGTGGACGGCCGTCTCACCACCGTCTTCAGGACCTTCCGAAAGTTCTTCTCCGTGGACGCATCCCACAAAGACACGCTTCATGCCGGTTTGAACTCGGGCGGGTTTCGCACACTGAGCCGTCTCGACGAGGTCGGTGCAGCTGTCCGGCTCAGGCCCCGGCTCACCAATCTGGCCGATGAAGACGTGGATCCCTCCGAAGGGGACCCGGTACCCGTACTCAATTGAGCTGGCGTCGGGGCCCCAGCCTTCGTCGTCGATGTAGATCTTGTCACGATGACCTTTGGTCATCCGGCCCACTTCGTATCCCCTGAGCGCTTCGAAGTTGCCCTTCAAGAACTCAAATCCACCGTGCGCTGGCCCCATGGTGGGAGCCAACTGTCGTGGAATTGTCACGTCAGATGTCCTCGTGAAAGGACTTAGTTGTGGAGCCATCGCAACTAGGAAGCTTGAAGGGGTTAATCGGGACAAAGGACATGAGGGGTTTTATACTAGTTCGGCCCCTTACGGTGAAGGTAAGGCCTACGTCTAGTTGGGTTGGTATTGATGTTTCGATGACCAGGGAGCGAGATGCGCTATGCCTGGCTCTCGATGAGTTTTGCTTCCTGCCCTAAGCCGCCAGCGGGTCGTCCCCTTATATACACGGGTCGACGCCCTGCGCCTTATAGAGTCCCGGCCGGCTTATAAACAATGTCTGGCTCGGTGACTAGTTAAATCTACCTTATGATACAAGTAATATTATTACAGCGGTTTACTACAACGGTCCTTAAGTCTCCTGTGGGCCTTAAGCTCCCTATGAACCGCCATCTTCTTGCTTTGGTCTTGGGCTTCTCTCTGGTGAATTCTCTTTGGGTAACCCGGCCCCTCCTGGGCGGCTTACTCAAATAGTTATATCCCCAACAACGAGTGTTGGGAGAGGTCTGTGTGATCTTAGCTCAAGGAGAATACAGTGAGGACTGTGTGTCTGGGACTGTGTGTCCTCGAGTTTAAATACTCAGCCGCTCCAACCAGACGTACAACTATCATAGCAGGTGGAACTCATCTACCAAATCATTGTCTTCACCAAGCCTACTGGTTCTATTTCCTCAACCCTTTCATTTCCTCATTCATGTGTCGATGAACCTGATCATTACTATGTGAAGACTTTGACTAGAGACTTTCTCTATTTCGTCAATCCTATTTATTCAGTCACATTGTCTTCAGCCTGCTTATCCCGTGTTTACGCTTTCTGTACTCTGTGTTTGCTTTTTGTTTCATCATGATGACTATACTATTGCCCTATTATGCCTATACTTGAGTACTTATTCCGCTGCTAGTTGTTCATGACTTAGGAATTTCGTCACCCTGAAATTCCTTAGTGTTGAATTTGTAAAAATCGCCTATTCACCCCCCTCTAGTCGACTTAACGCACTTTCAATTGGTATCAGAGCAAGGTACTCCCTTGTTTTGTGTGATTTTGGTTTAACCGCTTGGAGTTTCAGTTATGTTGACTGCAGGTATGATCAAGGTCTCAGGTGGGTGTCCTACCTTTGATGGGACGGACTACCCCCTACTGGAAGAACAAGATGCGCATGCATCTTGAGGCAATTGATAACGATCTCTGGTATATTTTGGAAAATGGCGTTCCCTCAGTCACTCCATCTGTGAATCCTGCTGATGTGAAGAGATTCAAGCAACTCGAGTCTCAAGATAAGAATATCATATGTGTCCATCTGAGAAAGGACAGTATGGCAGAGTGAGTGTTCTGGAAACTGCCAAGCTGATTTGGGACAGGTTGTCCAAGGTCAATGAAGGAGTCTCAACTCAACGTGACTCCCGAGTTGATGTTCTTTGCTATCTCTTAAACCGATTCAAAAGACTCGACAACGAAAATGTTCAGAAAATCTTCGATCGCCTCACTGACATCTCAAATGAGCTTCAAGCACTTGGTGCCACTCACATCACCAATCATGAGGTGGTGAAGAAACTACTGAGATCACTTGATTCCTCATTCGATACTCTTGCACTGATGATTCAGGAGCAAGTTGATTACAAGTCACTAGATCCCGCTGATATCCTCGAGAGGCTACATGAGTTCCATCTTGCTGAGAAAAGAGACCTCTATGGACCGAGCTATGGAAGATCATGTGCACCAAAGGTCAAGGCAGTCTCTAAGTCTGAAGCTGAAGATTCTGGTAGCAGCCTTTGTGATCCTGAAGAACTGAGCCAGGAGCTAGCAATGCTCGCGCGGAAATTCCAGAAGTTCTCCCGCTAAGGTCGCTTTGGAAAGTCTTCAAGAAATGATGATTCCTCATCTCGTGACTACAAAAAGAGAACTTGCCACAAATGCAAGAAACCTGGTCACTACATGGCTGATTGTCCTCTGTCGGAAAAGGAATCAAAGAAGAAGAAGTACAAAGATGAAGATTCTGATGACTCAAAGAAGAAGAAGAAATCTTCAAAGTCTTCATAATCAAAATATTCAAAGTCTTCATCTCACAAGAAGAGAAGTTCCAAGAAGGCTTGGGCATTCATTGGCAAGGAAATGGACTATGAAGCTGAATCCGAGGATAATGTGCAAGAGGAGGAATCTGAGGAATCAGACTCTGGTGTGGCGAGCTTAGCCCTCGCTACTGCTTACGTCAGCAAGTCCATCTTCAACACTAAAGAAAATGACCTCCTCAACTCTGCTGACAAGAGCATCGATGACTATGCTCCCACCTACTGCTTCATGGCAAAAGGTGCCAATGTACTCAAACATTCCCCTTCTTACTCTGGTGAGGATGAATTTGATGACAATCTCAAGCCTAGCTATTCCAAACTTTCTAAAAATGTTGTTAAACAACAAAAGGCTTTAGAAAAAATTCAAAATCTACTAGACAAAAGCGATCACCTGTTGGGTGAGGAATTGAATCGAACCATTTTGACCGATAATCTTCAGAGACTTCAGACTAGGTTTGACAACCTTCAAAATCATCATAACACTCTCTTAACTGATCATGAGAAGCTTTCTTATGAATTTCTTCAGAGAAAGCAAGATCTTGAAAGTTAAAAGTGAGTTATGAGGATCTTCAGAAGGAAAACGATTCATTACTTGCTCAACAGATCAGTTCCGCTCAGGAATAATTTATTCCACCATGTCTGAAATGCATTGAGCGTGAATATGCTAATTCATCACCTGAATGTTCAAGTGTTTCTACTGCTGCAAATTCTTCAACTGTTTCTGTGGTCACAAATTCCTTATTTGAGGATACCACAAGTATCACTGACGATAATGCAGGGCTGAAGGAATTCTATGTGCCAGGCATTTACAAAAGCCTCAAAGGGCATCAGACTCTATGTGATGTTCTCAAAAAGCAATCTTGAACAGGAACCCTAGGAAAGAGGCATTGCCTTTGAGAGAAAACTCAATGCTGATGGGACCTACTGGAAACCTGAGCAGTATCCCAAAACCTCATGGGTTGCTGCAAAAGGACCTCCTGTAGATCCATGCACTCTATCTGGCTTTACTTGTGATTCTTCATATTCTTCGGATGAGTCATTTAACTCCAACTATAAATTGTCCAAGAATCAGAATGGTGAAGTATTTGCTCGATATGTTGGAACGCCCCCCCCCCCTATGAAGAAAATCTGGGTTCCAGAAAGGTGCCTTGAAAATCTTCAGGTGAATGTCATCATGACACCACCTACGAAGAATAGGAACCCTAGATCAAATTCTTTATATGGATCAAATTCCTCACATGGATCAAAATCCTCATATGAACATCATCGTGCTAACACTTCTGTTTCGCAGGGAATGTCTAAAGGCCATGGATAGGTGCATTATTCTTCAAACCATTATGTTGATAAGTCCTCGAAGAATTTCTCTACTTATTCATATGCTTATCCTAACCACTCTTCCGTGAAACGAAGTGCACTGGTTTCAATGCCAAATTTTTCTTATGGAGCTCGTAGAATGATGAATTGTTTGCCACCCCTCCAGATGTGGGTGGTGAAGAAAAAGAACTAATCTCTTATGCAGGGTCAGGTCTCCACATGAACTTGATCATCTGAAGAATTTGCTGGAGACCTAAATGTGCTTGAATGGACGCAAACTAATCATGAAGAAATGAAACTCTCAATTCTCACGTCCTCATGTTACTATATCTATTAATGTTGATGAAATTGATATCATATTCTTCACTGATGAAGTATATGGGTTCGTAAGTTGCACTAATTCATCTGCAGGATGAACAACCTAAAGCTACTGAGTGGGTCCTCGACAGTGGCTATACAAACCACATGACCGGTGCCAGGAACTTGTTGATGGACACTGATTTGTCACCATCTCATCTGAAGCATATCACCTATGCTGACAAAGGCAAAAGCAAGGTATTGGGTCTAGGTAAGGTTACGATGTCAAAGGATAGACACATGGACAAAGTCATGCTTGTCGAGCCCTTAGGATTCAACCCCATGTCTGCCTCAATGCTTTGTGATCTTGATATGGTTATCGTCTTTTGCAAATATCGTTGCATTGTGTTGATGGAATCTGACAATTCCAAAGTCTTTGAAGGCTTTAGGAAAGGAGACTTGTATATTGTTGATTTCTCTGCAGGACCACAGCCTGCCACATGTCTACTTGCAAAAGCTTCAGAATGCTGGCTATGGCATCGACGACTTGGTCATGCTAGGATGAGGAACTTGCATACACTCGTGAAGAAGAAGCATGTCATTGTCATCGAGGGTGTCAAATTCCTCAAAGATCTTCTTTGTGGGGCTTGTGAGGCTGGAAAGATCACCAGAGCCAAGAATCCCTCGAATACTATCATGATCACATCTTGTCCCTTTGAATTACTTCATATTGATCTCTTTGTCCCTTCTCTTTATGCCACGTTCTCTAGTTCTGTATCATTATATGGCTTTGTCATAGTTGATGACTATTCTCGTTACACATGGGTGCATATCATCACTTACAAAAATGAAGTGCAGGAAGTCTTCAAACGATTTTCTTGAAGAGCTTCTACTAACTTCGGTGTGAAGATCAAGCATATCATCAGTGATAATGGAACTGAATTCAAGAACACTGGTCTCGATGAATATCTTGATATACTTGGTATTACTCACGAGTTATCTGCTCCCTCTTCTCCTCAGCAGAATGGCGTCGTGGAGCGCAAGAACAGAACTCTTGTTGAGATGGCTTGCACCATTCTTGATGAATACAAGACACCTCAGCTCTTTTGGGGTGAAGCCATTGATATTGTGTGCCACATCATCAACAGGGTATATGTTCACAAATTCTTCAAAAATACCTCATATGAACTCCTCAC
This sequence comes from Triticum aestivum, assembly GCF_018294505.1. NCBI lineage: Eukaryota > Viridiplantae > Streptophyta > Magnoliopsida > Poales > Poaceae > Triticum > Triticum aestivum. The sequence goes on from NC_057804.1 coordinate 508,843,585, forward strand.
TGACAAAAAACCCAATGTAAGTTATTTGAAAGTCTTGAGGGCTAAATGTTGGATTAAAGATCCTCACCATCACTCTAAATTTTCACCGAAAGCACATGAGGGTTTTATGCTTGGTTACGGAAAGGACTTGCATACCTACAGAGTCTTCAACATCAATCTAAATTTTCACCGAAAGCACAAGATTGTTGAAATTGTAGATGTGCGATTCGATGAAACTAATGGCTCGCAAATAGATCACCTACTTCCTATGCCAGATGAAATGTCACCTGAGGAATCCATCAAGTTCAAAGCTACTGAGGATATCATCCCCACGGAAGAATCTGCTGAAGCAGTCATTCCGGGTCGTGAAGAAAATCACACTGGAGCTGCTGAAGAAACTGGTCCTGAAGAAATTGTTGGGCCTAAGCAAAGTCGTCAACCCGCACATCCTCGCGTTGCAAACGAAGTGTAGATCGAGACGATCATCGATGACATCAACGCACCGGGGCCTCTCACGCGCTCAAAAGCTTCACACTTATCTAACTTTTGTGGGCATTTTGCGTTTGTCTCTATCACCGAGCCCACTAAAGTTGACGAAGCATTCATGGAATCTGAGTGGATTCAAGCCATGCAAGATGAATTGTGTCAGTGTACAAAAGTAGGGGCTCTCCTTTTTACCCCTTTACTTTTGCACGGGCAGTTAGAGCCGCACCCGTGGACACATTTAGCAGGGAAGAGGAGGGAAGCCAAAGGCGCAAGACAATCAAAGCAACGCCGAGACTAGAGACACAAAAAGCAAGAGGGCGAGGTAGACTCCCCCGGCAAGACCCTTGCCGGGGCAGCCTCTGCAGCTCCGGCAAGAGCCTTGCCTGGGAAACTTGCCCAACGCCAGCAGAGCACGCCACCCTTGAGCCCAAGGGTTCCAATGCCATCAACCACGTTGGAACCAAGGCTCGGGAGGCACCTCCATGGTGGAATGCAGATCTTCATGAAGATCATAAGCAAACAAGATCAGATGGGGACCAGAAGATGATGATCCTCGTCAAGATCCTTGCTAAGGAAATCCACGAGACCTCTGGCAAGATCCTTGCAGGGGACGACCACGATATCACGACAAGACACTTGCTGGGACCCTGGCAAGACCCTTGCCGAGGACGTCGGCGCGGCCGCGGCCAGGCCCACATCTGCCAAGACTCCACCGTTGTTCTCATGCAGTTGCCAGCTCAGCCAGCTAGGCGAGCACCTGCATGGCGATGTGCGGCCCCTAGACCGACTCAGCAAGCACCTGCGTGGTGGCATGTAGATCTCCGCGAAGACCCTACCACCACACCAACTCAGCAGCCTGCCAGCTTACATGGAGCTGCACACCTTGTTGGCCTGGACGTGTGTCGAAGCAAGGCGAAGCGGCGACAGATGTAACGGGCTTCGTTGCAATCCCCGATAAATCAAGAGGACACCTAAGTATCACAGTTAATGCGTTTTGTCCTGCGGTGCCAGAGGATAGACTCCGCTACTCTACACCTTGCCACCTCCTATGTGTCGCTATGGTGACCCCTTTTTACTATAAAAGGAGGCCCGAGGCATACTGAGGAAGGATTTAGATCTTTTGGACTACGCACAGATCGTAGCTAGTTCAAGAACTCAAGAACACTCAAATATACACCAAAGCAGGACTAGGGTATTATGCATCCTCACGGCCCGAACCTGGGTAAACGATCTTTGTGCTGACTCCTAGACCCACCATTTCCACAACCTCGCATCCGCCGACCGTTGTAGGGATTCCAGTGATCCCATAGGTGTCGTTTTCCACTGACATCTTTGGTTTGCCAAGTAGGGGGCGCAGCTGTGAAAATCCGGTCTAGCAGTTAGTTTAGCAGTTCTTCATCTCCATGGCTCCCAAGAAGAAGAGGACAATGGTGATTAGTTCATCCGGAGCTGGACGGCCTGTACCAGTGTGCGCAAGTGGCGGGGCGGTCATAGACGGAAGCCGAGGCGCAGACCGCGAGCACCCACATCGCTCTGGCAGTCAAAGCCTGGGGAGCGGCATCGTTCGTGCACAAGACGACAGGCCGCACGCTGCCAAATCCAAAGATGGATCTGGCCCCCCTGTACGCGGTGCGGCGACCTTGAAGACACCTATGCCGGCTCCCACGACGCGCTCTTCCCAAGTTATGCGCGATGAGCAGCATTACCATGCTGGTGACCCCGGGCGCCGCCGTGGCAAGAGTCATGCGCATCCTTCGCGGGATGAAGGAGGCCAGCATGCACGCCGAAGTGCTGGCGAAAATGGCGTACAGACGCAAGGCCGTGATAGAGCTCATTCTAACGTGGTTTGAAGTTGCAGCACGTCACGGTCCACACAGCTTTCGCCGCCGCCCACGCCAGCGGAAGCTTTGGCGCGCGCGCAGCTTCTCCTCGACTTTCTTCCCGCAACGGAAAAGCTCAACGAGTGGAGAGACACCATTCGGAGCCTCGTCGGCGTTGCCAACAAAGATGAGCCACGACCAGCGGGGCCCTTAGCCTGACGCACCATAGAGCCACCGCATGCCAGTGGTGGAAGTGTTGGAGGTGATGCAGTCACGATGCACTCTCCTCCCCCATGTCAGTTACCGTGGGTGTAGGTCCGTCGTGATGACGCTTGTGATAACATTTCCATAGCGTCATCCGACCCTCGGACCCACCACGATCAGCGCCAAGTTCTTCGGGAGCGAGCCCTTGAAGATGCTCGAACCACCATCGAACGCCGGCCTGAAGCGCGCCACCAGTTAGATAGGCGGGTAGGGCCCACTATGGACCACCCAGCACCGGGAGGCTATGGTGGCCTAGCCTACGAGGTAGGTTGCCCAGCCTTTACCCGTGAGCGTTGGCAGTTCTAGTGGCCCTCCCACCGCACGTTCAATCCCGACGTTGGCGAGAAGTACAACAGCAAGCCTCACCCGTCAGAGTTCCTCAGCATCTACACCATCGCGAAGCAAGCTGCTGGAGCCCACGATGACAAGGTGCTTGACAATTACTTCCTGTTGGCACTTAAGCCCAATGTCATGTCATGATTGATGCACTTGCTGGTGGACTCCATTTCTTCTTGGTCGGATTTGTGTCATGAGTTCGTTGGCACCTTCACTGGGGGCCATCAAGCTCACGGCCAGGCAAGCGATTTGCATACTATCCCCCAAAAAGGAAGGTGAGAACCTATGCAAGTACATATAGAGGTTTAACCGGGTACAATAGAACATCCCAGACGTTCACCCCGCCGCCGTGATCAGCGCATTCCATCAGAATGTGTGCAACCGCAAGATGTGTGAAGAGCTGGCGATGAACAAGATCAAAGATGTGGCTGAACTTTATGTTCTGGCCGATAGGTGCGCTTGAGATGAAGAGGGGAGGAAGTAGCCCAGCGAGGACACCAGTGCGGAAACCGACTCCACAAACGAAGACACCGCCGCCCTGACGAAGAAGGGTCGGCGCCTAACAGAAAGCGCAACGGCAAGGCCGTGCTTGCCGTCGAGGAATCCAACGACACCGATGAAGGCCAAGGCAAGTGACCCCGGCAAGGAAATTGCCGGGTGTGCCGCTTGCTAGGCCTAGGCGGCTGCTGACAAGCTAGGAAGCTCTGACAAGTAGTACTGCAAGATCCACCGCACCAAGGGCCACGACCTCCAGAACTGCCGACAAGTTGAGCTGCTTGCTGAGAAGCAAAAAGCTGAGTATGAGAGGCGGGACAAGAAGAAGGCTCAGGATGGTGCCGAAGGATTGGGCAAGAAGCATGGCATCCAAGGAGGCTACTATAGCAAGGATAACTAGCAAGAGAGGCCTGCCCGGGGCCGCGACAAGAAGTACGAAGACGATGATCATGACGAGGACGACGAGTCCGGCGAACCCGAGTTTCAGAAAGCTACAGAGGCCATGTGCTTAGACTGTGGCGCCTCGCTGCACACCTCTCACCTCCACCTCAAGTAGTGGGTGCATGAGATCGCTGCGGCGGAGCCATCATTCAATGCTCAGAAGCCACTGAAGTTGTCCAGCACGCCTATCATTTTTGACACTGAGGACCACCCTGATTGCACAACTGCGGTCGGGAGTTTGCCGTTGTTGGTTTCACCAATGTTACGCAACCTTAAGGTGACGAAGATGCTAGTCGATGGCGGGGCCGGTCTGAACTTGATCTCGCCAGTTGTGATCAAAAGGCTGCAGATTCCTGATGAAGACCTCGAAGAGACGAGCATGTTTCAGGGGTCAACCCGGGAAGGCGTCAGCCGAAGGGTAAGGTCACGCTGCCCGTGACATTTGATAGTGAGTTGAACTACAGGACGGAGAGGATTGTATTTGATGTAGCCAAGATCCCCTTACCCTACAACGGGATCCTCGGCCGCCCGGCACTAGCCAAGTTCATGGCGGCGTCACATTACACCTACAACACGTTGAAGATGCCAAGGACCATGACCATCATCACCGTCCCCTCTGACAAAAAGGATGCGCTGATCTGCGCTCACCAACTCTACCGGGAAGAAGACCGGCAAGGCCTCTCGCACCCACTCTGGTAAGCGCACCTCTTCGGAGTGTTGTGTTCCCCTCGAGGACGTGCCAGAGAGCTCCATCGGCAAGAGCAAGAAATCCACAGTTGCACCACCAGAGACCAAGAAGGTGTCCGTCAAGGAGGATGGGACGGGAGGGGCTGTCGGAGTAATGGGCCACGGGTAGGCTAACCCGAGCCCCAGGACAGTTCAAGATATCGGGGCAGGCCGTGCCCCTCAGGCCGAGTCCCGGGGCCGACTCCAAGATATGCCGAGTCCCAAGCGGCGGCTCCCAAATAAGCCGACACCCAGGCGGCGACTTCCAAGGAGGCCGACTATGGAGAGTCGGCCCAAGACTCCTCCCTTATCCCGAAGTACGACGCGGGGTACGGTAACGGCATGGTCGTTTCCCCCTGCCTACGAAGGGCCGGCGTGGCTATAGTAAGCCATACCGCTGGAAGATCTCCGGCGGGATACGACACTGTTACCATGCCTGCCCTGACCTCAGCCACAGTACGCAGTGCACTGTGCCCACGACGCCGGCCTGTACGACCCGAAGGCGGCGAGGCCGCCTGTCAATGGGAGGGCCAAAGCCGGCCTGGGCGACCAGAAGACGGGCCCGTGGGAGTCGGCCTCCCTGGGGTCGGCCGAGCCATTAATCAGATGAGATGGGGAATGGCGACAGTGATCGCCCGATAGACGGCGGCACTGTTTCCATGACCCGATGACCGAGCCTGCATCATCAGGAGTGCTGCTACAATATCAAGCCTGTCCGCGGGACCCGCCAGTCGGCGGGCCCCAGAAGCCGGCGGGAAGGACGGCGGCCTAAGAGACAGACGGCTGGGACCCGCGCCCAGCCGGATTACTATTGTACCCCCGGGTGGTAGGCCTATATAAACCCCCCGGGGCACCCATGCAAAGGGTTCGACCCTAGAGAGGAAGATAGACCAGATAGCCCAGGGAGAAGAGAGCTAGCCTTGCCCTCTTCTACCTCCAGAAACAGCTCCAGGAGCACCATTGTTGTTACCTTGCTTTAGTGATCATGCGGAGACCCCGCAGAGCAGCAGTAGGGGTGTTATATCCTAGGAGAGCCCTGAAGCTGGGTAAGTTCCGCCGGTGTGCATGTCTTCGCCTCATCCCGCTTCCAGGCACCAGAGATGTTCTACTCGCTCCCACCATGATAAGCCATCCTTTGGCATATGTTGTACCCAACCCCCGACATTTGGCGCCCACTGTGGGGCGAGGTGCACCGTCGTCCGGAGATCTGCTCTGGACGGGAACCCTGTTCCTCCCAGGCGAGCACAGCCAGCCCGGCACGCCGGACGGTGTCTGTGCCGACGCGCTGTGCAGCGCTGAGATCGCCTGTGCCGCCAGCTGCCTCGCCGATCTTATCAGTGAGGTTTGCCTCTCCGACGAGCCTGCGCCCGACGCAGGCACGGGTGGCCCCGAGGGCCCCCTCGTGGGCCTCCTCGACCAACTCCACGTCACCGGCGAGCCTTCCGCGGACCTGCATTCCATAGGATCCACCGACCCGATGCTGGTCGACTCCGACACCATGTCGCTCGACGCGTTCCCCACCAATGTGGTGGTCTACGACGAGCCGCTCTCTTACGCGAGGAGCGGCGGAAGCACCGTCACTGAGGTCCTCGTCCTCAAGCACGGCGAGCGCTCCGGCGAAGGAGCGCATGACCCATTTGATGCGGCCCTGCGAGACCTTGCAGCACCGATTCCGGAAGACGCCAACGCCGGGAAGCTGGAGGCGCTCCGCCTTCAGCTCATCGAGGGCGCGAAGAAACTGGCAAGCATGAGGCGCTTGTCAGAAGCCTACCAACGAGAGATGGATCGCGCCGTATGCAGCTCGCCGGCTCCAACCGGGCATAGCCGCCTAGGCGCGGTCCGACAACGCGGCGCGGCAATCGCCAACCTCTTCGGGGCGGATCGCCCAGTGTATGACACGCCCACAGAAAATATCCGTGCTGCCCAGGCGGCAGCAGACAAGCTCGACAACTTCGAAGGCGAGGAGCGCCGCATAATGACGGAGCGAGTTCAACAACTCCTCGACGCGGCTGCCGCGCAGAATAACGCCGGCTGCCGCACCGAGGCGCCGCAGCACCAAAACGACGACCCATCGCCTTGCCGAGACCAAGGTGTGACGTCCCGAACGCCGACTGGCGGGGCCCGTGGGAAGAAGGACAAGGAGCCGGCTGCCAGCCGCAGTCGGACTCACATCACCATCGAGCGCGACCAAGACGGCCGCCCTAGAGCGGTGGAACGGCGGGACGACTACCTACCTCCCCCTCCTCGCAGAGAAAGACAAGTCTCCCCGCCGCCCGTGGAACATCCGACTCTCGGCGACCGCCTTGGCCGCCGAGAGGGAGTCGGAGAGAACGACGCCCGCCACCGGATCGACCGACTCCACCGATCCCTGGCGCTGGAAGAAGAAGACGAGTTGGGTCCCCCCTGCTTTGGACCCCGCATCCGGGACGAGCCCTTTCCCAAAGGGTTCACGCTCCCCCGAGACACGCCCAAATATACCGGCACCGTGAAGCCGGAAGATTGGCTGATCGACTACTCCACAGCCGTCAACATAGCGAACGGCAACAAGCGTGTTGCCGTAAGATACGTCCCGCTCATGCTCCAGGGCTCGGCCCGGACGTGGTTAAACAGTCTGAAGCCTCGCAGCATCAATAGCTGGGTCGACTTCACCGAGGCTTTCGTCCGCAACTTCACGAGCACGTACAAGCGACCTCCCAAGCCACGCCAGCTCTCCTTGTGCGTGCAAGGCCCTGACGAGTCTACTCGCGACTACCTCACGCGATGGGGCGAACTCCGGAACTCCTGCGAGGGCGTGCACGAGGTGCAGGCTATCGAGTACTTTACTGCCGGGTGCAGAGAAGGCACCCTCCTCAAGCACAAGCTCCTCTGCGACGAGCCGGAGACCCTCGACGAGCTGCTGATCACAGCGGACAAGTACGCCACGGCCGACTCCTCCATGAAGGCGGAGATTCGGGTCAGCACAACTGGTAAAGTCGCCCCTCAGGCTCCAAGAACTCCGGCTGGAGACACCAGTCGGCGGCAGCAGCAGAATGACCAGAAGCGCAAAGCCCCGCAGCCAATTTCCAGCAGTCGGCAAGTGGCAACGGCAGAGGACCAGCAGCTGGAGGGACCGCCTCCAGCGAAGTGGCAGAAGGGCGGCAAGTCCAACTGGCTGCCGGCTTTCTCCTACGAGCAGACTCTAGACGGTCCCTGCAAGTTTCACAGCGGCGCGAAGCCGTCAAACCACACCACCAGGAAATGCCACTGGCTGACCAGAATCGCCAAGGGGGACGGCCTGCTCCCTCCCGCTCCTGCTGGGCCGCCTCCTCCACCACCGCCCCAGCAGCCGGCTGTCAGGCCAGTCGGCGCGATACAAGACGAGTTCCCAGAGGAGCACGGAGCCTATGTGGTGTTCACCAGTGTAGCGGATGACCGGCGCAGCAGGCGCCAACAGCAGCAAGAAGTGAACGCGGTCGCATCAAGCACTCCAGAGTTCATGCATTGGTCCGAAAGCCTATCAGTTGGAGCAGAGCTGATCACCCAGAGGTGATGCCGAGTCCAGGCTCCTACGCCTTGGTCTTAGGCGCCACGCTCGCCACAGATAGGCGGGGCGCTCTCTTCTCGCGAGTACTGATAGACGGAGGCAGCAGTATCAACATCTTGTACAAGGATACAATGGAGAAATTAGAAATCAAGCGAAGACAGCTTCAGAGCAGCCGGACTGTGTTCCACGGAATCGTCCCTGGCCTTTCCTGCTCACCAATCGGCAAGATCCTGATAGATGTCCTCTTCGGAGACAAAGATCATTTCCGCCGAGAGCCAATTTGGTTTGAGGTGGTGGACCTTGAGAGCCCATATCATGCACTGCTTGGCCGACCCGCCTTGGCCAAGTTCATGGCGGTCCCCCACTACGCCTACCTCAAGATGAAGATGCCGAGTTCCAAGGGAATCCTAACCGTGTCCGGCGACTACAGGAAGTCGTCCGCTTGCGCGGCCGAAAGCAGTCGGCTGGCCGAGTCCTTGGTGATCGCAGCTGAGAAACGGCTCCTTGATCGGGTCGTGGCGATGGCCGGCAAGCAGCCCGAGTTATCGCCCGACCCCAAGGAGTCGGAAGCAGAAGGATCATTCAAGCCGGCCAGAGAAACAAAGAAGATACCGTTGGACCCGGAGCACCCGGAGAGGTACGCTGTCATGGGCACAGGCCTTGACAGCAAATAGGAAGGCGAGCTCGTCGATTTCCTCCGTGAGAATCGCGACATCTTCGCATGGTCCCCCAAGGACATGCCTGGTGTCCCGACGGAATTCGCCGAGCACAAATTACACGTCCGATCTGATGTGAAGCCCGTCAGGCAGCCCTTGCGCCGCCTGTCAGAAGAAAAAAGAAGAGTTGTTGGGGTGGAAATAGCCCGGCTCCTTGCGGCCGGCTTCATCATGGAAGTATTTTTTCTAGAGTGGCTGGCAAACCCAGTACTGGTGCTGAAGAAGAACAAGTAGTGAAGGATGTGCATTGATTACACGAGCCTCAACAAAGCCTGCCCCAAGGACCCATTTGCTCTGCCAAGAATTGATCAGGTGATAGACTCCACAGCCGGATGCGAGCTGTTGAGTTTCCTAGATGCATATTCAGGATATCATCAGATCAAGCTGAACCCGGCAGACAGACTGAAGACCGCCTTCATCACGCCATTTGGAGCCTTCTGCTACCTGACCATGACGTTCGGCTTGAGAAATGCCGGCGCCACCTTTCAGCGTTGCATGCAGAAGTGCCTCCTGAAGCAACTCGGCAGAAATGCCCACGTCTATGTGGATGATGTAGTGGTGAAGACGGAGAAGCGTGGAACCTTGCTGGAGGACCTCAAGGAAACATTTGAGAATCTGCGCCGATTCCAGATCAAGCTCAACCCGGAGAAGTGCGTTTTCGGAGTGCCAGCCGGCCAGCTCCTCGGTTTCCTGGTCTCCGAACGCGGCATAGAGTGCAACCCAGTAAAGATCAAGGCCATCGAGAGGATGGAGGCACCCAGACGACTGTTAGATGTGCAGAAGTTCACCGGCTGTTTGGCATCCATCAGCCGATTCATCAGTCGACTGGGCGAGAAGGCTCTCCCCTTGTATCAGCTCATGAAGAAGACGACCTTCTTTGAGTGGACTCCCAAGGCGGACGAGGCTTTTCTCCAGCTAAAGAAGATGTTGACTACTCCCCCTGTGCTGGCGGCTCCGACTCCCAAAGAGCCCATGCTCCTATACATTGCCGCCACCAGCCGAGTAGTCAGCACGGTCATTGTAGTCGAGCGCAAGGAGGAAGGCAAGGCGCTACCCGTCCAGAGACCAGTATATTACTTGAGCAAGGTGCTGTCGACCTCCAAGCAGAACTACCCCCATTACCATAAGATGTGCTACGGCTTGCATTTTGCCGCCAAGAAATTGAAGCCTTACTTCCAAGAGCATCCAATCACTATGGTCTGCACAGCTCCACTGGCCGAGATCATCGGAAGCCGAGATGCTTCCGGCCGGGTGGCCAAATGGGCCATCGACCTGGCTCCCTACACCATCTACTATGAGCCCCACACCGCCATCAAGTCACAAGCACTGGCCGACTTCCTCGTCGACTGGGTCGAGACCCAGTATCTGCCGCCAGCGCCCGACTCCACCCATTGGCGGATGCACTTCGACGGCTCCAAGATGCGCACCGGCCTGGGAGCCAGCGTCGTCCTCACTTCCCCAAGGGCGACAAGCTTAGATATGCGCTACAGATCCACTTTGCTGCCTCCAACAACGTTGCCGAGTACAAGGCGCTCATCCACGGGCTCCGGCTTGCCAAAGAACTCGGCATTCGCCGGATCCTGTGTTATGGTGACTCTGACTTGGTGGTCCAACAATCATCTGGCGATTGGGACACCAAGGACGCAAATATGGCGAGCTACCGTTTCCTCATCCAGCAACTCAGCGGATACTTCAAGGGGTGCGAGTTCCTCCACGTGCCAAGGAACGACAACGACCAAGGAGACGCCTTGGCACGAATCGGCTCCACCCGCCAGGCAATACCATCTGTTGTCGCCCTCCGGTGCCTCCTCAAGCCTTCTATCAAGCCGTCACCAGAATCGGATTCGATCTATGTGCCGGCTCCACCCGAGGAGGATGAATCCAGCTCCAAGAAACATACAGTCGAAGACGGCCCGGGGACTTCAGAACCCGGCCCGGGGACTGCAGTAGCAAGATCGAAGACCCCAGAGCTCGACCCGGGGACTGCTCCAGTCGGCCCCGGCACTTTGTCAAATCAGCAAGCGCCTGCGGACTCCAACCCGCCGCCTCCCAGCCCGGCCGCCCTTATCCAAGTCGCGCTAGTGGCAGTCGAAGAAATAGCAGCACCTTCATGGGCCCAGCCCATCCTCAGATTCTTAGTAAACAGAGAGCTGCCAACCGACGAAATCTTGGCTCGGCAAGTGCAATGCCGAGCAGCAGCCTACACCATAGTCAACAGAGAGCTGGTCAGGCGCAGCGTTACCGGCATCTTCCAACGCTGCATCGACGCAGAACAAGGTCAGGCAATCCTCAGAGACATCCACGAAGGCGAGTGCGGTCACCACGCGGCCTCAAGGGCACTCGTCGCCAAAGCCTCCGGCACGGTTTTTTCTGGCCAACCGCTCTGGAAGAGGCCAAAGAGTTAGTCCAAAAGTGCAAGGGGTTCTAGGTTTTTCGTTCCAAGCCGCTTCAGCCGGCTTCCGCACTCAAGACTATCCCCATCGCCTGGCCCTTTGCAGTATGGGGCCTGGACATGGTGGGACCGTTCAAGACGGCACGAGGTGGCTTGACTCACCTACTTGTCGCGGTGGACAAGTTCACCAAGTGGGTGGAGGTGAAGCCCATCAAGAAATTGAATGGTCCGACTGCAGTGACCTTCATCGCTCACATCACAACTCGGTACGGCATCCCACATAGCATCATCACCGACAATGGCACGAATTTTGCCAAAGGTGCCTTGGCCCATTTCTGCGTGACATAGGGCATCCGACTGGACTTAGCGTCCGTTGCCCACCCGCAGTCAAACGGCCAGGTGGAGCGAGCAAACGACCTCATCCTATCCGGCATCAAGCCTCGACTCGTCGCACCGCTGGAGCGATCTGCTGGCTGTTGGCTCGAGGAGCTGCCAGCCATCCTCTGGAGCCTGCGCACGACTCCAAACAAGTCAACCGGCTTCACACCATTCTTCCTCGTCTATGGCGCCGAAGCCGTCATCCCAACGGACATAGAGTTCGACTCACCGCGAGTCACCATGTACACCGAGGAAGAAGCAGAGGAAGCACGTCAAGACGGCGTCGATCTGCTGGAAGAGGGCCGGCTGTTGGCACTTAGCCGGTCCAGCATCTACCAGCAGAGTCTGCGTCAATACTACAACAGGAAGGTCAGGCCAACATCCTTTCAAGAAGGCAACCTTGTGCTCCGGTTCATCCAATGAACGGCCGGCCAGCACAAGCTGTCGGCACCTTGGGAAGGCCCCTAAATCGTCAGCAAGGTGCTAGGGAATGACGCCTACTATTTGATCGACGCCCAGAAGCCCCGAGCGCGCAAGCGGGACGACTCCGGAAAAGAGACAGAACGCCCGTGGAATGCAAATCTTCTTCGAAGATTTTACAGTTGATGCAGTATGTATCACACTACCCCTTTGTATTAAAGTACTCAAACTTTGGGCCCCCCGAGACGAGCTCGGGGACTGCCCTTTTTGTTATCTGTACGATAAGAATTATGCCTCCAAGTACATTACTTTCATTACAAGCCGCTTGGCACCGGGCTCGACTAGTCGGCCCGGGGACTCGCTGCCTTGCGCTATGAGAAGCTTCCCGCAGTCCGACAAGTAGTGTGCGATGCCCAATCCGCCCCCTGGCAAAGCCGCCGCTCGCAGAGCGACTGTGAGGCAAGCAGGAGTGAGGAAGAGCGCGCACCCACACGAAAAATGGCTAAGGACCTAAAAGCACGAACATAGCATAAGACGGCCTCCAGCATTTCTGAAGCGGAAGGTCGACTCATGAGTAGCCGGCTCGCCGTCTTCATTAGCCTCTACTAAGGACGGCCGACTCTTGGGTAGTCGGCATGTCGCTTCCTATCCGACTTGCTAAAGAAACTCTAAACGGCCAAATCCTTGCCTTCCCAAAGTAGCCAAGCACTTGACCCAGCGACAGTCCGCAGAGCGGCTGTTCGACTGACAAGGCAGCGACTAAAGGAAGGCGGCAAAGGGAAAAAGCCTAAAGAGCAATAAGCAAGGAAAGACAGAAAGCAGATTAATATTTACATAGGCCCTTGGCCGAATCTTCGAATAGAAGTTCAAGATACACCCCGTGGGTGGAATTGTTCGAATCTAACAAAGTTTTCAAAAGATTACAAAGACAGACAAACAGAGACGAAAAAGTAGCTTAGGAGGCGGCATTTGGGATTGGAGGGTCGGAGGAGACGGCGGTGTCAGGTGCCGGGGGAGTCGGCTGGGCGGTCTCGGTTTGATCGCCTCCAGCGGCAGTCGCTTTCTCCTGACGCGGCTCATTGCTGGAGGCGCGGTCGAGCTGAGGCTGGCCACCTGCTCCGTCTTCTGGCACCTCCGGCTCGCCTTCAGCCTCCGCCTCATCCTCCTCCTTAGTGCTAGAGTCGATCACCTCCGCCGAGTCCTCGCCATACTCTGGGTTCATCCCGAACCACTCTGCCGGCACTTCCTCGCCGCCTTCAGCCCGCTCGGGCACGAAGACGCTGGCGTCCATGTACTCGGCGATGGCCGCCGCACGCTCGACAAGGGCGCCCTCCACGGCCTCCAGTTCGGCCTGGGCTTCTGACCGAAATGCGGCCACGCGGTCCAGGTCCAGCCCTGGATACCACGCCTTGACAAACTCCAAGGCTCGGTGCGCTCTGGCCCGGGCCGAGGAGCCCTTCCAGGCCTCAAGACGGCCGACAGCGACTTGCAGCCAGTCGGCGGTCCGACTGGCGGTGCGTAGAGCCGGCATATCCGGCCACAAAGCGGCAACCGCCTGGGCGCCGGCACATTGAATCCGGCGCATCTACCGGTGGACCGGACGAAGACGGGCTTCAATGCTCAGGAGCTGTTCGTTAACGGTTCGGGGGGCATTGGCGGCGATATCCTCACCATTCGCCCTTCGCGCCTTACGAGCAACCTCGATGGCCAGAGGGACCGCCTGCGAGTGGCCGGGGAAGAAGTCTACCAAGACGAAAAAGAAGAAAGTCGAAAATCAGAAGTCGGCCCGACACTAAGTCGGAAGCACGAAGAATCGAAAGAAACCGGAGGTTAGCATCGCCTCCCTGTCAGTCCAGGAGGAGTGCTCTCTCTCAAACTCGACCAGGAGAGCGGCTTCCTTCTTCTTGGCCTCGTCCTGCGCCTTCTTGAGCATCTCCTTCTGCTCGGCCAGCTGCGCCGCTAGCAGGTCGCGCTCCGTGGCGAGCCTGTCACACTCCTCCTCCTTGGCGCGACGGGCGGTATTGGCCTCGCCCAGCTGCTCCTGAAGAGTGGCGTTGGCTCCTGAAAATCGAAACAGAAAATGAATCAGTCGTCAGCAAAGAAGATCGCCGGGAAGATCCGGCCCGACTGCTCAGCAGTTGGCCCGAATCTCGGGGACTACAGCCCCCGTGTGCGCCAGTGCGCCCCCGTGAAGAAGAAGAACTCACTCCGGCTTTCCGACAAGTCGGCAGCCCGCTTGCTCAACTCCTCAACATTGCGGTTGAAGGCAGTGGCGCGGAGGTTGTGATACTCCTGCAATAAGTCATTGAAGACGAAGTTAGTGTTTGGAACTCACCAGAGGGACTTCCGAACCGCCTACTCAGCAGCCGGCCCAGAACTCGGGGACTACACCGAGTGGGTGCACTGGCGCGCCCCCACAGAGAAAAACAAGAATCAACAAGGAGAAGAAACTTACTCGAACGGCCGTTCGCGCGGCCAGGTGCGTTGTGGTGCAGGCCTGAAGGGCGTCGCCTTCGGCCCGCAACTTCGCCTGGACTTCCAGGAGCAATTTAGCGGCCCGGTGCCGCCTCCGCGCACCCACCCGGTGGGCGTGGCGCTTGTGGCCTCGGCGTCTAGAGCTGCCGAGCTGGCAGCGATGATCTCCCGAGGTCGCGGCGCCGAGGTTGCCCTCTCAAGACGGCGACGCACCGGCGAGGCGACTTGGATAAGCAGCCGCGCTTCGGCCTCGTCCACGGCCGGTGGCTCCGACGGATCCACCGGCTGTTTGCCGTGTGGCCTCCCAAACAGCGGTGGAGGCGGCGGCGGTGGCACGAGAGCATCCGACATGGAGGCCTTGCCGCTCTCCTTCTCCGCGATGGGGTTCTCGGTGCCGGATCCCCCGGTCTGCCCCGTGAACTCCGGAGGCGGCGGTGCAGATGATAGTGGGGGGACGAGCATCGCCGATCGGCAACGCGCGGCCTCCTCGGCGCGCTATCTCGCCGCAAGGGCGGCTTCGGCATCATCCAGCTTTTTCTGGGCGGAGGCGGCCGCCCTGTCGGCCTCCGCCTTCTCCAAACGCGCGGCCTCCTCCTCCTCGCGCTTCTTCCGCGCATTCCGCTCCGTCGCCTCCCGGAGGTCGGCGGCCGGGTCGGGCCGCCGAGTATTGGCAGACGTCTCTGCCGACCCCATGACGGAGGGGACGGCGACTCTCTCAAGGGAAAGAGGGGCCCTGAAGAAGAATGGAGGGAGTATATAAACGAAGACTCGGACAAGACTTAACAAAGAAAATAAAAGAGTGTAAAGACTTACGCGGATACTAGCGGCGGCTTTCTCACTTCCCTTCGGAAGCGGTTGGCCTTCGCGGCCGCCTCCTCTCGTCTGGTCCCGGCGGCCGCCCCCATAGCTTCTTCAATTTACCGCCGGGCGCACTCGGCCCGGCGTGACGCCTCTTCGCGCCGCCTTGGCCGGCTAAGGAGCCGGCGCCCGACGGGCCGATCCTCAGCTGGTGGCGCGGAGCGACTTCGCCTTCAGCCTCGTCATCAGGCCAGTCGGTGAAGGTGGCCGAGGGCCTGAAGTCGCCTTCCGCCCCCCTCCCCCGCCTTCGGCATCGGCTTCCACCGCCGCCGCCCCCAAGTCGGGGTCGTCGACGTCGCTCTCCGCACGGTCGGGAACATACTCGCGGGGCTGCCTCATGGCGCCGGCGGCGGGCTGCATAAGAGGATTCTAGTTCAGAAGAAGCTAACAAGAGTCAGAAGCCGGAGTCGGCTGCGTAAAAAGATAAAACAGCAGGGAGACGCGACTTACCACTGGTGGAGGGTTGACGCGCGAGTACGGCTCCTTGCCGAACTGCCAGTCCTCTTCGTACTCGCAGTGCACGATGTAATTTACCATGTTCGCCACCTCCTTGCGGGGCATCTCCTTGGTGCTTGTCCGACTTGGGTCTCGGAGGCCGCTCATCTGACAGATCAGGTGAGGCTGGCCTTGGAGCGGGAGAACTCGACGCGCCATGAAGGCGGCTAGCAAGTCGGCCCCGACGAGTCCCTCCGACTGCGTCAAGACTCGGAGTCGCGCCATGGTGGCGGCTCCGGCGGGAGTCAGCATCTTGACTCGGTGGGACCAGCTGGGGAGCCACCCAGTCAGGGGAGCGGCGTTGTAAGGCGGCAAGTTGACCCAGTCGCCGTCAGAGGCGAGATTCTTCACGTAGAAGTACGAGCGCTGCCACATCTTCACCGACTTGATCAGCGTGATGGGAGGAAAAGGGTTGTCGGCCGTCGAGCGCCGCATCACGATGAAGGCGCCGCATTGGGCCGGCACGCCGGTGATGTGCGTGCCGAGCTTAGAAGAGAAGAATTCTCCCCACAGCTCGATGGTGGGGAGAACGCCGAGGAAGCCTTCGCACAGGGTGGCGAAGGCGGAAAGCAGCACCACCGTGTTCGGTGTGAGGTGGTGCGGCTGAAGGCTATGGAACTCCAGGAATGAGCGGAAGAAGCTGCTCGCCGGCAACCCCAGGCCGCGCATAAGGTGCAAGCGGAAGATGACCCGCTCGCCCTCTTCCGGCACCGGCCGGATTTCCCCCTCCGGCGCAGCGCGGGCGCGCACGAGGTCCACGCTGGGGAGACGGTGGGTCTGGCGGAGGAACTCGATGTGTTCTTCCTCTACCTCCAAGCCGTCCCATACGCCGGAGCGCACGGCAGAGGCTGCGGCGGAGGAAGAGCTCATCGTCGCGGTAGGCTGCGCTCCTGCTCGACGGCGGAGGAAGGAGGGAGAAGAAGCAAGATGAGGCGAGGGAGCGGGGAAGAAGGGCGCGCGAGCTGTGCCGCTCCGCTTCCCCCCGCCTACTTATAGCCCTGCGGGCTGAGAAGCCGAGGGGGCGGGTGCGGGATTAACTGCGCACGATGCCCCACGCCGCCCCACGATTTACCCATGAAGTTACTGCGCGTAGTAACGATGTGGGAAAATCAACCATCCTCGGCCGCAGCGGAACCGTCCGTATGCCGAGGCGCGGTAGTGACGGGCCCCGCCTGACGGCCCGTCCCGTCGCGCGTGTGGGCAGGCAGACTGTTCTCCCCACGTGGCACCACGCGATAGGACCGCCCTGATGGCTGCGGGGAAGCGTATCAGGCACGCCGCCTGGTTTCCCACCGCGACCATCGAATTGGGGCTCTTCGCCGAAGCACCAACTTTCGACAGTCGGCCCAAGGGAAGACGGCAGCCGAGTCCCAGCGTCTGCCCTTTTAAAAAGATTGAAGCTGTTGAAGCCCCACAATACAGCAACCGCAGGGTTTCACCAGCTTCGGGGACTACTGTCGGAGTAATGGGCCACGGGTAGGCTAACCCGAGCCCCAGGACATTTCAAGACATCGGGGCAGGCCGTGCCCCTCAGGCCGAGTCCCGGGGCCGACTCCAAGATATGCCGAGTCCCAGGCGGCGGCTCCCAGATAAGCCGACTCGCAGGCGGCGACTTCCACGGAGGCCGACTACGGAGAGTCGGCCCAAGACTCCTCCCTTATCCCGAAATACGACGCGGGGTACGGTTACGGCACGGCCGTTTCCCCCTGCCTACAAAGGGCCGGCGTGGCTACAGTAAGCCGTACCGCTGGAAGATCTCCGGCGGGATATGGCACTGTTGCCATGCCTGCCCTGACCTCAGCCACAGTATGCAGTGCACTGTGCCCACGACGCCGGCCTATACGACCCGAAGGCGGCGGGGCCGCCTGTCAGTGGGAGGGCCGAAGCCGGCCTGGGCGACCCGAAGACGGGCCCGTGGGAGTCGGCCTCCCTGGGGTCGGCCGACTCCTCCCGGGCCCCACGAGCCATTAATCAGATGAGATGGGGAATGGCGAGAGTGATCGCCCGATAGACGGTGGCACTGTTGCCACGACCCGATGATCGAGTCTGCGTCATCAGGAGTGCTGCTACAGTATCAAGCCTGTCAGCGGGACCCGCCAGTCGGCGGGCCCCAGAAGCCGACGGGAAGGACAGCGGCCTGAGAGACAGACGGCTGGGACCCGTGCCCTGCCGGATTACTATTATACCCCCGGAGGGTAGGCCTATATAAACCCCCCGGGGCACCCATGCAAAGTGTTCGACCCTAGAGAGGAAGATAGACCAGATAGCCCAGGGAGAAGAGAGCTAGCCTTGCCCTCTTCTATCTCCAGAAACAGCTCCAGGAGCACCATTTTAGTTACCTTGCTTTAGTGATCATGCAGAGACCCCGCAAAGCAGTAGTAGGGGTGTTATCTCCTAGGAGAGCCCTGAAGTTGGGTAAGTTCCGCCGGCGTGCATGTCTTCGCCTCATCCCGCTTCCAGGCACCGGCGACGTTCTACTCGCTCCCACCATGATAAGCCATCCTTTGGCATATGTCATACCCAACCCCCGACAGGGGCTTTCACCATAAGCTCCACCCTCGATAACAAATAGGAAGCCGCGCTCGTCACTTTCCTGCAGGCGAATGTTGATATGTTTGCATGGCAAGAATCCGACATCCCCGACGTTCCCAGGGAGGTGATATAGCACCATGTTGCTGTTTGTCCTCATGCGTGACCCGTCAGGCAGAAGGTCAGGAAGCAAGCTTTGGAAAGGAAGGAGTTCATCACAGAGGAGATCAAGAAACTGGAAGCGGCAGGCTTGGTGAGAGGAGTACTCCATCCAACATGGTTGGCCAATCCGGTGGTGGTGCGCAAGGCAAATGGGAAGTGGAGGCTGTGTATTGATTACACAAACATCAATAAGGCCTGTCCAAAAGACCCTTTCCTGTTGCCACGCATTGACCAGATTGTTGACTCCACGGCTGGGTGTGACTTGTTATCATTCCTTGACGCCTACTCAGGATACCACCAGATTTTCATGACGAGAGAAGATGAAGAGAAGATAGCATTCATCACCCCATGTGTGGTCAAAACAAAGGACAAAGCAACACTTGTACAAGAATTGGAAGAGACATTTGCAAATTTGGGCAAGATCAATCTCAAGCTGAACCCTGAGAAGTGTGTCTTCGGTGTTCCATCCGGCAAACTTCTCCGGTTCTTCGTGGCGAATCCAGACAAGATCTAGGCCATTGACCAGATTGAGGCGCCTAGGCAGATCAAGGATGTGTGTCGGCTCACTGGCTGCATTGTCGCCATGAGCAGATTCATCTCCAAGTCTGCTGAGCGTGGCCTTCCCTTTTTCAAAATCTTGAAAAAGGCGGGCCCAATGGAATGGACCCCAGAGGCCGAAGCAGTGCTGCAGGATTTGAAGAAATACCTCTCCTCCACACCGATACTGGTTGCGCCTAAACCACAAGAGCCGCTGCTGCTTTATCTAGCGGCAACGAATCAAGTGGTCAGCGCTGCGCTAGTGGCACAGAGGGAGGTCGATGAAGGGGCAGCGGCAACGGCAGGACTGGCAGATGGGGAGCCACAGCTCCCCCCCGGCAGGGCCTGGTACCGAAAAGGTGCGTCATTACTTCCAAGCGCATGAGATCACTATCATCACCCACTTCCCGTTGCAACGGAGACTGCATAACCCGGTTGCAACCGGGAGGATTGTGGAATGGGCCTTGGAGCTGTCGGGCTTTGGTTTGAAGTTTGGAAGTACTTCGACGATCCAAAGCAGAGTCTTGGCAGAGTTCATTGTAGAATGGACCTCGACACCCGATGAAGAGATCCAGGAGACCACTCTTCCCGACAAGGAAACAAGTCACAACTAGATTATGTACTTTGACGGGGCTTTCTCGCTGCAAGGCGCCGGTGCTGGTGTGCCGCCCGTTGCGCCCACCGGAGAGCATCTCAAGTATGTAATCTAGATGCACTTTCCGAGGGAGATGTCGACGAACAACACTGCTGAATACGAGAGGTTGCTTGCTGGTCTCAGGATCGCGGCAGACCTCAGGATAAAGAAGCTCATCGTCAGGGGTGATTCACAGCTTTTTCGTCAAGCAAGTCAACAAGGATTATGAAAGCCCATTAATGAATGACTACGTAGATGAGGTGAGGAAGTTGGAGGAGCGTTTTGGCGGTATACAGGCGGAGCATGTCCCCCGAGTGGAGAACAACATTGCCGACTACCTATCAAAGCGCGCTGCCATCAAACTACGTGTGGATGCAGGTACTTTTGTGCTTCGCTTAACTTAACCATCTGTTGAACCATCGACAGAGTAGAAAAAGCAGAGGAAATCAGGCCCCGGCAGGTACTGTCCCACCAAGCTCCCAGGAGCCGCTGGCAAAGATGTTGCCATGGACACTGAGCCTGCCATGGGGCAACCGACTCCAACAGGGCGTAAAGCCCTGGCCGAAGAAACAACCGCTCCCATGGCAGAGGAAATGCCTTTACTCCTTGCCGTCGAGCCCCAGGCTCCTGTATGGGCACAGCATACCATCTGATTCCTCCAAATAGGGGAGCTTCCTGAGGTGCAGGATGAAGTAGAGAAAGTAGCCCATCGATATGCCATGTATCACTTTGTTAACAACGTTCTATACAGAAAAAGACCAAGCAGAGTGAAATTGAAGTGCATTCCCCGGGAGGAAGGACCAGAGCTGTTGGCAGAGATACATGGAGGCATATGTGGCTCCCACATAGGGTCAAGGGTCCTTGCCGGCAAGGCCTTCCAGCAAGGTTTCTTCTGGCCCACTGCCCTCCAGGATGCAACAGTACTAGTAAGCAAGTGTGAAGCTTGTCAGTTCCATTCAAAGAAGCTTCATTAGCCAACTCAAGCCCTTCAAACAATCCATCTCTCCTGGCCAGTTTCGGTTTGGGGGCTTGACATATGGGGCCCTTTCCCCTATGTTGTCTGGGGCTTTGAGTACTTGTACGTTGCAATCGACAAGTTCACAAAGTGGCTGGAGGTGGAGGCAGTGAGGAAGGTGACAACGCAGTCAACCGTCAAATTCTTCAAGGGGCTAGTCTGCCATTTTGGTGTGCCAAACAGAGGCATCACCGATAAAGGCACGCAGTTCACAAGATGCACCTTCATGCAATACACCCAAGACCTCAGCAACAAGGTCTGTTTCGCTTCTGTGGCGCACCCACGGAGCAACGACCAGGCGGAGAGGGCAAATGCTGAAGTACAGTGAGGCCTGAGGACAAAGACTTTTGATAGGCTGCACAAGAGCAGAAGGGGCTGGATTGATGAGTTGCTGGCGGTTCTTTGGTCAATCAGAACGACGCCAAATCGAGCCACCGGCCAGAAACCCTTTGCCCTGGTATACGGGGTGAGGCAGTTCTCCCCACGGAACTCACATACGGCTCACCTAGAGAGCTCGCTTTATGATGAGCTTGAGCAAGAGCGATTGCGGAAAGATGACGCAACGCTCCTCGAGGAATATCGTCTTCGGGCGGGTGTGGGAGAAGCGCACTACCAGCAAGCCTTGCGCCGCTACTAGAGCCGCAAGGTTCATGCCCCAAGCTTTGAGGAAGGCAACCTTGTTCTTCGGTGTGTCCAATCAGCCAAGAATTCCAACAAGTTGACCCAAAGTGGGAAGGCCCTTTATCGGGTAATACGAGTCACCAGGCCCGGCGCAGTCCGCGTGGGGACAGAAGATGCCATTCTAGTGAGCAACTCCTGGAACATCGAACATCTTCGCAAGTTTTACCCATAAGGCGCGGTTGCCGGCCCCCCCGGCAGACCACCTTTTGTACAAGCCTTGCCGGCAAGGCATGTAACCCTTTGTACAAAGCCAGGCGCAAACCCTGATCATAAATAACTGAAGCGATGGCGCCCTAAGTTATAGCATGCATGCTAGGTTGAGTCTCTCCCTCGGTTAGGGTTGATAGTGCTTAGCGGTGGCTAACCCCTAGCATATAGGTTGAGTGTGCGTCTCTCTGTTCCTTTCCGTACTCTTTGGTTCACAGGGTACGTGGATATTTCTGCTGAGCTATTTGGAAGAAGGAGAACAAGCTGGCACTCCGGTCCCGACAAGCCAAGGTTGCCGGGGGCTGCAGACACAAGGATCCAACCACGGCAAGCCAAGGTTTCTGGGGGGGCTGCAGATTCAGATAAGTCCTTTATCCCTTGTTGTGCATTTCTATATGGATTTGGGACGTATGAAACCTCATTTTATTCCTAGGCTACCGTGCTCCCCTTTTCCTGTACCCAAGAACTATTCCCTGGGTCGGAACTTGGTTGTAGTCGCAGTGACAAGGAAGCAAACGAAGGGCCTAACCCTACTTTGCCCCTTCCTCCGCCAAAAGCGTGAGTATGGTCGAACGAAGTAAGGGGACGACAAGGCTTGTTGCCGAGCGACAATGTTTATCTTAAAAATAACAAGGATTCATTCCTTGGCATGGGCTTCACTCACGCACAAAGAACATGGCGAGCACCCTTTTTTCATTAATACGTCCCATACAGGTACAGTTTGTACAGAATGTAAACATGAGCAAGGTGATTACAAGGTTTAAATCTGACAAGTGCCCGTAGGCTTAAAAGCTAAAAAGAGATAAGATGCCCTTGATCCCTGTTCTTGCTCCTTTCCTCCCAGGTGTTGCAGGTGAAGACAAAAAGGGAGCAACGGGGAATGCACCGATGGAGAGCTTGACGAGGAAGGCCCTTGGCATGACGCATGGTCGAGCGAGGCGCGACGCGGTCGGTCGGAGTTAGCTTCCCCTCCGCTCGACGCCCTTGTTGTTGCCGTCACTGTCCTCCTCGTCACTTCCGCTTGGGGAGGAGTCTTCATCATCAGAGGAGCAATCCACGCAACACTTTAGGCGAGTCCCGAAGTCCCCAAAGACCTTGACGGAGAG
The DNA here is from genome assembly GCF_018294505.1 of Triticum aestivum. Taxonomy (NCBI): domain Eukaryota; kingdom Viridiplantae; phylum Streptophyta; class Magnoliopsida; order Poales; family Poaceae; genus Triticum; species Triticum aestivum. The sequence continues at coordinate 508,866,260 of NC_057804.1, forward strand.
CAGGCCATTCTCCATTAATTTGAAGTAGAGAATGAGCCCCTCCGTCAGGCTGTGGATACGAGCGAAAGTCTTCCATCCGCGACAAAGATACATGACATGAAGGGCGGGAAGTCAACGTCAACCCGCGTGTCACCATTCCCGCAGCCCCTCATATGCAATCTCAGAGACTGCAGCGGGTCGAGCTCCATCCATCGAGCGAATGGAGTAGGGGGACGAGGACGACGGTGCACTAGCCGGTGCAGCCTGATGAAGAACTCGCGGGGCTTGTCCCTAACGTGGCCCTCCATTGGGGTATGGACCGCTGGCGGAGGCGAGGCTGGAGCACCGCGCCCCGTCCTCCTCCTCCCCGAGCACCACGGTGACCTCGGCCTCGCCCCCTCCCCCACCCTCTGGTGGCTGGCTCTGCCGTCACGAGCTCTTGGGAAGGAAGGAAACGCTATCGAGCGGAAACCCTCGACGCCACCATCGAAGTGCCAGCGCGCCCTCTTGCCATGGAAAATGGAAGAAAGGAGCCAAGGTGGAAGGAGATGGATGATGAAAGATTAAGAGGTGCCATCCCCCTCTTTATAAAAGGGCGGGGTCGGGTGTCGGCATTCTGGGAACGGGGGTCCCCAGTCTTGCCTGCCTGCGGCCTGCGGCGTGGCTCAACTAGTGGCCTAGTGCGGTCCGTCTTCATCAGCCCAAGTTCAAGACCCGCGCGAGGGGCAAGCTCGTGGGGCGAACGACGCAAGGCCTCCTTAGGGGCGGCCTCACCAAGCGGGCTCACGAGGAGGCGGAGAGATCCAGGCAAGGAGTACCTCGCGAGGTGCTCATGATGGAAGCCATGACGGTCAAGACCAGGCGGGTGCCACGCGGGCGCCAGCCTGCACAGTGTCCTCATTTCCTCATTGGTGCAAAGGGGGCAAGCGCAGGCGCGGACTACCAAGGCATCAAGCAAAGGTTTCCATATCGGTGCAAGACCAAGATCAGCAGGACGACAGGATAGAGGTCACCGTGGAGCCCAAGGCAGCGTCATCACCAGTGCCTTTGGCAGTCCAAGACCACCTTTAGTCAGGATAGCTTGTACTAGTTGTCCCCTTGCAAAATGGCCGTTGTTGGCTCCCTTCCCGCTCAATATTTGGGAAGAGGACCAGGGCCTCTATAAATAGAGATAGCCACCACAGTAGAAAGAAAGGATCTTATCTACTGCCAACAGAGACGTATCAATTCCTCTCCGAGCACACCACCACAAGAACAGCCCTCGCGAGGCTGCTCTTCCTCTGTACTGTTCATCATCAGCCCTAGAGGCAATCCACCACACCACACACATGAGTAGGGTATTACACCACAACAGTGGCCCAAACCTGTATAAATCTCGTGTCCCTTGTGTTTTTCATCATGCTAGATTAGAATCGCGGCGAGGTTTTGGGGCGTGAATCGTTAGGAAGAAGATCTTTGCGCACACCCTAGAGTTCGAACATTAAGGGTTTTGCCGGAACCTGATATTTGACATTTGGCGCGCCGGGTAGGGGCGCGCCGGAGCTCTCCCTTCCGTCGGCTCGCTCTCCACCAACGCCGCGCTTTTCCCCCATGGCGGACAACGCGCCACCGGCTCCGGTGGCCGACGCCATCGCTGGGACCAAGGTGCTCCGAACCTTGTCCCCCGCCTTGCAGCAGATGTAGTGGTCGAACAAGTTCAAGCCAAAGATGCCGCCGCGCCACAACGGCTTGACGAATCCGCTGGTTTTCCTGCTGGCGTACGAGGAGGCCGTCCTCAAGGCCGGGTGTGATGACAAGGTCATGGCCAACTAGTTTCCCATGGCCCTTACCGGCGTCCCGCGCGCGTGGCTGCTCCACCTGCCAACGACTTCTGTGGCCTCCTGGGAGGAGCTGCGCAACCTCTTCCTCAGCAACTACGCTGCGCTAGTGCCCCCGGTCGTCGCAGCTCTCCTGGGCGGCTCGCAGGCGCCACCCTCGGGCCGCCATGTCAATCCTTTCATCCGCCAGATTGGCGCCGCCCTCATGTGGCACGGAGCTCCTCCGGGTTGGGCGGCACCCAAGGCCGACCTGTCCTTCAGCTCGGACGATCACCCCGTCAACACCGCCTGCTCGGGTGCGCTCCCAATGCTTTGCACGCCCAGCATCTGCCAGGTGGCCATCACCAGGACCCTCCTCAATGGCAGTGCCGGCCTCAACATGCTCTTGGTGGAGGCCTTCAACCTCCTCCATGTACCGCTGGAATGACTCCAACACAGCAAGCCCTTCTCGGGTGTCGGAGGCGGTTCCTCCGGCCCCCTGGGGCAGATCCACCCCCGGTGACCTTCGACACCCACGACAACTTCCGCAAGGAGCTGGTAAACTTCGACATCAGCCACATAGGCCTCCCGTACAGTGCCATCCTCGGCTACCCGCCTTGGCCCAGTTCATGGTAGCGACCCATCCGGCCTACAACCTCATGAAGATGCCTGGGAGCAGCGGCGTTCTCACCATAGCCGGAGATACCAAGGATGCCCTGTTGGCGCTCAAGCTCACCCTCAAAACGGCCGCGACAGCACAAGACCAAGGAGGCCTCGCAAAGACCACATCCTCGGCAGACGGAAACCAGCCTCAACGGGAGGATGCCCCAAGGGCTGAAGAGGCCTCACCAGGCATCCAGGTGCTGGGGACCCCGTCGTCACAGGTGGAGCCTAACCCTCCGGAGGGCACGGACCTCGTCAGCACACCCACCCTCGTCGAGCATCCAGTGTCTTTCGTCAGCACGGTGCCGCGGGATGCAAGGGCATGATACCCCATGCCTCAGAAACTCTTGCTCGCGCTACTGGTGGCCTCGCGAAAGCGGCGGCACTACTTTCAAGGTCACCCCATCAAGGTCGTCTCTGCCTACCCCTTGGAAAGGTTACCCAGGAGCCCCAACTTTGCTGGAAGGGTCGCTGAATGGAACATCGAGTTGCAAGTGTTTCATTTGCAATTAAGCACAACCAGGGTCGTCAAGGGAGCCGCACTTGCAGATTTCGTGGCAGAATGGACAGAGGCGCCAGGGCTCGGAGCGGGCGAAGATTGGTCACTTTCCCCAGGAAGTGAGGCGCCGGACGGCTGGGTCATATACTTCGATGGAGCATTCTCGCGACATGGCGCGGGGGATGGCGCAATGCTTATACCCCCTACTCCGAACAAGCTCTATTACGCCATGCAGCTCTGTTTCCATTATGGCGAGAAAGTCTCCAACAACATAGCAGAATACGAGGGCCTGATAGCATGCTTGAAAGCCGCAACAACATTGAGGGTAAAGCGCCTCATCATCAAGGGTGATTCGCAGCTCCTCGTCAACTTCTCCAACAAGGTGTACGAGGCGAATGACGAGCACATGGAGGCGTATCTTGCGGAAGTGTGTAGGATGGAAAAGAAAATTTGGGGGCTAGAGTTGCAACATGTGCCCCGCGGCACCAACCAAGAAGATGATGACATTGCCAGGAGGGCATCCAGGCGGCTGCCTCAGGAGCCTGGCATTTTTGAGGAATGACTCTTCAAGCCCTCGGCAGCATCGTCACTATCAAGCACGGCGCAATCTCGGGAGGAACTCCCTCAACAACCTGCCACAAGAGACCCGGCTTGTGCCCCGACTTCGGCAGCACGCTTGCTCCTAGCGCTGGAACCTCAGGAAGGATGCTGGACTATGGAATTCAAGGACTGCCTGACGCAAGGGACTCTACCTGAGAAGGAGGAGGACGCGGAACGCATGTCCCGGCAGGACACGGCCTATTGCATCCAAGGCGGAGAGCTCTACCGGAGGCGGTCGAATGATATTTCCCTATGTTGCATCTCCAGGGAACAGGGGAAGGAGTTGCTGGCTGACGTACACCATGGAGATTGTGGAGACCACTCGTCATCACGGACCCTCGTCGGCAAGGCATTTCACAGCAGGTTCTACTAGCCTACAGAACTCAACGACACAATCGAGCTGGTGAAGGCTTGCGAAGGCAACCAATTCCATGCCAAGCAGATCCATCATCCAGCTTAGGGCCTGCAGACTTTCCCACTCTCGTGGACGTTCGCGGTCTGGGGGCTGGATATCTTGGGCCCGTTTCCTCGAGCACCTGGGGGCTACCGCTACCTCTACATCGCCATCGATAAGTTCACCAAGTGGGCGGAGGTGGAAGCCGTCCGCACCATCCCAGCTGGCTCACAGTCAAGTTCATCAAGGGCCTCGTGAGCCGATTCGGGGTCCCTAATGGGATCATCACTGACAACGGTTCGCAGTTCACCAGCAATCTCTTCCAAACATATTGTGCTAACCTTGGAACGCAGATATGCTACGCTTCGATGGCACACCCCCGGAGCAACGGGCAGGCCGAACGCGCCAACGCAGAGGTCCTGAAAGGCCTCAAAACCAAGACCTTCAAGAAGAAGCTGGAGGCCTGTGGCAGGGGCTGGTACGACAAGCTCCAGTAGTCCGTGTTGTGGTCCATCCTCACTAACACCACCAAGTCGACTGGCGAGACCCCGTTCTTCCTCGTCTATGGAGCAGAGGCGGTCCTCCCTCACGAGGTCAGGCGTCGCTCTGCACGGGTCCTAGCGTTTGACGAAGCGCAGCAGGACGCCATGCGGGGGATGGACCTCGTGCTGGGGGAGGAACACCATCGAGAAGCCGAACTACGAGCAGCAAGATACCAGCAGGCGTTGCGGCGGTATCATTGCCACAACATCCGCCCAAGGACTCTTGATGTAAGTGACCTCGTGCTCAGGCGGGTGTTCTCCAGGGAAGGGCTGCACAAGCTCTCGCCCTGTGGGAGGGCCCGTTCAAGGTTGTTCATGTTTCCAGGCCTGGCGCCGCGCGCGTGGAGACTCAGGAGGGGGTGCCCATCCCAAATGCTTGGAACATTCAACACCTCCGGAAGTTCTACCCTTGAAGAAAGGCCCAGTTCCTGTGAAGAAAGGCCTAGTGCCTGTGAAGAAAGTCCCAGTTCCTGTGAAGAAAGGCCTAGTGCCTGTAAAGAAGGCCCGGTGCGTGTGAAGCTCGCCACCCCAAGAAAGGCCCGATGCCTGTGAAGAAGGCCCAGTGCCTGTGAAGCTTGCCGCCCATGACACTCTCACATAATAATGAGTTGGGGATGTACATGCCCCGGAGTCTCTGGAGTGCCGCCCTTGTGCCTCAGGGGCTCCCGCCCACGCCCAGTGGCAGCACTTAGCTCTGTGCTGGTAAGAAGACGTCGAAGACTAGACTAGGTGCCGGATGCGACTTTTCATTTGCTTTCTGCAGTTGGCTTATTCTCCCTTGTTTGTACCTTTATTGGAGTTGCTGCTAGTGTTGTTTGCCGTCCTCTGCCCCTGTTCTCTGTTTTTGGCTTTTGACTGGCTTGCTCTCTCTCTCTCTCTCGCAAGCCTCGAGAGGGGGCTGCGCGAGCACCCTCATGAGTTCTTTTTTGCTTGGTTTTCCCGAGGCTCTCTCATTCAAGTTCACAGCGGGACCACCCCTCCCGGACCATGTACCACGGGCATCGTGACACAAAGCGCCAAGCCTAAGCCGGAAACCATCGCGACCAAGGTTCGGAAACTATAACCCCAACTGATCTTTGCAGATCTTAAGAATCCCGGTGAGGCCTCGAGCGGGTACCTCGCGAGGCAAAAACTACTGCAAACATCCCGAGCTAAGTTGTTCCTACATGTAGAGGCATAACCGCAACACCATAACACATCACAGGGACGATAAATATAGCACGATAATAGGAATCATAGTCTATTGCACGCCCCCACGGGGCCCCATACTTCTCTCTCTCTCAATGCAGGAAAAGGAGAAAAACAAAATAAAAACGGCACGCGCCCTGCGAAAGGTCGTGAGGAAGGATCTGTATTGTCCTCCCGAGCTCAATCAGACCCTGCCTCGCGCTTCACTAGGGCGCGGTGACGGGAAGACCCGCTACCGCCATCGAAGTGGGCGCGGCGACGTGGTGGCTGATCGCGGCCACCATTGGAGGATCTGTCACCGGAGGAGGATCCGCTGAAGCTCGGTGAGCTGCGGACGCCGCCAGGAGCGGGTTCGCCTTCGCCCTTGTCACGGCCGACGCCAAGGCCAAGCACCTCATCACCGTCATCATCTTCAGGGCAGCACCCAACACGGCAGCCATCTTCTCCGAACACCGTCACGTAGAGCCTCGGGCCAGGGCCACGTTCCCGGCGACGGAAATCTCCACCGTGACACAGGAGGCCCTACTGCAGCAGCCGTCCGCCTGCAGCTAAAGCCCACCGGAGACAGCGGCCGGCAGTTCACCAGCGAATAACCGAGGGAGTTGGAGCCAATTGCCGGCCGGGTCAGCCGACCACACAACAAACTCCGACAGCACCTCTGCTAAATGGAAGCGCGGCCGGGGAGGCCGCGCAACCACGACGCGCCTTCCTTCACCAACTAGGCTGCCCCGATGTGGGCGGCCACCACCGTGCAAAGAGCCATCGCCACGACCACGAGGAACCACGACAAGAGTCGTGGGATGCTTGCGGGGACGACCACGGCCGCGCTTGGGCGGAGGAGAGCCAGGCCCTTCCTGGTGGGTCTCCCCCTTCTCCGCGGTTGAGAACCTCTTCACGGGTGCCATGGGACGCTACAAGCAATCGGAGCGAGGAAGGAGAAGAACCAGGCAGAGCAAGAAGAGATGGACAACGGGGGCTTCCGCCCCTCCCCATTTATAGCCCAAGAAAGGCCAACCACTGGCCTCCACGATCATAGGTAATGGTGACTCTTTTTGCATGCAGCAGGGACCCGTCAAATTGGGCAGTTGCCGAGGCAGCATGGGGAAGCGGAGACGCCCACGTCCAATGAACCGCCAGGCGGCGACCAGGGCCACAGGCTATTGGGGCCCGCGGTGCTCCGGACTTTCCCTTTGGCTTTGCTGCTAAGCCAAGTCCGAGCACGCCTTCGGCCCGGGGTCTACTGTCGGTGTTCTGGGAATGAGGGTTGCCAGACTTGCCTGCCTGCGGCCTGGGGCGTGGCTCAACCAGTGGCCCAGTGCGGCCTGTCTTCATCAGCCCAAGTTCAAGACCCTCGCGAGAGGCCAAGCCTCGCAGGGCGAACGACGCAAGGCCTCCTCAGGGGGGCCTCACCAGGCAGGCTCGCGAGGAGGCGGAGAGATCAAGGCAAGGAGTACCTCGCGAGGTGCTCATGACGCAAGCCATGACGAGCAAGACCAGGCGGGCGCCAGGCAGGCGCCAGCCTGCGTAGTGTCTTCGTTTCCTCTTTGGTGCAAAGGGGGCGAGCGCAGGCACGGAGTACCAAGGCATCAAGCAAAGGTTTCCATATCGGTGGAATGAGACCAAGATCAGCAGGATGGCAGGATGGAGGTCAACGTGGAGCTCAAGGCAGCATCATCACCAGTGCCTTTGGTAGTCGAAGACCACCTTTAGTCAGGATAGCTTGTACTAGTTGTCCCCTTACAAAATGGCCGTTGTTGGCTCCCTTCGCGCTCAATATTTGTGAAGAGGACCAGGGCCTCTATAAATAGAGATAGCCACCATAGTAGAAAGAAAGGATCTCATCTAGAGACAACAGAGACGGATCATTTCCTCTCCGAGCACACCACCACAAGAACACCCCTCGCGAGGCTGCTCTTCCTATGTACTGTTCATCATCAGCCCTAGAGGCAATCCACCACACCACCCACAGGAGTTGGGTATTACACCACAACGGTGGCCCGAACCTGTATAAATCTCGTGTCCCTTGTGTTGTTCATTGTGCTCGCTTAGGATGGCGGCGAGGTTTTGGGGCGTGAATCGGTAGGGAGAAGATTTTCGCGCACACCCAAGAGTTCGAACCTTAAGGGTTTTGCCGGAACCCGATATCCGACATAGGCGCTCGGCCACCCCACTCAACTAATCTGACCATCAGGGGTGCAGGGAATCAAGACCGACCCGCTGCTCCAATCAGCGGTGACCTGGTTTCCCGCCTCGTCATTTAAGACCCGTGCACCCCCGCGCCCACCGCCTACCATCTCCGAGGCATGGGGGACAAGTGGCGAGCAAGCAAAAATCAAGGGGACGAGTGAGGCGACCGTTTTCAACCCCGTGATCATGCGGCACGGGGGCCTTGAAGGCCACGACCCGAGTCCACTTAGTAAATGAGCAGCGCCCCTCCGTTTTCCTCTTTTTATGGGGAAGGCATGAGCTGCCTCTTTACCACGATGTGACACATGAGGGTTGGAACCATCCCGCACACGACCCTCCATGTCGTGCATTCAACGTGGGTTGTGGGGAAGTGCAGTGGACGAAGAAGTTACCGCAGTAAAAACCTGCCCCGCCTGCCAGCGCACCATTCTGGGCCTAGCCGAACAACGCGTCACGCTTATTTGTGGCCCAGGCCCAGGGTTCCTGTCGATGTACAAAAGTAGGGGCTCTCCTTTTTACCCCTTTACTTGTGCACGGGCAGTCCGAGCCGCGCCCGTGGCCACACTTAGCAGGGCAGAGGAGGGAAGCCAAAGGCACAAGACAATCAAAGAAACACTGAGACCAGACACACAAAAAGCAAGTGGGCGAGGTATAATCCCCCGGCAAGACCCTTACCGGGACAGCCTCCGCAGCTCCGGCAAGAGCCTTGCCGGGGAAACTTTCCCAACACCAACAGAGCGTGCGACCCTTAAGCCCAAGGGTTCCAATGCCATCAACCACGTTGGAACCAAGGCTCGGGAGGCACCTTCATGGTGGCATGCTGATCTTTGTGAATACCATAAGCACACAAGATCAGATGGGGACCAGAAGACGACGATCCTCGGCAAGATCCTTGCCGTGGAAATGCACGAGACCTGTGGCAAGATCCTTGCCAGGGACGACCATGATGTCACGGCAAGACTCTTGCCGGGACCCTGGGAAGACCCTTGCCGAGGACATCGGCAGGGCCGTGGCCAGTCCCACATTTGCCAAGACTCCACCGCCGTTCCCATGCAGCTGCCAGCTCAGCCAGCTAGGCGAGCACCTGCGTGGCGATGTGCGGCCCCTAGACCGACTCAGCAAGCACCTGAGTGGTGGTATGGAGATCTTTGTGAAGACCCTGCCACCACACCAGCTCAGCAGCCTGCCAGCTTACATGGCGCTGCACAACTAGTTGGCCTAGATGCGTGTCGAAGCAAGGCAAAGTGGCGACGGATGGAACGGGCTTCGTTGCCATCCCTGATAAAGCAAGAGGACCCCTAAGTAGCACATTTAATGCATATTGTCTTGCGGTGCCAGAGGAGAGACTCAGCTACTGTACACCTTTGCACCTCTAGTGTGCCACTTTGGCGACCCCTTTTTACTATAAAAGGAGGCCCAAGGCATACTGAGGAAGGATTCGGATCTTTTGGACTACGCACACGCTGTAGCTAGTTCAAGAACTCAAGAATACTCAAATATACACCAAAGCAGGAGTAGGGTATTACGCATCCTCACGGCCAGAACCTGGGTAAATGATCTTTGTGCTAACTCCTAGACTTGCTCTTTTCACAATCTCGTGCCTGCCGACCGTGGTAGGGATTCTAGTGATGCCATAGGTGTCGTTTCCACCGAAAATTGCATAATTTCAACCTCAACAATGTGTGGGAACTTGTGAAGCGACCAGACCCACGCAAGCACAACAAACAATATGAAAATGGCCTTGTGGTGAGGAATAAGGGTCGTCTTGTAGCTCAAGGCTACACACATGTTGAAGGAATTGATTTCGATGAAGCTTTTGCACCTATTGATAGACTTGAGGATATTCGCATATTCCTTGCTTACGCTAACCATCATAATATCATCTTACATCAAATGGATGTGAAAAGTGCATTCCTCAATGGTAAGCTTGAGGAAGAAGTATATGTTGCTCAACCACCATGTCTTGAGGATCCAAAATTTCCAGATCACGTCTACAGACTCAACGAGGCCCTCTATGGCCTCTAGCAAGCACCTCAGGTGTGGTATGACACATTGAAGGAATTCCTCATAAAGAAAGGCTTCCAACCCGGTACACTTGATCCAACTCTTTTCACCAAAGCATATGATGATGAATTATTCGTGTGCCAAATATATGCTGATGATATTATCTTTGGTTGTACTAACCAACGTTATAGTGATGAATTTGCCTATATGATGAGTGAAGAATATCAAATGTCTATGATGGGAGAACTGAAATTCTTTTTAGGTCTTCAAATTCATCAACAACACAATGGCATATTCATATCTCAGGATAAATACCTCAAGGATGTGTTGAGGAAATTTGACATGCAAGATTGCAAAGGCGTCAAAATCCCTATGCCCAAAAATGGCCATCTATGCATTGATGAAAATAGTAAAGACTTCGATCAAAAGGTATACTGCTCCATGATTGGCTATTTATTGTACCTATGTGCATCTAGGCCGGATAATATGCTTAGTGTTTGCATGTGTGCCCGATTTCAAGCTACACCGAAGGAATCACACCATAAGGTTGTGAAGCATATTCTTCGATATCTAGCTCACACACCAACACTTGGATTATGGTATCCCCAGGGCTCTTGCTTTGCTCTCATTGGATATTCAGACTCTAACTATGCTGGTGATCGGGTGGACCGCAAGTCAACATCAGGAACATGTCATTTCCTCGGACGATCCTTGGTATGTTGGTCCTCGAAGAAGCAAAACTGTGTATCACTCTCTACTGGTGAAGCTGAGTACATTGGTGCTAGATCTTGGTGTGCTCAATTGCTATGAATGAAGAAAAACCTCAAGGACTATGGCATCAATGTGAAGAATGTGCCACTCTACTGCAACAATGAGAGTGCTATCAAGATTGCTCACAACACAGTTCAGCACTCGAAGACAAAGCACATTCAGATTTGTCATCATTTTCATCATGACCATGTGTTGAAGGGCGACATCTCCATCGACCACGCAAATACTGAAGACCAGCTGGCCAATATCTTCACAAAGCCCTTGGATGAGAAGAGATTTAGCAAGTTGCAGTGTGAGCAAAATATCTTAGAATCTTCGAATGTTCTTTGAAAAGGACACACATCCTAAAACCTATGCAAACTTGATGACTTAGATGTGCAACACACGAAGTAACGTTTTTCTTCAATCAATGAAGACTAACCCTCTAAGTGTGAAGAAATTAACTAAGAACTTGATTCTCAGAACCCTACGGCAATTGTACGCGGTGTCTGAAATCATCATTCTTATACGGTGGGATACGTCACCAACCAAAGTTGAAAATCTTCAATTTGAGTTTGTCAATTTTGAAATTCCCCCTGGTTTTTTCAAATTCTTAAACTTTGCACTGTCTTCACTCTTTCCATCGTTGTTCTTCATTGACTATATATAATATACTTGAGTTTTTATGTCCTCTACAACATTCACTTATTGCTAATTCTTCAAGTTGATTTTTTTGCTAAGGCAATGTGATCGGATCCTTTCCCCCCTATGCTAAACTCAACCCAGACTGTTCACAAATTCTTCATGTGAGTTCTATTTGAAACCCGTTCAAAATCTTCACTGTGTCCTTGTCAGCTGAAGAAATTGCGAACGAAACTTTAAAATATTCTTATCTGAATTTTCGGCTTTTGCGGTCAAACCGTTACACATCCACGATAAGAGTTATCTATTCACCCATGATCTTACACGATCTCCATCACACTGTACGTGGGTGACACATGTCGTTAGGATGAGAAGGGTCAAGGGCACGTTCATCCATTTTCCTAGGGCGAGCGGGTTTTTTCACTGCGGCTATAAATACCCCTCACCCTCCTCACACTGCATTTACCCCACTCGATCTTACTCCCCTTGCTCGATCTCTCAAGCCCTAGCATCGCCACTACCTTCATCATCGCCGGTGAGGAAGAGCTTCACTGCCTAGACCTCATCACCGTCGTACTCGCGCCGACGGCGGACAACTTCTCTCCGCGCAGCCGTAGCTGTCTTCCTCTGCCAAGTTAGGGCGTGAAAGATCTGGATTGACGAACTTATAAATCTACACTTCCAGTTCGTTGTGTTCTTCATCAAGGGTAATTAAAACTTACTTTTACTGCCTTTTTTGATTATGATGATTTCCATAAAATCTTTAGAAGGTGTCTATTCTTCAACTTCCACACTCTAAACACCTCACACAATCATCTGTTCTTGATCTGTTTCTCTAAGTGACGTTTTTCCTCAAGATTCCCCAATTGTGTGAATTTCACAATCCACACAACTCTGGAACCTAAGTCGAAGAATGCTTAGTGAAATTATTGAAGACATATCTGGTTAATTTCCTCAAACTTGTTCCGTTTTGCAAAAACTTCTAAGAACGCATATGACCTCTCCAAATTCTTCGAACATATACTTTGTTCACAGGTACACACGTCTGCTGCTGAATCACTAGGTTCTCATCAACTTAACTCATTTGCAGCATTCCTCGAAGAAAAGCTGCATACTTCTTCAGAGAACTCAATAGTTAAAATTCCTCAGCTGAAGAAAATGGCAGATGGCAAAATACCTCAGAAGGGAGGAAAGAAACTGGAAGTCAACACTGCTTTTGAGATCCCTGCTGAAATTTATGCAAGGTACTGCATGCCTGATGAGGCAACTCATGGGAAGGAAACAAAGAATGAACGAAAGGTGCGCATTCAGAAAATTTAACGAAGATGGGCACGGGAATGGAATGAGTACAAATATGTTACTCCAAAATAAATGAAGAAATTCGCTCTAAACCTTCCTTGCTCAGGACCTGCGTTGGCACCTGGCCAAACAGCTAATCCCACAAACATCAAATGTGGTGAAGATTATGGTGATGAATGGGACAAGCAGCAAGCCAAGCTGGCCAAACAGGCCAAAGAAGCAGTGAGGAAATTCAATGAAGATTCTGCTGTTGCCGCTGCTGAGGCTTCCACAAGCAAGAAGGCTATGCCAGAGAAGTCTGTTTGCAAACCTCCAAGCTCAGCAATGCCCTCACGGCCAAGCTCATCTATGCCCTCATGGAAAATCCCTCAAGCTGCTCCAGTTCCTCAGGTGGCAAAACCCTCAGCTTCTCCGGCAAAGTCCTCGGCACCTATGCATCTCGCCACTTGCCAAAGGACCACATGCATCTCAATTGCCTCAGGAGCTTCTGCAAGTTCTTCAGCTCCTCCTCTGTCTTCAAAAATCCCCACTTTGATGAAGACCAAGGCCACTGCAGGATGAGGCACTAGACCAAGTCCTCACAAAAAGCAAGTTGCCTTCCAAGTACCATCTAATGATAATGAAGTTGATGATCAAGAATTGGCCGAAATCATCAAAGATAGACAGTGAAGGGCCGCTAGAGCCAAGCGAGGTGTTGTGCGTCTTCTATTGGATCCGAAGAAGATCCTGGACATCATTGACCTCTGCACAAAGACCCAAACACTCCTTTGCCAGAGTTAGACCTCACTCATGGACAAAGTCACATGTTGACAGCTTTCATCTCTCAGGAAAAATGGAAATATGAACAAGCCAGGACTATGAAGAAAGCCCAGTACAAGAAACAACGTTATCTGAAGGAGAACGTGCTCATGATATCGCAACAACTCATCGCTCTGCAATTTGAGATCAAAAAGCTCAGTGATAAATTTGACGCCTACGGGGCAGAATGGCTGGGAGCCAAAGTCAGATTCATCAAAATGGCGAAAGGACTCACTTCCAATGTTGTTGCTCCAATGCACATTGAAATTCTTTAGGCTGAAGCATCTGCTCAACCAACGGAAGAACATGCCAACACCGCTAATGAAAATCAATCTGCTGATGAAACTGCAAGCACCAGGGCTGAAGAAATTCCAGCCGCTGAAGAAATTGCCAAGGCAACCACTAGTGTTGCGCCTGAAGAACAAGTCAAGCCAGCTAAAGCATCTAAAGTTGCACCTCAAGAAGCTGAACAAAACAGGACAACTACATCAGTTGTGCCTGAAGAAATTGCTCCAATTTCCTCTTCTCCTCCTGCACCAATGCGAACACCAAGTACAATTCTTCCTTCTACTTTGGAACTGATGAAAAGAAAGGCTGTAGAGCAAGCTGCTCTGAAGAAAAGGAAAACATCTGTTTCCTCAGAATCTTCTGCACCCAAGAAGGCGAAGATTTTGACAAGCCCACTTGAGAATCCAATTGACGTTGTTCCTCTCTCAAGCATGCCATCAAAAAAAACATTCCTTCTGGTGAACACTATGTGATTCCGAGTGAATCCGATGAAGAAACTCCTTTTGCTGCTTCGACAGAGCAGATGGATGAAGAAATTGAAGTGGACACTATCACTTCAACTCCGCTGGTATCATTGCCCATGCCTCAGTTCACAGCTGAAGAGGAAGGCATTGAAGAAATGGAAGAAGATGAAGACGTGGACATTGGGAGCACCACCCCTGTGATGAATGATGACTTTTGGGAAAGTCATTACCCCAACTCTCCTTTGTTCACACCACTGCAACAAATTCCTCAGTCCCCAGTACCTACTGAAGTTTAAATGGGCTCTGATGAAATTCACTCTGCGCTTCCATTCCTGAAGAAATTCCAATCACTAATGCTGATCACAAAGCTGCTGCAGAAATGGAGACCCAGGCTGCTACTCAAGTAGAAGCTAAAATTTCTCAGTCTGCGGCTCCAAAGATTGAGATTCCTGAGGTTGTGCTGCAATTGACTGATACTCCTCAGCAGAAGCCGAAGAATCTATTCTCGAAGACGCCAAAATTCAAGGCTAATGACTTCTTCCATGAGCATGTGTTCTTCACCGACTACAACCCTTATGACTCTGCTCGTCTTAGAAGGAAGCGTTTCTGGACTACCAGCTAGGCAAACTTCTATTCTTCACGGCTTTTCAATAAGGACAAAGTCTTCGACCATGCGCATATTCCTCATGTGGACATGGAATCGCTATCGTGCTTGACACCAGTGCTCAGTGTTCTTCATGACGCTGGACTGCTCAATTTTTGCACAGACATATGTAATTGGAATGAAGAACTCATTCTTCAGTTCCATGTGACGCTGCACATTACCGGCACCATTGAAGATGTCAACTCTTGGGTGCTGGACTAGATGATAGAGAACACCCATTTCAAAGCACTGGCCTCGGAATTACTTCATGCCCTGCCTGTCAGTCCTCCCCTTGAAGGTGCCAGTCGTATATATCATGAACCTGAGTTGTCTGATCACTTCATGCAAATACTGATGAAGCCACTGAAGCCTAGTCAAGCCCCAAGAACAAAATTCCTCGTGAAAGAATTTATATATGTTCCTCGAATTGTCTATCACATTTTGACCAAGACATTGAGTCCAATCAAAGGCAATGACTCGAATGATGAAGAAGTCATTGGCATCATGAACCTATTGTTCAATATCATGCATGGTATCCCAATAAACTACCATGACTTCTTCATGTAGACTTTGGCAAATGTTGCACTGTCTCCCTTTGAATTGAAGCCTTACACTCCCTGGATTATGAGATTCCTCATATCAAGGTCTTCAATCAACTACAAGGATAACACGCTTAACCATGGCAGTTACTTGACGCCTATTGAAGTCCTCAAGCAGACATTTTCCTCAACTGATGAAAAGGGCAAGGCCACTACAATTGTTGATGAGGGAATTCATCCTTTGGATGGACAGTTCCTCAAAGCTGCATCGTATTCCACAAATGATGAATCTGCCACTCATGATTCTGCCGCCAATTCCTCAAAGCAAAGTCCTCAAGCCACAGCTCCAAGGGTGATGACTGATCGTGAGCTTCTCCTTAGTCTTCATCAGAAGGTTCATCGCAACTATAAATGGGTCAAGCGTCAGTTTGGCTCAATTCTTCATAGCATGACTGCTACAGATAATTTATTGAAGAAGAACCACTACTACATCCATGAAGTTTTTGATTGCACACGGGTTGTTCTGACTCATCTCTATGGTGATGAAGATCTCAAGCAGATGGGCTTCAAGCAGGACTTTAGCTGGTCTAAGCCTCCGATGAAGAAATTCAAGAAAGTCGAAGTTCCTCCCTTGGTGCCCAGCTCATATTCTTCATCGCGCAAGACCGATGAAAATGAAGACATGGACGACACTCCGGCAGGCCCTACTCCAACAACCGACCCCAACAATGTTGGCGCTTCTCCATCAAATTCGTGATGAAATTCTTCAGGGGCATTAGTCCTCATTTTTTGTTCCTTTTGGTCATTTGATGACAAGTGGGGAGAAATTGGAGTTAGCCTTCAAGCGGGTCTGTTTATATGGGCATTTTTTTTGTTATGTTGCAACTCTCTCTCTCTTCTGAAGTGTTTCTTTATTGAGTTGTAAATTTAGTCCGGTGGTGACCTGATACTTTTGCTCTGTTTTTTTGCATGCTATTTCCTCATATATCCAATGCACGCATGATGAATTACATCAGTCACCATATTTCATCATGCATTTCAAATTCTTCATTCGATATGTTAAATGTGTGTATGAATTACAAGATATAGGGGGAGATCTCCATGATTCTACTCTTCAAATGTGCATTGCTTCAAAAGCAAATTCCTCACTATGCACATCTTCAGGGGGAGTTCTTCTATATCTTGCAATCAAATTCCTCAATATTGAGCACTTTCAATTCATAAGTTTATCCCCGTTGAAAACTTAACCTATATTGTCATCAATCACGAAAAAGGGAGAGATTGTAAGTGCACCTAGTGCCCCTTAGTGATTTTGGTGTATTGAATACTTATAGGTTAAGGGACTAATATGTTTGTGAATGTATAGAGGCTCTACAAGTCAATGAGGAGCTTGATATTTACAGTGAAAATCAACCCCTAAAAAGGAATGTCTTCAGTTGAAGACTTTGGTTCTCCTGAATGACTTTGAAAGTGATGAAATTGGTGTGACCTTGAAGACTTGGATATTCATGCGAGGATTATGAAGCGTGAAGACTTTTTTTTTCGCAGTTTCGTTTTCTCCTTCTTGTGTCATAGGAAACACCATACTGTTAAAGGGGGTTGATGTAATACTAAGGAAACTGATTTCCAAGTGATGATCATCTCAAAATCCTACACCTACCCAATCCTTTCGAGTGAAGCCATTGGAAATCTCATATCAGTTCAGTAAATTTCTTCACTGACAGAGACGAAGATCTTCTGGTCTCTGAGGAATTTGTTCTGACTGAGGAGTTAGGAATTCGCAAGTGCAGATTTCCTACATAGTGAGGAACATGATAGCCCTAAGGAACTCGAACCTCAAAATCCGACCGTTGATGTGCTATGTGCCAGATGTCCAAAATATCCTACCACCTAATGGTCATATCCTTTAAAGAAATTTACGTCTTATCATGTCAGGTTGCTGCCAAGGTTACAAATAGCCACCCCCTACAACCACTAGCTGGTTGGATGCTCCGAGAGAAAGTGACACTTGTCAATTGAGAGCATCTCATCCTTCGAGGACTTTGAGCGAAAATCATTAAGTGAGGAAACCCCAAAATTCCAAACCCAAACCTACAACCCCAAAGTGATTGAGAATCACTGAAGAGATTGTTCCTCTGTCGAACCGACGCTTAGGCGTCATGGTCTGAGCATCCAAGAGGAATTGTGGATCGCCGAGTGGACTGTGTATCCTCCAGATTTTACCTTTGAGGACTATGTATCCTCCAGACGTTTAGGCGTCATGGTCTGAGCATCCAAGAGGAATTGTGGATCATCGAGTGACATAGTCTGTGAAGGTTTGGAAGTCACCAGTGAAGACTTACCACAAGCATTGGGCGAGGTCTGTGTGATCTTAGCTCAAGCAGAATACTGTGAGGACTGTGTGTCCGGGACTGTGTGTCTTCGAGCTTAAATACTCAGCCGCTCCAACCAGACGTACAACTGTCACAGCAGTTGGAACTGGTCTACCAAATCATTGTCTTCACCAAGCCTACTGGTTCTATTTCCTCAACCCTTTCATTTCCTCATTCATGTGTTGATGAACCTGATCATTACTATTTGAACACTTTGACTGAAGACTTTCTCTATTTCCTCAATCCTATTTCTTTAGTAACATTGTCTTCAGCCTGCTTATCCTGTGTTTACGCTTTCTGTACTCTGTGTTTGCTTTTCATTTCATCATGATGACTATACTATTGCTCTGTTCCACCTATACCTGAGTACTTATTCCGCTGCTAGTTGTTCGTCACTTAGGAATTTCTTCACCCTGAAATTCCTCAGTGACGAATTTGTAAAAATCACCTATTCACCTCCCCTCTAGTGGACTTAACACACTTTCAACCTTCGCCGTTAACAATGTTGTCAGAGCATCCAAAAGATCAGACAAAACTTGAGCCGGCGGGCGCACAGGGCCTCCTGCCCTGGAAGCCATCGCTGCTGCTGCTGTAGTTGTAGAGTCCTACGCTGGCTGTGTACCGGCCATGAAGATCGTGACCCGGTGTGGCAGCTCGTAGGGGTCTGGAATACTGTCGCCATCGGAACAGCCCCCAAGCCCGTCGTCCTGAACCTGATAGATGGAATTGGTCTCACTAGTAGAAGACTCATCGCCTGAGTAAATAAACGTCTCACCGCCAGATTCAGATCCTCCTAGTTCTGCTCCATGAACGAAACCAACAAAAACATGTTTTGGGGCGGCTTTAGCCTTGGCGGGTCACGCGCACCGAGCTGATTCAATGATGTGATTGCAGATGTGTGGCTCAGCTTCCGACTCTCTGATCTTGCCAATAAAGAGACGTGAATTCTGCCAAAGGGGACGCGGTACCTATACTCGATTGAGTCGGCCTCGGGACCCCAACCCTCGTTGTTGATGTAGAGCTTGCTGCAACGACTCTTGGTCATCCGGCCAACAATGTACCCCTTGGGCCTGCGAAGCTGCCCTTCAAGAACTCGAAACCACCATGCTCTAGCCCCACGGTGGGCGCCAACTGTCGTGGAATTGTAACATCAGATGTCCTAGCGTAAGGACTTAGGTGTGGAGCCATCGCAACGTAGTTAGCTTGAAGGGGTTAAACGAGACAAGGGACACGGAGAGTTTATACTAGTTTGGCCCCTCGCGGTGGAGGTAACAGCGTAATCCAGTGTAGGGTGGTTATTGCTTGGGCTTCGATTACCAGGGCATGAAACGCTTGACCTAGTTCTCGATCTCTTCTTTTCCCAACCCTAACTCACCGCCGAGTCATCCCTTTATATACACAGGTCAACGCCCGACGGCTTACAAAGTCCCGGCTGGCTCATAGACAACGTGTCCGGCTCGGTGACCAACTAAGCCTACCTTAGAATACAAGTTATTCTCATGGCGGTTCATACTCTTAGGCCCTAAGACGCCTCTGGGTCTTGGGCCGTCAGCGGGCTTCTATGACCCACCACCTTCGCGGGTTATCTCCAGCAATATGACCCGATCCCTCCTGGGCGGTTCATACCCAATACATATATCCCCAACAGTTGCCCGAGCGCTCCCGGTGGTTGCTTGAGCGCTCTCAGCATAGGCGAGCATGATCTCTGTGTACCCAGCCACCCTCGCGATGATGTCTACGGCTGTAGGAGTTCCATCTATAGGTGTAGGAGTCCTAACAAGGTGTCTTGTCTTCTCCATCTAAATCGTATTAAAGAAATTGACATTTAGATCAAACACATTTTTCACGAAAGAAGATTTATGACAATAAAAAGATAACGGTTACGACAACGCTCCATATTTGTCCTTCAGGTGGACATTTCTCGCTCTTAAGTTGGGTACTTCGACTGTCGGTGATGGTCATTCTTCACCCTCTCCTCCTGTTTTACCAAGCTCTCAGAGGAGGAAGAGGGAGCAGAACGACCCCCTACGACAACAGTCAGTTCATCTCGCAAGTGGTTGTATATATGGTGTACACTCACTCACCCACAGTAATTTTGACTGTTAGTGATGGTCGTTCTTCCCCATCTCCTCCTGCTTTACCAAGGTCTTAGAGGAAGAAGAGGGAGAGGAATGCTACCTCTTGAGCACTGCATTGGATTTCCCCGAAGAGGAGAGGATGATGCAGCAAAGTAGCGTAAGTATTTCCCTCTGTTTTTGAGAACCAAGGTATCAATCCAGTAGGAGACCACGCACAAGTCCCTCGTACCTACACAAAACGATAGCTCTTCGCAACCAATGCGATTAGGGGTTGTTAATCCCTTCACGGTCACTTACAAGAGTGAGATCTGATAGAGATGATAAATAATATTTTTGGTATTTTTGGTATATAGATGCAAAGTGAAAAGTAAAAGGCAAAGTAAAAACAAAGCGAGTAATAAAGTAATGGAGATTGATATGATGAGAATAGACCCGGGGGCCATAGGTTTCACTAGTGGCTTCTCTCAAGAGCATAGATATTCTACGGTGGGTGAACAAATTACTGTTCAGCAATTGGCAGAATTGAGCATAGTTATGAGTATATCTAGGTATGATCATGTATATAGGCATCACGTCCGAGACAAGTAGATCGAAACGATTCTGCATCTACTACTATTACTCCACTCATCGACCGCTATCCAGCATGCATCTAGAGTATTAAGTTAAAAACATAGTAACGCTTTAAGCAAGATGACATGATATAGAGGGATAAATTCATGCATTATGATAAAAAAACCCATCTTGTTATCCTCAATGGCAACAATACAATACATGCCTTGCTGCCCCTTTTATCACTAGGAAAGGACACCGCAAGATTGAACCCAAAGCTAAGCACTTATCCCATTGTAAGAACTACCAATCTAGTTGGCCAAACCAAAAGGATAATTCGAAGAGACTTGCAAAGATAACTCAATCATACATAAAAGAATTCAGAGAAGATTCGAATATTATTCATAGATAAGCTGGATCATAAACCCACAATTCATCGGTCTCAACAAACACACCGCAAAAAGAAGATTACATCGAATAAATCTCCACGAGAGAGGGGGAGAACATTGTATTGAGATCCAAAAAGAGAGAAGAAGCCATCTAGCTACTAGCTATGGACCCGAAGGTCTGAAGTAAACTACTCACACTTCATCGGAGGGGCTATGGTGTTGATGTAGAAGCCCTCCATGGTGGATGCCCCCTCCGACGGAGCTCCAGAACAGGCCCCAAGATGGGATCTCGTGGATATAGAAGGTTGCGGTGATGGAATTAGGTTTTTGGCTCCTCTTATGATCGTTTGGGGATACATAGGTATATATAGGAGGAAGGAGTACGTCGGTGGAGCAATAGGGGGCCACGAGGCAGGGGGGCGCGCCCTCGTGACTGACTCTTCTGCTTCTTGGAGTAGGGTCCAAGTCTCCTGGATCACGTTCGGTGAGAAAATCACGTTCCCGAAGGTTTCATTCTGTTTGGACTTCGTTTGATATTCCGTTTCTTCGAAACACTGAAATAGGCAAAAAACAGCAATTCTGGGCTGGGCCTCCGGTTAATAGGTTAGTCCCAAAAATAATACAAAATTGGAAAATAAAGCCCAATATAGTCCGAAACAGTAGATAAAGTAGCATGGAGCAATCAAAAATTATAGATACGTTGGAGACGTATCAGGCATCCCCAAGCTTAATTCCCGCTCATCCTCGAGTAGGTAAATGATAAAAAAGAATTTTTGATGCGGAGTGATACTTTGGCATAATTTCAATGTAAATCTTCTTAATTGTGGCATGAATATTCAGATCCGAAAGATTCAAGACAAAAGTTCATATTGACATAAAAATAATAATACTTCAAGCATACTAATCAAATCAATCATGTCTTCTCAAAATAGCATGGCAGAAGAAAGTTCATCCCTACAAAATCATATAGTTAGGTTATGCTTCATTTTCGTCACACAAAGATGTTCCCAACTTCTATACCCCCGATGACAAGCCAAGAAATTGTTTCATACTTAAATAATCTCAAACTTTTTCAACCTTCACGCAATACATGAGCGTGAGCCATGGATATAGCACTATGGGTGGAATAGAATATGATGACGGGGATTGTGTGGAGAAGACAAAAAAGGAGAAAGTCTCACATTGACGAGGATAATCAATGGGCTATGGAGATGCCCATTAATCGATGTCAACATGAGGAGTAGGGATTGCCATGCAACGGATGCACTAGAGCTATGAATGCTCATCCAAAAGGAAACTAGTGGGTGTGCATCCAACTTGCTTGCTCATGAAGACCTAGGGCATTTGAGGAAGCCCATTGTAGGTATATACAAGCCAAGTTCTATAATGAAAAATTACCACTAGTATAAAAAGACAACTTATGAGACTCACTACATGAAGAACAAGGTGCTACTTTGAAGCACAATATATGAGACTCACTACATGAAGAACAAGGTGCTACTTTGAAGCACAAGTGTTGAAAAAGAGATAGTAGCATTGCCATTTTTATTTTTTATTTTTTTGGGCCTTTCTTTTTTTGGCCTTTCTCTTCTCTTTTTTGTTTGGGTGATGCTCTAATAATGATGATGATCACACTTCTATTGATTACAACATAAGGATTACAACTCGAAACTTAGAACAAGATATGACTCTATATGAATGCCTCTGGCGGTGTACCGGGATGGTGCAATGAATCAAGAGTGACATGTATGAAAAATAATGCATGGTGGCTTTGCCACAAATACGATGTCAACTACATGATCATGCAATGGCAATATGACAAAAGTAATGTATGTCATGATGATGATGGAAGTTGCACGGCAATATATCTCAGAATGGCTATGGAAATGCCATGATAGGTAGGTATGGTGGCTGTTTTGAGGAAGATATAAGGAGGTTTATGTGTGATAGAGTGTATCGTATCATGGGGTTTGGATGCACCGACGAAGTTTGCACCAACTCTCAAGGTGAGAAAGCGCAATGGACGGTACCGAAGAGGCTAGCAAAGGCGGAAAGGTGAGAGTGCGTATAATCTATGGACTCAACATTAGTCAAAATAACTCATATACTTATTGCAAAAATTTAGAAGTCATCAAAAATCAAGTACTACGCGCATGCTCCTAGGGGGATAGATTGGTAGGAAAAGACCATAGCTCGTCCCCGACCGCCACTCATAAGGATGAACAAGCCAGGTACACTTCATGTTTAAAATTTGTTACACAACTTTAACCATACGTGCATGCTATGGGACTTGCAAACTTCAACACAAGTATTTCTCAAATTCACAATTAATCAACTAGCACGACTTTGATATTATCACCTCCATATATCAAAACAATTATCAAGCATCAAACTTATCTTAGTATTCAATTCACTCAAAAGAAAGTTTCACATATCTTGAACACCAAGTATATTAATATTAAGCAAATTACCATGCTATTAACAACTCTCAAAATAATCTAAGTGAAGCATGAGAGGTCAATAGTTTCTTTAAAACAAATCCACCACCGTGCTCTAAAATATCTAAGTGAAGTACTAGAGCAAAAATTGTCACGGTCAAAAGATATAAGTGAAGCACTATGAGCAAAACTATCAAGCTCAAAAGATATAAGTGAAGCACATAGAGTATTCTAGCAAATTCCAATTCTTCTATGGCTCTCTCAAAAGGTGTGTACAGCAAGGATGATTGTGGTAAACTAACAAGCAAAGACGCAAATAATACAAGACACTCCAAGCAAAACACATATCATGTGGTGAATAAAAATATAGCTCGAAGTAAATTACCGATGGAAGTAGACGAAAGAGGGGATGCCTTCCGGGGCATCCCCAAGCTTTGACTTTTTGGTGTCCTTGGATTATCTTGGGGGTGCCATGGGCATCCCCAAGCTTAGTCTCTTGCCACTCCTTGTTCCATAATCCATCAAAAGAATTCACCCAAAACTTGAAAACTTCACAACACAAAACTCAACAGAAATCTCGTGAGCTCTGTTAGAGAAAGAAAACAAAATACTACTTCAAGGTACTGTAATGAACTCATTCTTTATTTATATTGGTGTTAAACATACTGTATTCCAACTTCTATATGGATTATAAACTATTTTACTAGCCATAGATTCATCAAAATAAGCAAACAGCACACGCAAAACAGAATCTGTCGAAAACAGAACAGTCTATAGAAATCTGTAACTAACGCAAACTTATACAACTCTAAAAATCCTACAAAAATAGGATGTACTGTAAAATTTGCCTATTTATCATCATCAAAAAGAATCAATGCAAAATCACGTTTCTGTGATTTATTGAATTTTTTCTCGTGAGCGCAAAGTTTCTTTTTTTCAGCAGAATCAAATCAACTATCATCATAGCTTATCCTATAGGTTCTACTTGGCACAAACACTAATTAAAACATAAAACCACATCCAAAAAGAGGCTAGATGTATTATTTATTCCTAAACATAAGCAAAAACAAAAAACAAAAAAAATAAAATTGGGTTGCCTCCCAACAAGCGCTATCGTTTAACACCCCTAGCTGGGCATTGATATTTCGATGATGCTCACAAGAAAGACAAGAATTGAAGCACAAAGAGAGTGTCATAAAACACGTATAAACACATCTAAATCTAACATACTTCCTATGCATAGGCATTTTATAGGGAAACAATTTATCAAGGCAAGCA
Source organism: Triticum aestivum (assembly GCF_018294505.1). Lineage (NCBI taxonomy): Eukaryota > Viridiplantae > Streptophyta > Magnoliopsida > Poales > Poaceae > Triticum > Triticum aestivum. The sequence continues at coordinate 508,890,639 of NC_057804.1, forward strand.
AAAACTAGCATATGCAAGGAGGTGGATACAAACAATAGCAATATCAACATAACGAGAGGTAATTTATTATCATGAAAATTTCTACGACCATATTTTCCTCTCTCATAATAATTACATGTGGGATCATAATAAAATTCAACAAAATAGCTATCACATAAAATATTTTCAACACGATCCACATGCATGCAAAGTTGACACTCTTCCGAAATAGTGGGATTAACATTAACTAAAGTCATGACCTCTCCAAACCCACTTTTATCAAAAATTTCATAAGATTGAATATTCTCCAAATATGTGGGATCTAGAGTTGACACTCTTTCAAACCCACTTTCAATATTATTGCAAACAATATTATCAATCTCATATTCATCATGGGGATTAAATAAATTTTCAAGATCATAAGAAGAATCACCCCAATCATGATCATTGCAACAAGTAGTAGACATAGCAAAACTAGCATCCCCAAGCTTGGGGTTTTGCATATTATTAGCACAATTGACATCAAGAGAATTTATAGTAAAATCATTTAAATCATTCTTTTCGTTGAGGGAGCTATCAAGCATGGGTGGAATAGCAACGATCTCATTTTTAACATAAGGAGCTATAGCAAATTCGTCTTCATAAATATTGGCTTCATGGCCACAAGAATAGCAAGCATCATGTTCATCAAGGGATATTTCAATCAAATCATCGGAATCATCATTATCTATAGATTCATGCATATCATTATTTTCTTCCAAAGCAACGGTCATTCTTTCAATAAATTCTTGGACATAGGCATTATAAGCAAGGTTTTCATTGCAATATTTAAGTATGACGGAATTTTCAGATTTGTTGAGAGTAAAATAATACTTTTCAATCAAAGAAGCAAGTTCATGAGGACCCTTAAAAACGACAAATCCTTCAATTTGTTCGATATCATAGTAACTATAAACACCCTTTGCATAAGAAGATAAGATTTCATTATCATTAAACTCACATAGGTAGGGAAGGTGTTTTTTAGGGTTCTTAGAGCAACAAGTAAAATCACACATTTCACAAAGATTCCAAGCATAGCATAGCAAACTATTTATATGATACCGTAAGAGTCTCCCTTTTTTAGATAAACGATGACGCAAAAAATGAGCATGCTCATCTAAAGATTTCCCATCAACTAGGCTAGTTAGGGTTTCAGCACGAGTGCTTAAGGATCGAAGATGATCCAAGTAGAACACTTTAAGTGGATCCATATCAATAGATTTTTAGCAAGCAAAGATGCAAGCATATAGAACGCACAAGGAAACATAAACAAAGATACATATAGGAAGAAGGCGAACGAAAAAGAGAGGGCGAATAAAACGACAAGGGTGAAGTGGGGGAGAGGAAAACGAGAGGCAATTAATGTAATGCGAGAGATAGGGATTGTGATGGGTACTTGGTATGGTTGACTTTTGCGCAAACTCCCCGGCAACGGAGCCAGAAATTCTTCTTGCTACCTCTTGACCACTGCGTTGGATTTCCCCAAAGAGGAGAGGATGATGCAGCAAAGTAGCGTAAGTATTTCCCTCAGTTTTTGAGAACCAAGGTATCAATCCAGTAGGAGACCACGCACAAGTCCCTCGCAACCAACGCGATTAGGGGTTGTCAATCCCTTGATGGTCACTTACGAGAGTGAGATCTGACAGAGATGATAAATAATATTTTTGTTATTTTTGGTATATAGTTGCAAAGTGAAAAGTAAAAGGCAAAGTAAAAACAAAGCAAGTAATAAAGTAATGGAGATTGATATGATGAGAATAGACCCAGGGGCCATAGGTTTCACTAGTTGCTTCTCTCAAGAGGATAGATATTCTACGGTGGGTGAACAAATTACTATTGAGCAAATGACAGAATTGAGCATAGTTATGAGTATATCTAGGTATGATCATGTATATAGGCATCACGTCCGAGACAAGTAGATCGAAACGATTCTGCATCTACTACTATTACTCCACTAATCGACCGCTATCCAGCATGCATCTAGAGTATTAAGTTAAAAATAGAGTAACGCTTTAAGCAAGATTACATGATGTAGAGGGATAAATTCATGCAATATGATAAAAAACCCCATCTTGTTATCCTCGATGGCAACAATACAATACATGCCTTGCTGCCATTTCTGTCACTGGGAAAGGACACCGCAAGATTGAACCCAAAGCTAAGCACTTCTCCCATTGCAAGAACTACCAATCTAGTTGGACAAACCAAAAGGATAATTGAAGAGACTTGCAAAGATAACTCAATCATACATAAAAGAATTCAAAGAAGATTCAAATATTATTCATAAATAAGCTGGATCATAAACCCACAATTCATCGGTCTCAACAAACACACCGCAAAAAGAAGATTACATCGAATAGGTCTCCACGAGAGAGGGGGAGAACATTGTATTGAGATCCAAAAAGAGGGAAGAAGCCATCTAGCTACTAGTTATGGACCCGAAGGTCTGAAGTAAACTACTCACACTTCATCGGAGGGGCTATGGTGTTGATGTAGAAGCCCTCCATGGTGGATGCCCCCTCCGGCGGAGCTCCGGATCAGGCCCCAAGATGGGATCTCGTGGATAGAGAAGGTTGCGGCGGTGGAATTAGGTTTTTGGCTCCTCTTCTGATCGTTTGGGGATATGTAGGTATATATAGGAGGAAGGAGTACGTCGGTGGAGCAACAAGGGGGCCACGAGGCAGGGGGCGCCCCCCACCCTCATGACCAACTCTTCTGCTTCTTGGAGTAGGTTCCATGTCTCCTGGATCACGTTCGGTGAGAAAATCACGTTCCCGAAGGTTTCATTCCGTTTGGACTTCGTTTGATATTCGGTTTCTTCGAAACACTGAAATAGACAAAAAACAGCAATTCTGGGCTGGGCCTCCGGGTAATAGGTTAGTCCCAAAAGTAATATAAAAGTGGAAACACTACTAGGAAAAGGGCTATAGATGGAAATGACACTAATGGCGCACCAGACATTTGGCGCACCACCTTCTGATGCGCCATTAGTGTTGAAACTACTAATGGCGCACCCTGCCCACGGTGCGCCATTAGTACCAATTTTTTTTAACTAGTGCGCCTATCCAAACATACTAATGGCGCATCCACTGGTGGTGCGCCATTACTAGTTGTAACTAGTAATGGCGCACCAGCCAGAAGATGCGCCACTAATGTTATTTTTTTATTATTGTTTTTATTCCTTTTTTTGCAAAAGTACTAATGGTGCACTCGCACGCGGTGCGCCATTACTAGTTCAAACTAGTAATGGCGCACCGTGGCAGAGTGTGCCATTAGTGTGTTTTTTTTTGCAAAACTACTAATGGCGCACCACCAGGGGTTGCGCCATTAGTAACCTGGATTACTAATGGCGCATTTGTTGCTGGTGCGCCATTAGTAAGTGGGCAGCAACAAGATATTTTGGACAACCTCTCCTCCCACACTCACTTTCTCCCCACTTCATTCTCTCCACCGCCTCCTCCTTGTCTCGGGTGCCTCCTCTTTTTCACCTCATTTCCACCATAGATTCATTCAAATTAAGTGGTTAAGTTACCTTGTTTTGCTAGGTAAGTAAGGGGGAAGCTATATTTATGTTGATCTCCCTACAACAATGTGCACATGCACTTTTTATGGCCTAGCTAGATCTATGTATGTTCGTGGTGTTGCATATGTTTGTGGTGTTACATATGTGTTTGTGTTTGGAGGTGTACCGGTATTTGAAATGCGATAGTTGCCAATATTTTGCCGGAATGTTGATTCATTTCCGTTTCGGCGAGAATTTTCGCATTAAGCATTCTTTTTGGTCCTATTTTTAGGGAAAGTCATGCCAAATTTTTTCTTGGTCCTAAAATATCGTTTTGCTCTACCCCACAGGCGACCATGGTCCGCACGATGACCGAAGGCATCGTGAATAGGTTTTTGAGGTCCGCGAAGGCCGAGATGCTTCAAAAGAACGAGACGGAGATAAGATGTCCGTATCGAAGATGCAAGCTGAATAGCCTTAATGTGGACCCGGATTCCGGGCAGGTGCGGGACCACCTGCTCTTGCGTGGTTTCATGGATGGCTATCGGTGGCAAGGTGATGAAGATGACTACGAAGTCATCCATGGGGGCCGGGCAAGAAATGAGGAAGGGCAGCAAGACAACCACCGCGGCTCGGGGGGCGAGAAGACGAAGAATCCCCAGGAGATGATCACGACGGTGATGCTGTACACAATCATCATGTAGAAGATGCAGGACATGATGATGATGCCGGCGGAGCAGACGACGCTGGACCATCGATGGGCTGGGTGCAGGACCCTCATATTCAAGAGCTGCTTCTCAAGCAGACAGATAACGCAAGAGCTGCCGCCCGAGAGAAAGCCAAGATGGATCAACTTGAGTTAGACGCGGTTACTCCATTGTATGAAGGATGCAGGCCCGAGGATACCCGCCTGAAAGTAACGCTCATGGCTCTGGAGATGAAGGTAAAACACAAAATGACCGGCGCATGCTTCGACGAGAACATGTCATTCTGGCACGAACGTCTTCCCAAGGGGAACAAGTGCCCGACCAGTTTGGAGGAGGCGAAAAAAATCGTGTGTCCTCTGGATTTACCGCACGTGAAATACCATGTGTGCATGAACAATTGCATCATTTATTGGGACGAGCACGCGGAGTCTACCATATGTCCGGTGTGCGGTGTCACTCAATACAAGAAGAGGAAGAAAGCTCCTCGAAAAGTGGGGTGGTACTTTCCGATCACTCCTCGTCTGCAGCGGTATTTCGCGGACCCTAAGGTAGCAAAGCTCCTGCGTTGGCACGTGGATAGGGAGGAGAAGAAGCGAGAAGATGACGCAAATGATCCGGAGATAGATAAAAAGACAAGATGCTGAGTCACCCTAAGGACGCGAGCCAGTGGCAAGCGTTGAACTTCGAATACCCAGAATTTGGGAACGATCCAAGGAACATCATGCTGGGCGCGAGCACCGATGGAGTCAATCCGTTTGGCAGCCAGAGAAGCACACATAGCACCTGGCCTGTGTTCGTGTGGATGTACAACCTTCCCCCCTGGTTGTGCATGAAGAGGAAGTACATTCACATGAGTATGCTAATTGAAGGGCCGAAACAACCAGGGAACGACATCAATCTGTATCTGGGCTGCTGAAAGAGGAGATTGACACGCTGTCGAAAACGCCAGCCAATACGTGGGACGCTGCAGAGAAAGAATATTTCCCTATGAGAGCCGCACTACTCACGACGGTGCACGACTATCTCGGTTACGGATATCTTGTGGGGCAGGTAGTCCACGGATTTTCTGGATGCGTAAGGTGCATGGATGACACAACGTATCGCCAGCTAGATAGAGATCCCGGGTCTTCGAAAACCGTGTTCATGGGATATTGAAGGTGGCTTCGCGACGATGACCCATGGAGGAAACGCATGGATCTGTTCGATGGTGAAACCGAACCCCGAAAACGCCCATGTACAAGGAGCGGCGAGGAAATAGACAAGCTGTTGAAAAATTGGAAAGACTGCCCACTGCCGGGAAAGAAGCAAAAGGCGCCAGAGCCGCTGCTGAAGGTATGGAAAACGAGGTCTGTTTTCTGGGACTTGCCGTACTGGAAGATCCACCGTGTGCCTCACAGCCTTGATGTCATGCATATCACGAAGAACGTGTGCGAGAGTCTGCTTGGTACCCTGCTCAACATGCCAGGGAGGACCAAAGATGGGCCGAAAGCAAGGGCAGACTTGAAATCAATGGGCATTAGGCAGGAGCTTCACGCTATATATGATGATGATGATGATGATGATGATGATGATGATGATGAGGCGAAGCAGGACACAGAAAGTCGTCGCAAAGGCAAAAAGGCCAAGAAGACCGGAAATGACTACCCTCCCGCGTGCTTCACTCTAAGTCAGGAGGAGATCGAGCAGTTTTTCACCTGCCTCCTAGGAGTAAAACTTCCTTATGGTTACGCGGGGAAGATAAGCAGATACCTAGACCCAGCGAAGCAGAAGTTCAGCGGGATGAAGTCTCACGACTGTCACGTGCTGATGACGCAGATACTTCCAGTTGCAATCTGTGGGATCATGGACGCGCACGTCCGTGAAACGCTATTTGGCCTATGCAACTTCTTCGACGTCATCTCTCGGAAGTCGATTGGCGTGAGGCAACTCAGAAGGCTACAGGAAGAGATCGTGGTGATACTATGCGAGCTTGAGATGTACTTCCCACCCGCATTCTTCGACATTATGGTGCATCTGCTGGTCCATATAGTGGAGGATATCATCCAACTCGGGCCGACGTTCCTGCACAGCATGATGCCGTTCGAAAGGATGAATGGTGTCATCAAAGGATACGTTCGCAACATGTCACGTCCAGAGGGATGCATAGCAAGGGGCTTTCTGACCGAAGAGTGCATCTCCTACTGCACGAATTATCTAGGCATCGAGAACCCCGTTGGTCTGCCCGTCAACAGGCACCTCGGCAGGCTCGCTGGATGGGGTCACCGTGAGGGTCGCCGCGAAATGCATGTCGACTTCGAGGGTCGACTCGCCGACTTTGAAAGAGCAAACCTAGTCGCGCTACAACACATAGACGTGGTCGATCCTTGGGTGGTAGAGCACAAAACCTTTATTAAGAAGACGTACAATGACCGAGGCCAACAGAGGACAGACGGAGATATATCAAAGAGCACAACTCATGTTTCACGCGTTGGTTCAAGCAGAAGCTTTTGTCGTACCCTTTACATGAGGATTCTTCCGCGGAAGAACAACTCATATTCGCCTTGTCACAGGGCGCCGAGCACAACCTGATGACCTATGAGGCGTACGATATCAACGGCTACACATTCTACACCGAGGCCAAGGACATGAAGAGCGATGGTTATCAGAACTCCGGGGTAACGATGGAATCCTACACCGGTAACGACAAGGACAGATACTACGGAAGGATCGAGGAGATCTGGGAGCTGAGCTACGCTGGAGAGAAGGTCCCGATGTTCCGTGTCAGATGGGCCAAGAACGTCATAAAAGAAGACCGGTATTTCACCACCATGGTTATACCCGAAGCCAAATCCAAGACCGCGGGAGCAAACGTCACAGCGAAAAATGAGCCATGGGTACTGGCTTCCCAAGTGGACCAATGCTTCTTCATTACCGACCCGCCAAAGCCCAGTCGTGTTGTCGTGAGGAGAGGCAAAAGGAAGGTCATCGGAATGGATGGAGTAGCCAATGAGCAAGACTTCGACAAGTACGGCGACCCGAGGATCGAACATGACGACGATGATGAAGTAGCAGCATACACCACAAGAAGAAGCAGGACCACCCTACCTAAAGGACGTCCGTTCCACAGAAGAACTCCATTTGCGAAAAAGAAGGGCAAGAAGATTGTGAACAGATAGCTAGCTAAGATCGATTGTATTTAAATCGTAGCCTTCATTTCTCGATTGTATTTCATGGGTACTTTTTGAACTATCATGAATATTTTTAAATTTCATGGACACTCGATCTCGATCCCCCTCCATCTCGATCGCTATCCCACCTCGCCAGATCCAGTCCCCCTCGCCGCCGAGCACCCCCCAGTCCATCGGCCACCGCCGCCGACCCCCCGCACCCTCGATTCCCCTACTCAACCGCCGCTGCCGACCCCCCGCACCCCGTGCACCGTCTTATAAAAAAATAAGTATCAAACAGCTTTTTAAATGCTACTGTCTTATAAAAAAATATTACTATTATTATTTAAACAAGTTTGAACATATTTAAACACAAATAAGTATCAAACAACTTTTTAAATGCTAAAAACAATTTGTGGAGCCTGGGAGTCGAACCCAGGACCTCCTGGTGTGAGAACTGGCTGCTGACCAGTCGAGCTAGTAGAGGGGACTTGATGTGGATCAGTTCTGGTGGTACATAACCTGTTGGCTCGAGTTGAAACAAAAAAAAATACTAATGGCGCACCACGGTGAGGTGCGCCATTAGTATGGATGTACTTATGGCGCACCGAGGGGTGGTGCGCCATTAGTATTGTGCCCGATCCCCCCTTCCCGCTGCCTTGACCCACTGCGCCGCAGCCGCCCACGCGCCCCTGCCGCCTCCCTCTCCCCTTCCTCCCCCTCGAGCCCGCGCCGTCCGCCCAAACCTAACCCGACGCCGTCCACCCGCGCCCGCTCCACCGCCGCCGCCCTGCCTCTCCCCCCTCTCCTCGCCCTCGCCCTCTCCCTCCCTCGCCCTCTCCTCGCCTTCCCTCTCCCTCGCCCTCTCCCCGCCTTCCCTCGCCCTCGCCCTCTCCTCTCCCGCCGCCGTCGCACGGTCCCGACACCGTCCGTCGCCCCACCTCCCTCGACGCCACCGTCGCCCCGCCGCCCCAGCGCCGCCCCGACACCACCGTCGCCCCGCCGCCCCAGCGCCGCCCCGACACCACCGTCGCCCCGCCTCCCTCGACGCCACCGTCGCCCCGCCGCCCCAGCGCCGCCCCGACACCATCGTCGCCCCGCCGCCCCGACACCACCGTCGCCCCGCCGCCCCGACACCACCGTCCGTCGCCCCGCCGCCCGCCGCCCCTCTCGCAGCAAGGTATGCGGCTGTTTTTCCTTGTGCTGAGTTCCAGTGCATCCTGAAATCTGTAGCTCTTTGGTATGTTCAGTTCTGGTGGCACCCTGAAATCTGTAGAAAATTGAATGCCAGGAAGTTGTTATAGAGTATAGAAGTTTTATAGTTTGGCATGCTGGGCAGGTAAATTCGATGTGTGTATGTTGCCAGAAAGATGTAAGCATGATGGGTTCAGTCTAGACGTGGTTTGCATGGCTGAGAATCAGATCAAATCAAAGTTGCGTCTGTTCGACCAAAATGAATCCTCGTAAGCCATGGTTTGGGTTTTGGTCTAGAGTAGAAGTTATCTCGACATTTACAAGTCCAAAATTAATGCTGTAGAAATTGTGTTGCCCTGGGACTGAGGTTGCTCCTGCAGCTGTCCAGCTATTTGTAGTGGTTAATCTGAGTCATACTCAGTTTTTAGAGAATTTCTTTTTGTTTTAGAGAAAAGCGTCATACTCAGTCATCGCAGGAACACATACAGCACGAGGCTGCATTCTCAGCTGTACGCGATCTCTGGTGAACTTTCCAAGTCATTTCAAGCGTGTTTTATATGACTGGGATTAACACAGATTAAATTGTAATGGTGTGACACGGATCTGAAAAATCCTAATGCCAAACTGTATTCTAGTCTAGTCTAGATGATGAAAAAACAGTATGGTACAAAGCCAGAACAAAGTTTGCAGAATGGATGACCAGTCTTCCAAATACTTAATGCTCCAAGAACAATAATTTCTCCAGCACTTAAACACAGTTGCAGAAGACCAACAAGTGTTTTTTTTGAGAAATAGACCAACAAGTGCTGCTAACCAAAGCTTGAGCAATAAGTTTTTTGTCACCACTTGATGGCCTGCCCCGCTGGATTGCTAGCCCATTTGTAGCGCACAAAAAATAAACTTAATTTCTTGTCTCTTGGGATCTATTTATTTATCAGAAACAGAGTACTCTGCATTTCTGAGACAATGATTAGTTTCTATCACCACTAGAAGCAAACCATAATATTACTCCGTCCGTATCAAAATATAAGACTTATGGTACAGAGGTACTCCATCATTGATAAAGGAGTAGTACATTATATCAACCGCTATGTTCGTGTTACCAAAGTTTATACAGCAAGAACAGAATATAACTTCAGCTTTGGCAATTTGCGGGAGTGAAAATAAGAACCTCTTCTCCCTGGTTAGCAGTAAATACTGCATGGGCAATGCCTGCTGTTTTCTCTTCTGAAATTTATGAATTTCAATGGATCAACATCTATGTGCCATAAATTGCATTTTCTCTTTTTGCTTGTTGAGGAAACATGTTTTCCATTTACTTGTTTGGCTCATGCTGTTCTTGCTAGGATAACAAAATGGTACCATGTAGGCTCCTGATTGCTGGTATTTGAAAACTGAATTTGTAGCAGTCAGAACTCAGTTTCCAATGTGTTGAAGCAGAGCACATTTGTCTTGAAGCAGAGCACATTTGTTAGCAGAGCTCCTGTGGGTGTGGGATCCATGTGACATGTGACATTGCATCCATGTCCACCTGGGATAATGATTTTGCAGGTACCCCGAGAGGCCCTTGAGTTTGTCGGAATGTCGATTAACTTCCGTTCCGGCAAATTCGGGTACTCCATATGTCCTATTTTCAGCAAAGGTCATGCTGAAATTTTCCGTGAATTTTAGCATGATTTTGCTAAAAATAGGACATATGGGGTACTTGTGACTAATGCATGGGCCGGGGTATCTTAGTAGTTAATTAAGTAGGATCAAGTGCCCCGGCGTACTTGTGACTAATGCATGGCTTTTAGGGTGCCTCGGTGTCGATAAAAACCGAAATGATGAAAGGTTAGGATTTTAGGGTGCCTCGGCGTCGAAAAACCCTCAATGCTAAAAGCTTAGATTTTAGGATGCCTCGGTGTCGACAAACCCTAAATGATGAGACCATGATCTTGTTCCTTGACAATAACCAACTTTTTGACCAAACTTTGTTTCTATTTAGAGAGAAACATGGCCCACAACGATGAGGCCGGGGGTAGGGGCGGCAAGGCATTCTGGGAGCTGTCCCAGGAGATGGAGGAACAACCTCACTTGTATGAGGCCGCCGCATTCCCCACCGATCTTGAGACCACGGATGGTGCCGCCGAGGATGACCACACTGATGCCACCACTGATGGTGCCGCCGAGGATGCCACCACAGATGATGGCGGCGCACGCACAGATGGCAGCCAACCGAAGAGGCAACGGAAGGACCGGCGCCCGATCGTGCTCCGCACCCTCAAGGAGGAAGTTACTGAAGTGGACTCCAACGGGAATCCAACGGCGCCTGAACGAATAGTCAAGGGGTACTCGCTTCAGCTCGGGTGCCAAATCTGGAGGCACCTTCACCAGGCCTATTCGTAAGTATGGCAAGCACGTGTTCTCCTACAATACGACATTCTGCTGCGTCAAGCAGCCGCCTGGCGGTCAGAAGGGTGCCTACTACGCCATCCATCACATGCGGGCGATCGTACGGGACCATCATCAACTTCTGCTACCGAGTAAACTCAAAGATTGGGCCGCGAGCGTGTCGGCAATCCAGGACGCGGACCTCCGACAAGAATTCTTTCGCATCCAGTCGGAGTTTGCGGAAATCATCCATCAAGATGTCCTTCGTACCTCGGGGCAGTTCTACCTCAGAAATCAACCGTCCAACAGTGACATCGACACAATGCTACAAATGCAGGCTGACAACGACCGTTATTTCATGACTCCCACGATAGACGGCGGCTTCATCCACACTCCGGTCCCTTGAGTCGAGTCGAAAGCAATGATGCTGTGTCTAGTTCTGAAACATCGATTGGCTCATGTTGTAATTAAACTTTAATGAACTTGTAGTATGTATCTTTGGTTTCGAGAGTCGTTCAACTTAGATGTAATCGATGCTATTAATGTCTTTCTTTTCTCTTCCGATCGTTCTATTGCATACTTATATATTGCTTATGTATTTTCTGTGAATTGGTACTAACGTTTCGTTTGGCTAGTGCATAGCGATGCCAACGTATGTCGTGTACGAGGGTAAGGTTCCCGGAGTCTACGATGACTGGGAGGAGTGTCGGAGACAGGTTCACCGATTCAGCGGTAACAGTTACAAAGGGTACACCACTAGGGCCGAGGCTGAATCTAGATACGCCCGCTATCTAGCGGGAGAGGGGAGGGAGCGTTGGAGGAACCGGATGAAGACGAGTTTCATCGTGATGATGCTCATCGTGATGACCGCAGCTCTCTTCTATGTGATGGTAGTTTAGATGATCGATATCGACTTGTAATGTGAAGACAAACTCGCTACTCGCGGTCTCGAGACTTGTAATATAATGTTCTATCTTTGTTCGGTCTTTTCAATTCGGAGACTAATATGATGAATTGTATTCGGAGACTAATATGATGAATTGTATTCAAAGACTAATCTTCTATTGTATTCGATGAATCTGTTGTTGATATGTGCTGTCTATATTTTGTCAAATTATACATTTTGTAACCTATGCAAAAAACAGAAAATAAAAAAATAAAAAAACCTAATATTCATACTAATGGCGCATCACATGACAGTGCGCCATTAGTATGACAAAGCATACTAATGGCGCATCACTGGTAAGTGCGCCATTAGTATGCCATGGTTACTAATGGCGCATCCAGTGGTGGTGCGCCATTATTATGCCAAAGCACCTGGATATACATGGCCCCTGGGAGGCATACTAATGGCGCACCCTGGCCTACACTAATGGCGCACCCGCGGTGCGCCATTAGTATACCAGATACTAATGGCGCACCAGGTGGTGCGCCATTAGTAAAAATTACTAATGGCGTGCTATTAATGGCGCACCACAGATGCGCCATTAATGGCCATACTAGGTGCGCCATTAGTAGGGGTTTTTCTAGTAGTGAAAGAAAGCCCAATATAGTCCAAAACAGTAGATAAAGTAGGATGGAGCAATAAAAATTTATAGATACGTTGGAGACGTATCAAGGAACAACCCCCTACGAAAACAGTAGGTTCATCTCTCAAGTGGTTGTATATCTGGTGTACAATCACTCAGTCACTGTATTTTCAACTATCAGTGATGGTCGTTGAGGGAGTCCTGGATTAGGGGGTGTCCGGATAGCCGGACTACCATCATCAGCCGAACTATCATCGGCCGGCCTATCATCATCGACCGGACTCCAAGACTATGAAGATACAAGATTGAAGACTTTGTCCCGTGTCCGGATGGGACTTTCCTTGGCGTGGAAGGCAAGCTTGGCGATACGGATACGTAGATCTCCTACCATTGTAACCGACTCTATGTAACCCTAGCCCTCTCCGGTGTCTATATAAACCGGATGGCTCTAGTCCGTAGAACAACAACAACAACCATTACAATCATACCATAGGCTAGCTTCTAGGGTTTAGCCTCCTTGATCTCGTGGTAGATCCACTCTTGTAAACATCCACAATATCAATATCAATCAAGCAGGATGTAAGGTTTTACCTCCATCAAGAGGGCCCGAACCTGGGTAAAACATCGTGTCCCTTGTCTCCTGTTACCATCCGCCTAGACGCACAGTTCGGGACCCCCTACCCGAGATCCGCCGGTTTTGACACCGACAGTCGTCCTTTATCTAATCCTCCTGCTTTACCAAAGTCTAAGAGGAAGAGAAGAAGAAGGACAACACCCTATGACAATAGTGGGTGTCCTCCTCTCAGAATAACTCTCATCTCAATTTGTGGATTAAGAGTGAGTATTGTCCACTCGATGGAAAATATAATTAAGTAGCTTGTCCATAAAAAGTTATAAATTTATGGAAAAATCGACATGATCTTGCTAGAAATCAGACATATTGAGTGCCAGAAAATTAAGAAAAAAGAACTTAATCCACACTTCACGAACACATTGACACTCATTATGAATACCTGCATCATGAAGAAAATATGGTACTATTTTTTGATCCATATGCAGTACATAGTCCTCTAGCACAAGCAATCAAATTTAAGACGTCTAATTTAAAAATTCAATGGTACTGATATAACAAGAGACAACTACAGTACATCCTATAACAAATTTTAACTACAGTAACAAAATGTTGCAAATGTACAAGTACAATAAATGAGAACGACTATAATCTCCAATAAGAGAGAGAAAGGAGGTTTGCTTACCAGTGCGGGCGGAGATGGCGCGCAGGACGAGGACGATAGAGGAGGTGGACGATGAGTTTGACGGGGACGCCGACGACGTTGGAGGCAGAGGAAGGCGTAGATGATGGACATGGGGAAGTAGTTGGAGGTGGCGTTGGACGGCGAGGCAGAGGAACTTCGAGGTGGTGTACGGCACAAGCGACATGGAAGATTGTGTCTGCGATGCCGTTTTAGGTAACGGATGAAGCTGCAACACTGGCAATGGCCAAGCGAGAGAGAGAGAGAGAGAGAGAGAGATAAAGAGTTGTGTCTACATGGATAAGGTTTGACCGGCTGTGGGTGGGGCCGGACGGATAAGGTCATGCATAATAGTGACGGGCGGTAGATAGCACCTGCTAGACAGGGGGACCAAATATAGTTGTGGCGAGCGCTTAATAGTACCCGCCACTAGAAACTCTTAAAAGTTTTAAACCAGTGTGCGCGAGTCACCCCAATATAGCTGTGGTGGTGGCCAGAAATTTCCCTCCATTGATTAGCAAGGCACTAGTGGCGGGGATTTGTACATGTCCGCCACTGCTGATTTTCACCCATAAAGAAATTAGCAAGAGTGTAGCAGTGGATGGTCCTTACTTGCGCACAACACTATTATGTGGATAGAAGTGGCGTGCAGTTTAGTAGCACCCGCCATTGCAAATTTTCCAAAGTAGTTGTGGAGAGTGCTAGTCCACACCTGCCACTCATTAAGAGACACCTATAAGCCTTTTCCCAGTAGTGAATTCTAGAGGTCCTTGGTGGGGATAGGTGGCATAGCTGGTTACATCTTGTGCATAGATTGATGGGGGGTAACCTATCCGATGAGCCAGATAAAATTCCCTAGAAACTCTCAGTGACAGGAATCTTCTAGATGAAATCTATGTATTCAGATTTGATAAATTATGGTCCAATAACAAAGTCATTGCACATTTGAAAGATTAAGGTACCTTTAATAATAAAGGCATTTATGTGGTTTGTGCACAAGGAAGTGATTTCGACTAAAGATAACGGGCCAAAACTTAATTGGGAGGGTAGTAAGTGATGTTGTTTTTGCGATTAGAATGAAACTATCCAACATCTTTTTTATTAAATGCCCACCTGCCAGGCTACTTCGGCATACAATACAAGTTAATTCAATGTCAATCCCCCTAATAGCATAGCCATGTTATTTGGAATGTGGCTAAATGGGGTAGATCCTAAAATGGCAACGCATATTCGAATCAAGTGTGTGCATTAATTTAGGCTATATGAAACTGCCAGAATGATGTAATTTTTAACAGACAAAATTTCACAAAATTGTTGCAAGTCATATACAGGGCAACTGGAAGGATCTGTATGTGTTCGTCACTCAGTCATGTAGATGCCAAGGAGCATATGGCTATTAGGTGCAACCGTTGGGAGACGGTAGCACGGGATACCTACAACCGGTTTGGATGACGCTCCAACAATAGGATATGTGTTTAGTCATCTAGTCCTGTTTATGCCGGTTGTGGCGAGTTTTGGTTGATTGTTGTTCATTTTGATACACCTTTTTTAATACTATGGCTATGCATCATTATGATGCAGAGGCCGGGGGTAATTCTCTTTTTCTAAAAATTTGAAGATGAGAGAAGCAATGACAAGCAAGATTTCAAACTTTGGGATGCCAATGCATCCCCAATTTAATTCTAAGCGGTCTCAAGCTCCAAGCTTGGGAATGCCAAGCCCCCCTTTTTCTCCCAAGTATATTAGATGTCCTTGGTGAACTTATGTTTTAATTTGTTCCAAAATATATGTAAGTTCATGTATCACCTATTACTTATTCTTTTTAAATATACTTAATCAAAACTTCTGAAAAGATACCATGCGAGAGTTGCATGGCTATTGCATTCTTATTTTTCTATGTGATTCACTTATATATTTCAGAGTAATTAGCGGGTGAAAGATCGTGGATGTCACCTAGTGGGGGGTGAATAGGTGCTTTAAAATAGTTACAATTTAGGCTTGAACAAATGTGGAATAAAAGTAGCGTTTAATTTGTCAAGAACAAAACCTAAATAAGCTAGGCTCACCTATATGCACCAACAACTCATGCTAAGCAAGATAAACAACTAAGTGATAGCAAGATATATAACAGGAAACACAATGGCTACCACAATGTAAAGTACATAAGTAAAGGGCTCGGGTAAGAGATAACCAAGGCACATCGAGATGATGATGTATCACGAAGTTCACACCCTTGTGGATGCTAATCTCCGTTTGGAGCTGTGTGGAGGTATAATGCTCCCAAAATGCCACCATGTCCACCATAATCACCTCACGCCCTCGCACAATGCAACATGTCGTGATTCCACTAAGGTACCCTTGAGGGCGGTCACTGAACCCGTACAATTGGCAACCCTTGTGGGCGGTCACCGAACTTGTACAAATTGATCGACGCAATCTCCACAACAAAACTGGAGACCCTGACGCTTGCCCAATGCTTCACACCACAATGATTGAGCTTTGTGACACCACCAACCGTCTAGGGTGCCCAAGCACCCAAGAGGCACAAGCTCTATGGTGCCCAACCACCCAAGAGTAATAAGCTTCTTATCTTTCACTTCCATGTATCTCCATGGAGAACTCAAACCGATGCATCAAATGCAATGGCAAGGGCACACAGAGTGCCCAAGTCCTCTCACTCTCAAATCCCACCAAAACAATGAAATATATGGAGGAATATGAGATGAAGAACGAAGAAGAGAGCACAAAGAACTCCAAGATCTAGATCCAAGGGGTTCCCCTCCCTTAGAGGAGAGATGTATTGGTGGAAATGTGGATCTAGATCTCCTCCCTCTTTTCCCTCAAAATCTAGCAAGAATCCTGGGAGGAATAGAGAGAAAGGAAAAAATATTGGAGGTTAACAATGGAGGAGAAAGCTTTCCCAAAGTTGTTAGAGGCAATGGGGAAGAAGACCCCCTTTTATAGTAGGGGCTCAAATCCAACCTTTAAGTGCTTTGGTCATGCACAAGCAGTACTGCCACTTCGGAAAGTGGTACTACCGCTTAGCTCGATCAACGCAACCCAATGAGTACAAAAGTACAAGAACGGTAGTTCTGCCAAAGTAGTACTACCGCTCTACTACCATTAAAAAACAGAGACTCACTGAAGCTAGAAAACCGGCGGAAGTAGGAGCGACACTGGTCTACGGAAGTACTGCCTAAGTGGTACTACCGTGGGCGAGAGTGGTACTACCGCCTGGATGTTGTAGAATTTCCCAATCAAAACAGATGGATGCAAGTAAGACCAAAACTACCAAATTCTGCAAAAGAACTCTAATCACGATGAACTCAAGCTTGATAGAAAGCTGCTTACAAGATAGGTCAAATCATGACTGGAAACTTTCAGAAGTGGCAATAGAAATATGCTAATGATAGAGAGGTGTGAAAAAGCCATGAATGAAGATCTGGCATAACCTCCAACATCGATGATGCATGCAAACTCCTTTTTCGATGAGCTTGATTTTGACAAGAAGACGAACATAGACTCTAAAATCTCATATAGAGAAAAGCCAAATATGAACCAAGAAAGATGGTGCCAAGAATGCAATGGTTTGAGCTGTCCACATACGATACGATCAAGCTACTCACTCAAGAGCCCCCCTTTATAGTACGACAATCAATCATATAACCTGGTCTCCCAACTAACACCATGAGACCAGTAAAATAAAAAACCTATTGAGGACAAACCTTTGCCTTGCACATAATCCTCTTGAGCTAGATGATGACGATCTTGACCTCCTCAAGTTGGACCACCAATCATGATTCTGCACACTTGATGAAGACTAGTAGATTTCTCCCCCATACTCCACTACGGGTGAGCCTCCCTTAGGCACATATTCACATATCCATTATCACGAGAATGGACGGCAAGCTTCAAGCATGATGCTCAACTTGAACTTGCGCACGACAATCTTCCATGAGTTATATGATATGTTTTTTTGATGCACGCCCATGGAAACAAGCCTAACCCCACAAACAAACCTCACAAAGATCAGGGGTTAGTACACAAAGTGCAATGGACAATGCTTACCATACCATGAGATCACTTGATCCCACTTGGTTCTAAGCTTTATGTGTTGATCAACTTGAATCACTCTTTGCAGTTAGTCTTGATCAACCTTGAATTTTATCCTCTCTCATACCATGAGATCTCTTGATTCCACTTTGTAAGTGCATCTAGTGAGGGAGTCCTAGACTAAGGGGTCCTATGGCATCTGGGCTATGTGATATGGGCTGGACTAATGGGTCGGGAAGATATGAGGTAGAAGAACCTACCACGTGTCCGAATGGGACTCTCCTTTGCGTGTATGGCAAGCTTGGCGTTTGGATCATGTACCTTCGTTTCTCTGTAAACAACTCTATACAACCCTAGATCCCTCCGATGTCTATATAAACTGGAGGGTTTAGTCCATAGACGTGACCACAAACATACATGCTAGATATCTTGGATTTAGCCATTACGATCTCGAGGTAGATCAACTCTTGTAACCTTTATACTCATCAAAATCAATCAAGCAGGATGTAGGGTATTACCTCCATTAAGAGGGCCCGAACATGGGTAAACATCGTGTCCCCTGCCTCCTTGTTACCTTCAATCCTTAGACGCACAGTTCGGGACCCCCTACCCGAGATCTGCCAGTTTTGACACCGACATCTAGTGCCCCTTAGTGATTTTGGTGTATTGAAGACTTATAGGTTAAGGGACTAATATGTTTGAGTGTACACAGGTCTTATAAGTCTATGAGAAGTTTGATATGTCTGACATATGTCCACCCCTAAAAATGAATGTCTTCATCTAAAGACTTTTTGCTTTTCTTAAAGACTTTGAAAATGAGGAAATTGGTGTGACCATGAAGATATTGATGCGAGTACTATGAAGCATGAAGACTTTTGTTTTCGTAGTTTCATTTCCTTCTTTAGAGTCATAGGAAACATCATACTATTAAAGGGGTTCGAGGTAATACTAAGGAAATAATTTAAAGTGATGCTCTTCTCAAAGCCTACACATACCCAATCCTTCGAGCGAAGCCTTTGGAAATCTCTTGTAGTTCAGTCAAGTTCTTCAGTAACAGAGACGAAGTTCCTCTGACCTCTAAGGAATTTGTTCTGACCGAGGAGTTAGGATTTCACCAATGCGAGTTGCCTATAGTGAGGAACATCAAAGCCCTAAGGACTTTCATGGTTCTAATTTCTAACCGTTGTTGTTCTTTGCACCAGCCGTCTAAATATCTTATCCCCATAACGGTCATGTCATTAGGTGCATTTCTGTCTTATCATGTTGGGTTGCACCCTAGCTATAAATAGCCGCCCCCTCAACCACTAGCTGGTTGGCTGCTCCGAGAGAGATTGACAAGTGTCATTTAGATAAACCCATCCTTTGAGAACTTTGAGGGAAAATCATCAATGAGGAAAACCCAAAACCCCAACACCTCAAACCCAAAGTGATTGAGAATCACTGAAGAGATTGTTCCTGTGTGGAACCAACGCTTAATGACTGTGCATCTTCCAAACGGTTAGGCGTCATGGTCTAGAGCATCCAAGAGGAATTGTGGATCGCGGGATGACCAAGTTTGTAAAGGTTTAGAATTCTACCTTGAAGACTTACCACGAGTGATTGGGTGAGGTCTATGTGACCTTAGCTCAAGGAGAATATGGTAAGGATTGTGTGTCCAGGGACTGTTTGTCCTTTGTTTTAAATACCAAACCGCTCCAACTAGACGTACAACTGGCACAACGGTTGGAGCTGGTCTACCAAATCACTGTCTTCTTTGAAATACTGTCTCTATTTCCTCAACCCTTTGAATTCCTTGTTTAGTTGTTGATGAAATTGATTGTTACTATTTGAAGACTTTGACTGAAGAGTTTCTCAATTTCCTCAACCCAAATTCTTCAGTCACCTTGTCTTCAGCCTGCTTATCCTGTTTACACGCTACTTGTGCTTTGTGTATGCTTTGTCTCATCATGTTGACTATGTTACTTCCATGTTATGATTGCACTTGAGTACTTTATCCGCTGCATGTATTTCATCACTTTGCAAATTCCTCAAGTAGAAATTCCTTAGTGACGAATTTGTAAAAATTGTCTATTCAACCCCCCCCCCCCGCTCTAGTCGATATAACACACTTACAATTGGTATTAGAACAAGGTACTCCCTTGTTCTATGTCATTTTGGTTTAACCACCTAGAGTTCTAGTTATGTCGAGTGTAGGTATGGTCAAGGTCTCGGCTGGGTGTCCTACCTTGGATTGTATGGACTACCCCTACGGGAAGAACAAGATGCGCATGCATCTTGAGGCAATTGACGATGATCTCTAGTACATTGTAGAAAATGGTGTTCCCTTTTCGCTCCCTCTGTAAACACTGGGGATGTGAAGAGGTTCAAGCAACTCAACTCCCAAGTGAAGAATATCATATGTGGCCATCTAAGCAAATGACAGTATGGCAGAGTGTGTGCTTTAGAGTCTGTAAAGCTTATTTGGGATAGGCTGTCCAAGGTCAACGAAGGAGTCTCAACCAAATGTGATTCCCAGTTGACGTTCTTCGCAATCTCTTCAACCACTTCAAAATACTCGAGAACTAAAATGTTCAGGAAACTTTTGATCATCTTACTGATATCTCCAATGAGCTCCAAGCTCTTGGTGCCACGGGCATAACTGACCACGAGGTGGTGAAGAAACTGTTGACACCCCTTGATTCCTCATTCCATACACTGGCTTTGATGATTCAAGAACGTGGAGACAACAAGTCACTAGATCCTGCTGATATTCTTGAGAGAATAAATGTTCATCAATTCCAACAATCTGAGAAGAGAGACCTCTATGGGCCAAGCTATGGAAGATCACATGCACTAAAGGCCAATGCAATTTCCTCATCTTAAGGGGAAGACACTGATAGTAGCCTTGATGATCCTGAAAAACTAAGTCAGGAGCTAGGAATGCTCGTGAGAAAATTCTAGAAGTTCTCAAGACGAGGCCACTTTGGAAAATCTTCAAGAGGTGATGACATGAGATCAGATTCTTCATCCCGCGACCACAAGAAAAGGACTTGCCACAAATGCAAGAAGTCTGGTCACTTCATTGATGATTGTCATCAGTGGGTGAAGGAATCAAAAAAGAAGAAATCTTCAAAGTCCTCATAGTCCAAGTCTTCAAAGTCCTCATCTCATAAGAAGAGCAATTCCAGAAAGGCTCGGGCATTTATTGATAAAGAAAATGGATTCTGAAGCTGAATCTAAGGTAAATGAGGAAGAGGAGGAATTTTAGGAGTCAAACTCTAGTGTGGCTAGCCTAGCTCTCGCTACTGCTTTCGTCAGCAAGTCCATCTTCAACACTGAGGAAGATGGAAACTCCAACACCACTGACAACAACAATGATGACTTTGCTCCCACCTATTGCTTCATGGCAAAAGGTCCCAAGGTACTCAAATATCCTTCCTCCTATGAATCTATTGAAGTGAATCTGATGAAAATCTCAAACCTAGCTAATCCAAATTTGCTAATATTGCCATGAAACAACAAAAAGCTTTGGAAAAGGTTCAGAAATTGCTAGAGAAAAGAGATGACTTGTTGAGTAAGGAAATGTATCGAATTCAAACTGTGACTGATGATCTTCAATGTCCTCAGTCTAAGTTTGATATCCTTCAAAGTAGTCATGAAACACTCTTAGATGATCATGAGAAGCTCTCTTATGAATTTCTGCAAAGAAAGCAAGATCTTGAGAAGGGTGACTCACGATGATCTTGCTACCTCTTGAGCTTGCGTTGGTTTTTCCCTTGAAGAGGAAAGGGTGATGCAGCAAAGTAGAGTAAGTATTTTCCTTAGTTTGAGAACCAAGGTATCAATCCAGTAGGAGACAATGCACAAGTCACCGAATACCCACACAAACAATCAAAGAAACTTGCACCCACCATGATAAAGGGGTTGTCAATCCCTTCACGGTTACTTACAAAAGTGAGACCTGATAGAGGTAGATAAACGGTAAAGTAAATATTTTTGGTATTTTTGGTTTATAGATCAGAAAGTAAAAGATTGCAAAATAGTAGATCAAAAACTTATATGATGGAAAATAGAACTTATATGATGGAAAAGAGAACCTATATGATGGAAAAGTGACCCGGGGGCCATAGGTTTCACTAGTGGCTTCTCTCAAGATAGCAAATAAAAGAGTGGGTGAACAAATTATTGTCGAGCAATTGATAGAACAGAGCATAATTATGAAGATATCTAAGGCAATGATCATGAACAGAGGCATCACATCCGTGTCAATTAGACCAAAATGATTCTGCATCTACCACTATTACTCCACACATCGACCGCTATACAGCATGCACCTAGAGTATTAAGTTCATAAAGAACGGAGTAACACATTAAGTAAGATGACATGATGTAGAGGAATTAACTCTAGCAACATGATGAAAACCCCATCTTTTTATCCTCGATGGCAACAATACAATGCGTGCCTTGTTGCCCCTATGTCACTAGGAAAGGACACAACAAGATTGAACCCAAAGCTAAGCACTTCTACCATTGCAAGAAAAACCAATCTGGTAGGCCAAACTAAACCGATAATTCACAGAGACTTGCAAAGATATCAAATCATGCATAAAAGAATTCAGAGAAGATTCAAATAATATTCATAGATAAGCTGATCATAAATCCAAAATTCATTGGATCTCGGCAGACACACCGCAAAATAGTATTACACCGAGTAGATCTCCAAGAATATCGAGGAGAACATGGTATTGAGAATCAAAGAGAGAAAATAAGCCATCTCGGTACTATCTATGGACCCGTAGGTCTGTGGTAAACTACTTACGCTTCATCGGAAGGGCAATGGTGTTGATCTAGAAGCCCTCCATGATCAAATCCCCCTCCGACAGGATGCCGGAAAAGGTCCTTAGATGGGATATCACGGGTACAGAAGGTTGCGGCGGTGGAAAAGCGTTTTCGTGGCTCCCCCTGATGGTTTTGGGGTATAAGAGTATATATGGGTGAAAGAATTAGGTCAGGAGACCCATGAGGGGCCCACACGACAAGGCGTGCGCCCTACCCCCTAGGAGCGCCTCCACCCTTGTGCTCGCCTTGTGGCTCCTCCAACTTCATCTCCAAGTATCCTGGTTTCCTTCTGGTCCAAGAAAGATCATCGCGAAAGTTTTATTCCGTTTGGACTCTGTTTGGTATTCCTTTTCTGCGAAACTCAAAAACACGCGAAAAACAGAAAGTGGCACTGGGCTCTGGGTTAATAGGTTAGTCCCAAAAACAATATAAAATAGCATATTAATGCATATAAAACCTCCAAAATAGATAATATAATAGCATGGAACAATAAAAAAATTATGGATACGTTGGAGACGTATCAAGCATCCCCAAGCTTAATTCCTTCTCGTCCTCGTGTAGGTAAATGATAAAAATAGAATTTTTGATGATGAATACTACCTAACATATTTATCCATGTAGTTCTCTTAATTGTGGAATGAGTGTTCAGATCCGAAAGATTCAAAACAAACTTTTAATATTGACATAAAAACAATAATACTTCAAGCATACTAACAAGGCAATTATGTCCTCTCAAAATAACATGGCCAAAGAAAGCTTATCCCTACAAAATCATATAGTCTTGGCTATGCTCCTTCTTCATCACACAAAATATTTAAATCATGCACAACCCCGGTTTTAGCCAAGCAATTGTTTCATACTTTAGTATTCTCAAACTTTTACAAGTTTCACGCAATACATGAGCGTGAGCCATGGACATAGCACTATAGGTGGAATAGAATGGTGGCTGTGGAGAAGACAAACAGAGGGAGATAGTCTCACATCAACTAGGCGTATCAACGGTCTATGGAGATGCCCATCAATAGATATCAATGTGAGTGAGTAGGGTTTGCCATGCAACGGATGCACTAGAGCTATAAGTTTATGAAAGCTCAAAAAGAAAAATTGAGTGGGTGTGCATCCAACTTGCTTGCTCATGAAGACCTAGGGCGATCTGAGGAAGCCCACCATGGAATATACAAGCCAAGTTCTACAATGAAAAATTCACACTAGTATATGAAAGTGACAAAATATTGAGACTCTCTATCTTGAAGATCATGGTGCTACTTTGAAGCACAAGTGTGGAAACAGGATATTAATATTGTCCCTTCTCTCGTTCTCTCTCTTTTTTTCCTTTTTTCATTTGGCTTCTTTGGCCTCTTTTTTTATTTTGGCTTCTTTGGCCTCTCATTTTTTCTTTTTTCTTTTTTTCTTTCCTCATATGGGACAATGCTCTAATAATGATGATCATTTACTTACAACTCGAAAACTACAACTTGATACTTAGAAAAAAATATGACTCTATGTGAATGCCTCCGGTGGTGTACCGGATGTGCAATGAATCAAGAGTGACATGTATGAAAGAATTATGAAAGGTAGCTTTGCCACAAATACAATGTTAACTACATGATCATGCAAAGCAATATGACAATGATGAAACGTGTCATAATAAACGGAACGGTGGAAAGTTGCATGGAAATATATCTCGGAATGGCTATGGAAATGCAATAATAGGTAGGTATGGTGGCTGTTTTGAGGAAGGTATATGGTGGGTGTATGATACTGGCGAGAGTAGTGCGGCACAAGAGAGGCTAGCAATGGTGGAAGGATGAGAGTAAGTATAATCCATGGACTCAACATTAGTCGTAAAGAACTCACATACTTATTGAAAAAATCTATTGGTCATCAAAACAAAGCTCTACGTGCATGGTCCTAGGGGAAGGGTTGGTAGGAGTTAACCATCGCGTGATCCCGACCTCCACACAAAGGATGACAATCAAAAAATACATCATGCTCCAAGTTCGTTACATAACGGTTCACCATATGTGCATGCTACGGGAATCACAAACCACAACACAAGTATTTCTTAAATTCACAATTACTCCACTAGCATGACTCTAGTATCATAATCCTCATATCTCAAAACAATCATAAAGAATCAAACTTGTCATAGTATTCGACGCGCTTTATATGAAAGTTTTTATTATATCCTTTTTGGATGCCTATCATGTTATGACTAAATTTATAATCAAAGCAAATTACCATGCTGTTCTAAAATACTCTAAAAATAATATTAGTGAAGCATGAGTGTTCATCATTTTCTATAAAATAAAGCCACAACCTTGCTCTAAAAAGATATAAGTGAAGTACTAGAGCAATATTGCTAGCTCAAAAGTCAAAAGATATAAGTGAAGCACATATTGTATTCTAATAAATCAAAATTCATGCCTATCTCTCCCAAAAGGTGTGTAAAACAAGGTTGATTATGACAAACTAAAAATCAAAGACTCAAATCATACAAGACGCTCCAAGCAAAACACATATCATGTGGTGAATGAAAATATAGCCTCAAGTGAAGTTACCGATAGACGAAGACGAAAGAGGGGATGCCTTCCAAGGCATTCCCAAGCTTAGTTGCTTGGTTGTCCTTTAATATTACCTTGCGGTGCCTTGGGAATCCCCAAGCTTAGGATCTTGCCACTCCTTATTCCATAGTCCATCAAATCCTTACCCAAAACTTGAAAACTTCACAACACAAAACTCAACAGAAAATCTTATAAGAAAATAAATCACCAATTTTAGGTACTGTTGCAAACTCATTCTTTATATATATTTGTGTAATATCTACTGTATTCAAACTTTTCCATGGTTCTTACCCCCCGATACTACCCATAGATTCATCAAAATAAGCAAACAACGCATAGAAAACAAAATCTCAAAAACAGAACAGTCTGTAGTAATCTGTAACTCCCGAATACTTCTGTAACTCCAAAAATTCTGAACAATTAGGACAGCCGGAGAAATTTGTTCACCAATCCATATCAAAAAGAATCAGATCAAAATCACATTTCAATAAAATCCTGGAAATTATTTACTGGGCGTAAAAGTTTCTGTTTTTCAGCAGGATCAACACAACTATCACCATAAGCTATCCCAAAGGTCTTACTTTTCAGGAACACTAATTAAAACACAAAACTACATCTAACAAGAGGGTAGAGGAATTATTTATTACTAAACAGGAAAAAAGTAAATAACAAAAATAAAATTTGGTTGCCTCCCAAAAAGCGCTATTGTTTAACGCCCTTAGCTAGGCATAAATCACGAATAGATCTAGGTATTGTCATCTTTGGTATGAAATCCATAAGTGGCTCTCATAATAGATTCATATGGAAATTTAATTTTATTTCTAGGAAAGTGTTCCATGCCCTTCCTTAACGGAAATCAGAAACTAAGGTTTCCTTCTTTCATATCGATAGTTGCACCGATCGTTCTAAGGAAAGGTCTACCAAAAATAATAGGACATGTAGGATTGCAATCTAATTCAAGAAAAATAAAATCTATGGGAACATAATTCCTATTTTCAACAATAAGAATATCATTAATCCTTCCCATAGGTTTCTTAATAGTGGAATCTGCAAGATGCAAATTTAAAGAACAATCATCAAATTCATGGAAACCTAACACATCACATAAAGATTTTGGAATCGTGGAAATGCTAGCACCCAAATCACACAAAGCATGGCACTAATAATCTTTAACATTAATCTTAATAGTAGGTTCCCACTCATCATAAAGTTTTATAGGGATAGAAACTTCCAATTGAAGATTTTCTTCAAAAGATTGCATCATAGCATCAACGATATGTTTAGTAAAAGCTTTGTTTTGACTATAAGCATGAGGAGAATTCAACATGGATTGCAACAAGGAAATACAATCTATTAAAGAACAATTAACATAATTAAATTCCTTGAACTCCAAAAGAGTGGGTTCATTGCTACTTAAAGTCTTGACCACTCTAGTCCCACTTTTATCAATTTTTGCATCTAGATCTAAAAAACTCCAAATCATTGGGACGCCTTTTAAATAAAGTTGACTCATCTCCACCCCCATCTCTATAAAGATTTATATTGTAAAACAAAGATTCAATAGGAGTAACATCAATTACTTTTAGATCTTCATCATTGTTCTCATGAAAACTAGAAGAACACACTTTTATAAATCGATCCTTTTTAGCATGCATCTTAGCAGTTATTTCATTGCACTCACCAATGGAAATTCTCATGGCTTTGAGAGACTCATTGATATTATGATTAGGTGGAATAGATCTAATTTTCAAACAATCAACATCAAGAGAAATTTTATCCTTGTTCCTAGCCAAATCATCAATCTTGAGAAATTTTTCTTCAATCAAGGCATTGAAATTCTTTTGTGAACTCATAAATTCTTTAACAATAATTTCAAAATCAAAGGAAATGTTATTAAAATTTCTGTAAAAATTGTTGTCGGAATTACCATAATTATTAGAGGAATTACTAGGAAACAGCCTAGGGTTAAAATTACCTCTATACGCTTTATTACTAAAATTGTTCCTACCAACAAAATTCACATCCATAGATTCATTATTATCAATCAAAATGGACAAAGGCATGTCATTAGGATCAAAATAAGCACTCTTACTAGCAAAGAATTTCATAAGTTCATCCATCTTTCCACTCAAAACATTAGTCTCTTCAACCGCATGCACTTTTTACTAGTGGATCTTTTGGTGTGCCATTGAGAATAATTAGCCATAATATTATCTAGGAGTTTTGTAGATTCTCCTAAAGTAATTTCCATAAAAGTGCCTCCCGCGGGTGAATCTAAAAGATTTCTAGAAGAAATATTCAATCCGGCATAATTTTTTTATAATCATTCACAAATCAAACCATGTGTGGGGAATTTCTTATCATCAATTTCATCCTCTCCCAAGATTGCGCAACATGCTCATGATCAAGTTGCCTAAAATTCATAATATCTTTCCTAAGGGAGATGATCTTAGCAGGAGGAAAATACATAGAGATGAAAGCAACTTTACACTTGTTCCACGAATCAATACTATTTCTAGGCAAACATGAAAACCAAGTTTCAGCACGATCTCTAAGTGAAAACGGAAATAGCTTTAATTTAACAATATCATTATCCACATCTTTGTTCTTTTGCATATCACACAAATCAACGAAATTGTTTAGATGGGATGTGGCATCTTCATTAGAAAGGCCAGAAAATTGATCTTTCATGACAAGATTCAGAAAAGCAGCATTAATTTCACAAGATTCCGCATTAGTAGTGGGAGAAATCAGAGTACTAATAAAATCATTCTTATTGCTATTGGAAAAGTCACACAATTTGGTATTATCTTGAGCCATCGTGACAAAGCAAGCAATCCAACACACGAGCACACAAAAAGCAAGCGAATAATACGAATGGAAGAGGGGCGAAGAAAAGGCAAATCTTTTCAAAAATCGTTTTAGAAGTGGGGGAGAGGAAAATTAGAGGCGATTGGTGAATAATGTAATGCAAGAGATGAGAGTTTATGATGGGTACTTGGTATGGCTTGACTTGGCGTAGATCTCCCCGGCAATGGCGCCAAAAATTCTTCCTGCTACCTCTTGAGCTTGTGTTGGTTTTCCCTTGAAGACGAAAGGGTGATGCAACAAAGTAGAGTAAGTATTTCCCTAAGTTTGAGAACCAAGGTATCAATCCAGTAGGAGACAAAATGCACAAGTCACCGAATACCCACACAAACAATCAAACAAACTTGCACCCAACGTGATAAAGGGGTTGTCAATCGCTTCACGGTCACTTGCAAAAGTGAGATTTGGTAGACATAGATAAATAGTAAAGTAAATATTTTTGGTATTTTTGGTTTATAGGTCGGCAAGTAACAGATTGTAAAATAGTAGATCGGAAACTTATATGATGGAAAAGAGAAATTATATGATGGAAAAGAGAACTTATATGATGGGAAAGAGGTCTGAAGGCCATAGGCTTCTCTCAAGATAGCGAATAATATGGTGGGTGAACAAATTACTGCCGAGCAATTGATAAAAGAGCGCATAATTAGGACGATATCTAAGGCACTAATCATGAACATAGGCATCATGTCCATGTCAAGTAGACTAAAACGATTCTGCATCTACTACTATTACTCCACACATCGACCGCTATCCAGCATGCATCTAGAATATTAATTTCATAAAGAATGCAGTAATGCATTAAGTAAGATGACATGATGTAGAGGAATTAACTCAAGCAATATGATGAAAACCCATATTTTTATCCTCAATGTAAATAATACAATACGTGCCTTGCTGCCCCTACTGTCACTGGGAAAGGACACCACAAGATTAAACCCAAAGCTAAGCACTTCTCCCATTGCAAGAAAAACCAATCTAGTATGCCAAACTAAACCGATAGTGGAAAGAGACTTGCAAAGATATCAAATCATGCATAAAGAATTTAGAGAAGATTGAATGAATATTCAAAGATAATCTGATCATAAATCCACAATTCATCGGATCTCGACAAACACACCATAAAAGACTATTACATCAAATGGATCTCAAATAACATCGAGGAGAACATGGTATTGAGAATCAAAGAGAGAAAAAAAGCTATCGAGCTACTAGCTATGGACCCGTGGGTCTGTGATAAACTACTCACGCTTCATCGGAAGGGCAATGGTGTTGATGTAGAAGCCCTCCGTGATCGAATCCCCCTCCGGCAGGACGCTGAAAAAGGTCCCTAGATGGGATCTCACATGTACATAAGGTTGCGGCGGCGGAAAAGTGTTTTTGTGGCTCCTCCTGATGGTTTTGGGAAATAAGAGTATATATGGGCAAAAGAATTAGGCCAAGAGACCCACGAGGGGCCCACAAGATAGGGGGCACGCTCTACCCCCCGAGGTGCGCCCTCCACCCTTGCGGCCTCCTTGTGGCTCCTCCGAGTTCATCTCCAGGTCTCCTGGTTTGCTTCTGGTCCAATAAAGATCGTCGCAAAAAATTTATTCCGTTTGAACTCCATTTGGTATTCCTTTTCTGGAAACTCAAAAATGAGCAAAAAAACAAAAACTAGCAATGGGCTCTAGGTTAATAGGTTAGTCCCAAAAATAATATAAAATAGCATATTAATGCATATAAAATATCCAAAATAGATAATATAATAGCATGGAACAATAAAAAATTATAGATACATTAGAGATGTATCCGTTATTCAAAGGGAAAATGATTCTTTGCATGCTGAACAGATCAGTTCCGCTCAGGAAGAATTCATTCCACCCTTTTTCAAATGCATCAAACATGAAGCTGCTAATTCTTCACCTAAGAGTTCAAATGCTTCTATTGTTTCAACTTCTTCAACTATTTATGTGGTCACAAATTCCTCATCTAAGGATACACTACAAAAAAAGACACATCCATGACATTTTGGGCCAAACGAATATTTTTTCTATCATGCTTATGACACTTCTATGATGGTAATTGTGACAAAACCCGGTATCATCATAGGTGTGGTGGGCTCCTACTTCTATGACAAAAAATCATGACAGAAAATGGGCTTTTCGTCCTGGGCGGGCCGGAGACGTAGTTGCATGACATTGTTCGGGTCGTCCATGACGGAAGAACCCATGATAGATGCGAGGGCGAGGAAAATATCGGGGAGTTCTCGGTTACGGTGGGTGGTCGGGGACCGACCGATGCGCGTTTCTCTCGTACACGAAGGTGCGTCGGTGCGAGGCATTGGGCCCTAACTAGACCCGAGCGATTGCACTGCAGGATACGCGCTACTGAACCCGAGCGATCGATCAATCCATGGCTGTAAGTGAACCCGATCGAGCGATTCCTTCGCTACTGCTGCTAACTGAAGCCGATCGAACCTGCTGCCTCCTTCCCTTGATGAATAGTGAGTTTTGTTGCGGGGGTGGGGGGTTGGATGAACAGTTCCCGGTGGGGGTTTGGATGAACAGGACCCCGTGGTAGTAGAGGCCATTGCCGCTGGATGAACATGACCCCGATCGATTGAGCCAGTTGGGAGTGGATGAACAGGACCCCATGGAGGGCTGGATGAACTTGACGACCCGGTGGAGGGCTGGTTGAACAGTAGCCGGTGGAGGGCTGGATGAACAGTAGCCCGTGGAGGGGTGGTTGAACAGGACCCCGTGGAGAGGGCTGGTTGAGAAGTAGCCGGTGGAGGAGTGGTGGAGGCTGGATGAACAGGAGGCCATGGATGAACAGTCGTAGGTGGAGGCTAGAGGAGGTCCACGGTGGATGAAGTGTAGCCCGTGGAGGCTGGAGGAGGTCGATGGTGGAGATGAACAATAGCCCGTGGAGTCCCGTTTTGCAGTACGCCACAACCCTCCCGATGAACAGGGCCCCTGTTTCGACCGTAGTGCTCCAACACAAGTCCGTTTCCTCCATTTTGCGGCATGCCACACTCCTCCTGACCAACAGGACCCCGTTTAGACCGTAGGCACTCAAACACAAGTCCATTTTCTCCATTTTGCGGTATGCCAGACCCCTCCCGATGAACAGGATCCCGTTTCGACCGTGGCCGGTCGAACACAAGGATGTTTCCTCCATTCTGTAGTATGCTAGACCTCATTTCAATCGGCTATTCCGTCCAAGCCGGTTGGTGATACTTCTCCAACATATCTATAATTTTTTATTGTTCCATGCTATTATATTACCCGTTTTGGATGTTTATGGGCTTTACTTTACACTTTTATATCATTTTTTGACTAACCTACTAACCGGAGGCCCATCCCGAATTGCTATTTTTTGCCTATTTCAGTGTTTCGAAGAAAAGTAATATCAAACGGAGTGCAAACGGAATGAAACCTTCGGGAGCGTGATTTTTGGAACAAATGTGATCCAGAGGACTTGGAGTGGAAGTCAAGAAACAAGCGAGGCGGCCACGAGGGTGGAGGGCGCCCCCCCCCCCCCGTACTGGCGCACCCCCTGTCTCATGGGCCCCTCGATCATCCACCGACGTACTTCTTCCTCCTATATATACCCATGTACCCCAAAAACATCAGAAGAGACCACGAAAAACTATTTCCACCGCTGTAACCTTCTATATCCGCGAGATCCCATCTTGGAGCCTTCGCCGGCGCTTTGCCGGAGGGGTAATCGACCATGGAGGGCTTCTACATCAACACCATAACCTCTCCGATGAGTTGTCAGTAGTTTACCACAGACCTTCGGGTCCATAGTTATTAGCTAGATGGCTTCTTCTCTCTCTTTTAATCTCAATACGATGTTCTCCTTGATCTTCTTGGAGATCTATTCGATGTAACTCTTTTTGCGGTGTGTTTGTCGAGATCCGATGAATTGTGGGTTTATGATCAAGTTTATCTATGAGAAATATTTGAATCTCCTCTGAATTCTTTTATGTATGATTAAGTTATCTTTCCAAGTCTCTTTGAATTATCAGTTTGGTTTGGCCTACTAGATTGCTCTTTCTTGCAATGGGAGAAGTGCTTAGATTTGTGTTCAATCTTGCGGTGTCCTTTCCCAGTGACAACAGGGGCACCAAGGCACATATTGTATTGTTGCCAGCAAGGATAAAAAGATGGGGTTTATATCATATTGCATGAGTTTATCCCTCTACATCATGTCATCTTTCTTAATGCATTACTCTGTTCTTTCTGAACTTAATACTCTACATGCATGCTGGATAGCGGTCGATGTGTGGAGTAATAGTAGTAGATGCAGGCAGGAGTCGGTCTACTTGTCACGGACGTGATGCCTATATACATGATCATGCCTAGATAATCTCATAATTATTCGCTTTTCTATCAATTTGCTCTATAGTAATATGTTCACCCACCGTAATAATTATGCAATCTTGAGAGAAGCCACTAGTGAAACCTATGGCCCCCGGGTCTATGTCATATCATATAAGTTTTCTATCTGCTTTTATTTGCATCTTTACTTTTCCAATCTATATTATAAAATACCAAAAATATATTTATCATATCATATTATCTCTATCAGATCTCACTTGCGCAAGTGGCCTTGAAGGGATTGACAACCCCTTTATTGCGTTGGTTGCGAGTTCTTGTCTGATTGTGTAGGTGCGTGGGACTTCTGAGGAGCCTCCTACTGGATTGATACCTTGGTTCTCAAAAACTGAGGGAAATACTTATGCTACTGTTCTGTATCACCGTTTCCTCGCAATGAAAACCATTGCAAGCTGAAGACGTAGCAGTTGGCTCCCAATGAACACGATGATGCAGTTTCTCCGTTCTGACCCAGCTGGTTGGCTGCCAATGAACAGGACGCCGTCGCTGCCTCTCCATGTACACGAGCCCTGGCCATACATATGCACGGGTAGGCGTTCGAGACCCCGCCCATATGTATGTGCAGGGCCATTCTTACATTCTTGCACCCTTGGTGTACGTATCTGTACATGCTACATGCGCGCCTCTACTACGACACGTGCCCTTCCTTACTCGGCCACGGTTCATCACTGCAGCCTACAGACAGACTGGTCGACCAGTATGTACGTACACATTCGCGACCAGAATGACAACACTATGTACGCTCCAACCAGGTGGGTCCCAACTGTCACGCACTTCCTTGCGTGCGAAGATGTAGCATGTGGATCCCAATAGTCAGGGGGAAATGTTTTTCTCGCAAAATATGGTGGCCCATCCGGTGGGTCCCTGCTGTCAGGTGGAGGAATCATTATTTTGCATGTAATAAGGAGGCACTTCCTTTCTGCGGCCGTGGACCCAGTTGTCAGCCTCTCCACATACAGTACTCCTCCGATGGAAGTCGTTTCTTGACCACATTGAACATGCCACGCCAAGATCACCAAGGCGGTGGACGACGGCGAGGCCTAGGAAGGTGACGACACAGAGCCAGGGAAGACACGGCAGTGCATGCCCACGCGGAGAGGAGTACGAGGGTTCACTAGTTCGGCTGCGGTGTGAGGATGTTGTCGCCACAGAATAACAGGGGGTGTGGGTGAGTAGAGGGATGGGTTGGCCAGCTGTGGGAGTAGTAGTGGGTGGTGAGGCCTCCGCGCCAGCAGAGCCGGCCACAGGAGGTAGGAGCACGCGGCACGGTCGGCGCTGGTCTGGGCGGCTGGAGCAAGAGGACCAGAGGTTGAAGAAGCACTATGGTTGTTTGATGGACAACATACAGTCATTGGAGCTAGAATCATTTATATTGACTAAGTTGACAAAGCCCTCCGTCCGCGTCAACTTAGTAGGCCCACAAGTCAGCCTCCCACTATTGTGGGTCCTAGCTAGTAGGGGGAGTATTTATATTTTTTGTGCGTAATAAGGAGGCACTTCCTTCCGTGCGAAGATATAGCTGGTGGGTCAGAGATATCAGCGGGGGCGACGTTTTTTTGCGAAATATAGAGGCCCTTCAGGCGGGTCCCAGTTGTCGCGTGGAGGAATCATTATTTTGCGTGTAATAAGGAGGCATTTTCTTGTGTGCGGCTATGCACCCAGGGCTACCTCTTGAGCTTGTGTTGGTTTTCCCTTGAAGAGGAAAGGGTGATGCTGCAAAGTACCGTAAGTATTTCCCTCAGTTTTGAGAACCAAGGTATCAATCCAGTAGGATACAACCCACAAGTCACCGAATACCTGGAGAAACAATCAACAACTTGCACCCAATGCGATAAAGGGGTTGTCAATCCCTTCACGGTCACTTGCAAAAGTGAGATCTGATAGAGATAGATAAACGGTAAAATAATTTTTTTTTTATTTTTGGTTTATAGATTGGAAAGTAAAGATTGCAATTAAAAGGAAGAGCGACAGAAATTGGAAAGTTGATGGGAAACTAATAGATTCAATATAATGGAAAAGAGACCCGGGGGCCATAGGTTTCACTAGTGGCTTCTCTCAAGATAGCAAATATTACGGTGGGTGAACAAATTACTGCCGAGCAATTGATAGAAAAGCGCATAGTTATGATGATATCTAAGGCAATGATCATGACCATAGGCATCACGTCGGTGTCAAGTAGACCGAAATGATTCTTCATCTACTACTATTACTCCACACATCGACCGCTATCCAACATGCATCTAGAGTATTAAGTTCATAAAGAACGGAGTAATGCATTAAGTAAGATGACATGATGAAGAGGAATTAACTCAAGCAATAAAATGGAAACCCCATCTTTTTATCCTTGATGGCAACAATACAATACATGCCTTGCTGCCCCTACTTCCACTGGGAAAGGACACCACAAGATTGAACCCGAAGCTAAGCACGTCTCTCATTGCAAGAAAGATCAATCGAGTAGGGAAAACTAAACCAATAATTCGAAGAGACTTGCAAAGATATCAAATCATGCTTATAAGAATTCAGAGATGTCAGGGAAACAAACATCTATGCGATCATAGGTATCCCTTCTACAGTTGGCGGGGAGAGGAGCTGCACGAAGAGAAGGTATAGCAGTCAGCACAAGGGGATTTTACCCAGGTCCGGGCCGGAAAGATGCATAATACCCTAGTCCTGCTTGTCTGTATATTAGTGTTCTTGTGTTCTTGAACTAGCTGCGGTGCATGCCTAGCTCAAAAAGTCTGAATCCTCTCTAAGTAAGCCTCGGGCCTCCTTTTATACGTAAAATGGGTCGCCAAAGTGGCACACTGGAGGTGGAAAGCAAGCTACAGTGTATGAGCTTATCGCTCGGCACTGTAGGACAAACGCATTTAATGCGCTGCCTACGTGCCCTCTGACTTTATCGGGGACAGCAACGGAAGTCGTCCCATCCATCGTCGTTGCTCCTTGCTTTGACACGCGTCCAAGCTGATGAAGCATGCAGTGCCACACTGGCTAGCTAACTGCTATGTTGGCGCAGTGGTAGAGCCTCCATGAAGATCTACATGCCGCCACACAAACGCGTGCTTAGTTGGCATGCTGGTCGTCGCACTGGAGTGGTGGTCAGGTGGCAAATCCTTGTCGGGCGCGGTCCTGGCCGTGGCCCAGCAATCGTCCCCGGCAAGGCTTGCCGGAGGCCCTGAGGTCGTCCCCGGCAAGGGTCTTGCCGGGGGTCTTCTCCTTCTGGCCCCACGTGGACCCGCAGGCTATCAATCTTCACAAAGATCTGCATGCTACTTTGCACGCGCCCCCTGAGCCCTTGTCTTGACGTTGTTGAAGGTGCTAGAGGTCCCAGTCTTCAAGGGTTATGGCCTGGCTGGTGCTTTGCAGGTCGTCCCGACAAGGAGCTTGCCAGGGCTACGCAAGCCATCCCGGCAAGGATGTTGTTAGGGGAGGCCCAGCTCGTCTCTCGTTCCTTGTCTACTATATTGAATATTTGTCGTGGTAGTCTTGTGTTTTTCCTTCTGCTGTCCTGCCGGGCCCGCCACAGGCATGGCTACAACTTCCCGTGCACAAGTAGGGGGCACAAAAGAGCCCATACTTTTGTACACCGACAGGAGATCCCGGGCCTGTGCCACACATGAGCGCAAAGCATAGTTGGGCTATGTTGGGGAACATAGCAGAAATTAAAAAAATTCTACACATCACCAAGATCAATCTATGGAGAGACTAGCAACGTGAGAGAGAGGGAGTGCATCTTCATACCCTTGAAGATCGCCAAGCGGAAGTGTTGCAAGAACGCGGTCGGTGGAGTCGTACATGAAGTGATTCAGATTGCGACCGAATCCGATCTAAGCACTGAAGAATGGTGCCTCCGCGTTCAACACACGTACAGCCCGGGGACGTCTCCTCCTTCTTGATCTAGCAAGGGAAGAGGATAAGTTGAGGGAATAACTATGACAGCACGACGACATGGTGGTGATGGAGCTCGTGGTTCTCCGGCAGGGCTTCGCCAAGCACTACGGAGGAGGAGGAGGTGTTGGAGGAGGGAGAGGGCTGCGCCAGGGGAAGGGTGCGGCTGCCCTCTCTCTCCCTCACTACATATAGGGGGAAGGAAGGAGGGATAGGCGCCCTAGGGTTCCCTAGGGGATGGGCGGCGGCCATAGGGGAAACCCTAGATGGGTTTTGGCGCCCCCACCCTCTAGGAAACTTGCCCCCCAAGCCGGGAGGGGCGGCTGCCGTAAGGGTGGCGCCCCCACATCTCCTGGTTACGTGAGATGGGGTGGGAGGGGCACTCAGCCCCTTAGTGGGTTGATTTGCCCTCTCCCCTTGGCCCATAAGGGCCCCCAACGCTTGTCGGGGCCTCCGAAACCCCTTTCGGACACGCTGGTCATCACCTGGTACCCCCGGAACAATTCCGGACTCCAATACCCTTCGTCCAATATACTGATCTTCACCTCTGGACCATTCCGGAGCTCCTCGTCATGTCCAGGATCTCATCCGGGACTCCGAAAAACCTTCGGTAACCACATACTATTTCCCATAACAACTCTAGCGTCACCGAACTTTAAGTGTGTAGACCCTACGGGTTCGGGAACCATGCAGACATGACCGAGACGTTCTCCAGTCAATAACCAACAGCGGGATCTGGATACCCATGTTGGCTCCCACATGTTCCACGATGACCTCATCGGATGAACCACGATATCAAGGATTCGAGCAATCTCGTATGCAATTCCCTTTGTCAATAGGTATGTTACCTGCCCGAGATTCGATCGTCGGTATCCCAATACCTCGTTCAATCTCGTTACCGGCAAGTCACTTTACTCGTTCCGTAATGCATGATCCCGTGACTAACTACTTAGTCACATTGAGCTCATTATGATGATGCATTACCGAGTGGGCCCAGAGATACCTCTCCGTCTCACGGAGTGACAAATCCCAGTCTCGATTCGTGCCAACCCAACAGACACTTTTGGAGATACCCGTAGTGCACCTTTATAGCCACCTAGTTACGTTGTGACGTTTGGCACACCCAAAGCATTCCTACGGTATCCGGATTTGCACAATCTCATGGTCTAAGGAAATGATACTTGACATTAGAAAAGCTTTTAGCAAATGAACTACACGATCTTGTGCTATGTTTAGGATTGGGTCTTGTCCATCACATCATTCTCCTAATGATGTGATCCCATTATCAATGACATCCAATGTCCATGGTCAGGAAACCATGACCATCCATTGATCAACGAGCTAGTCAACTAGAGGCTCACTAGGGACATGTTGTGGTCTATGTATTCACACATGTATTGTGGTTTCCGGTCAATACAATTATAGCATGAATAATAGAGAATTATCATGAACAAGGAAATAAAATCATAACCATTTTATTATTACCTCTAGGGCATATTTCCAACAGTCTCCCACTTGAACTAAAGTCAATAATCTAGTTCACATCACTATGTGATTGTAATGAATCGACACCCATGGGGTTTGATCATATCTCGCTTGTGAGAGAGGTTATTAGTCAACGGGTCCGAACCTTTCAGATTCATGTGTGCTTTACAAATTTCTATGTCATCTTGTAGATGCAGCTAGCACGCGCTATTCGGAGCTATTCCAAATAACTGTTCTACTATATGAATCCGGTCTACTACTCAGAGTCATCCAGATTAGTGTCAAAGTTTGCATCGACGTAATCCTTTACGACGAACTCTTTTACCACCTCCATAATCAAAAAAATTCCTTAGTCCACTAGTTACTAAGGATAACCTTGACCGCTGTGCTGTGATCCAATCGTTGATCACATTTGTACCCCTTGACTGACTCATGGCAAGACATACTTCAGGTGTGGTACACAGCATATCATACAGTAGAGCCTACGTCTAAAGCATAGGGGACGACCTTCGTCCTTTCTCTCTTTTCTGCCGTGGTCAGGTCTTGAGTCTTACTTAATACTCATACCTTATAACACAACCAAGAACTTCTTCTTTGCCGATCTATTTTGAACTCCTTCAAAATCTTGTCACTGTATGTGTCGACGTTCTAGGAATGGGGGTACCCAGACTTTCCTGCCTGCGGCCTGTGGCGTGCCTCAAGGAGTGGCCCAGTACGGCCCATCTTCATCAACACAAGCTCAAGACCCTCGTGAGGGGCCAAGCATCGCAAGGCGGACGACGGGAAGCTTCCTCAGGCACGGCCTCATCAAGCTGGCTCGCGAGGAGGCGGGGACATCAAGGCGGGGTACCTCACGAGGTGCCCATGACGCAAGCCATGACGACCCAAGTCAAGCGGGCGCCAGGCGGGCACCGGCCTACGCAGAGTCCTTGTTTCCTCTTTGGTGCAAAGGGAGCAAGCGCCGGCAAGAGTATCAAGCAAAGGCAACCATTTCGGTGCAACAAGACCAAGACCAGCAGAACGACAGGATGGAGGTCATCGTGGAGCCCAAACCGGCGTCACCGCCAGAGTCTTTGGCAGGCGAGGACCGACTTTAGTCAGGATAAGTGTACTAGATGTTCCCCTTCAAAATGGCCAATTGTTGGCGCCCTTCCCGCTCAATATTTGGGAAGAGGCCCAGGGCCTCGCTCTATAAATAGGGCTAGCCACCATAGTATAGAGGCTTCTAAAGATGGAGCGGTTGAACCCTTGCCAGAATCACCAACCCAAGATACCCCCTCGCGAAGTAGTTCTTCCTTGTATTGTTCATCATCAGCCCCTTAGGCAATCCACCACACCACAAACTAGAGTAAGGTATTACACCACAATGGTGGCCCGAACTAGTATAAACCTCGTGTCCCTTGTGCTGTTCTTCATGTAGTTTACATCCTTGCAAGGCGACGAGACACAGGTAGGTAGGAGGTGCGATCTCCACGTGCACCCCAGAGTTTGAACCTAGAGGGTCTGCCGGAACCTGAAATCTGACATTTGGCGCGCCAAGTAGGGGTGCACCGGAATCCGCTTTCCGCCGCCCTGTTTTTCGCCGCCCCTGGCATCCATGTCAGACGCTCGTCGAGCCCGCGCCGAGCGCCGGGCCGCCCTCGCCACCCACATTCCCCAGACGGCCCCCGTCGGCCGGTGCCACCGTCGTTCCCCGTCGCCTGCTGTCAACACCGCCACCGGCCCGGCGGGGAACGAGCAGCAGGCGTCATCTCTGGATCCTTCGGTGCGGCTAGAAGGCCGCACCGCCACCCCGTCCCTGACTCCATCCGGTTCCTTGTCTCACGCCCATCGCGCTCATGCGGATGCGCACGCCGCACTGCTCCTGGCACGGGAACTCCTGCACTACCGTCCCATCGATGACCTCTACGACGAGTGGCTTTCCCGCATCACCGAGCTCGTTAGCGCCGCTGGGGGATCCACTGCTCCATCCCTCTCGCTGCATCGCGCCCTGCCTTGCACGGACGAGGAAGCTCCGGGGGCGCCTCAGCTGTCTCTCCCTCAAGAAGGCGCCTTGGCCCCAAGGCGCGTGGCCCCTGGACGGAACCCGCTCCATCCGGCACCAGCGCAGCAAGAGAAGAGGTGCCAAGAGATCCCTCGTCCCCAAGAAGCTGCCCGGGCGCTCCCCGTGCCGGCCCGTCATGACCGCGCTCCTGCTCTAGTGCGCCAAGACCCCGCGCTGCTCCTGGTGGCAGCGCACAGAGACTCCCAAGATCAAGCCCTCCGTCACCAGAGGCCTCCCGTGGCCACTGCAGGCTGCCGCGCTTTCACCGCCGAGCTGCACGGCGTGGCCTGGCCGGGCAAGTTCAAGCCAGATTTGCCCCCACGCTACGACGGCATGGCCGACCCTGCGGAGTTCCTCCAGCTCTATGAGCTGGGCATCGAAGCCCCCAACGGGGACGAGAAGGTCATGGCGAACTGGTTCTCCATGGCGCTCAAGGACGATGCCCGCACCTGGCTCCTGAACCTGGCTGCTGGCATGATTTCCTCCTGGGATGAGATGCGCACCCGATTCATCACCAATTTCCAAGGCACACGCGACCGGCCCCCGGCCATGAGCGACTTGCGCCGCATCAAGCAGCAGCCAGGAGAGACCCTACAGAAGTTCATCCAACATTTCTGTCAGGACCCCGACTCGATGTCACATCGATCTAGCTGGTAACACCTCATATCACTTTGCGGCCTCACGCACGGTATCCCCACGGGTGTCGTCTTACCTTTTCCCGGGACCGTTTGCGCCTTTTGGCTCACGTATATGATAGTGTCGCTAGCATCCATATGATAAAGAGCCCGGGCTGACATGACTAGTCGTAAACCCAAAGTGGCACAGACTTACAGGGACAGGCATCCATGACCCAGCTTCGAACGTGTCGGTCATCAGCAAGTGGGCCCGGGCTGTAGCACTGGGCTAGCAGGACTCCGGTAAACCGGGCTGTAGCGGGCTAACAGGACTCCGGTACTCAAAGCGTGACATTTCCCCGAAGGCACAGACACAGGAACGAAGAAGGACACATGCCGGCCAGCCTAAGTGTTCCAGAGCAGTAGCAAGCTACCATGGCTCAGCGGTAACACTAGGAGACATTTCCCGGTAAGAGAGGCTACTAAAGATAAACAACTAGATAGTCAGATCCCACACATACCAAGCATTTCAATCATACACACAATATGCTTGATATGTGCAAATACAACGAAGCATCACAACTTGACTCTACGACACAAATACTTATTTAAGGCTCAGTGAGCCATACATAACATACACACAAAGGTACGGGTCTCACGACCCAACATACAAGTCATACAATCATACAAGCCAACAGCGGAAGTAACTTGTCTGAGTACAGACAACTAGTAAAATAAAAAGGGGCTTGGAAAGCCTGGCTATACTATGTGGTCCTTCACAAGCTCAGGGTCACCACCTGGGTCTTTAGCCTACTCGTTGATGTCAACGTCTACATAGAACCCATCAGAAGGGGTTGCAGCGTCTTCTGTAAAAAAATGTAGAATATAGCAACATGAGTACAAAGGTACTCAGCAAGACTTACATCAGATCCTACATACATGCATAGTATCAAGAAGGGTTGGTGGAGTTATTGCAGCAAGCCAGCTTTGACTCTTGGCTAGACTATCCTACGATACACCAACTTGAAATGTTTTGCGCACACGAGTCCACTACTCACCACTTCAATACACTACCGAGGATCCACCTCCGTCTTCCTACGGAAGAGCCATCCTCGGCACTCACACTTATCTTGAGGCTTTTAATAGTTTCCATTTACTTGTCTATGAACTGTATAGGCAACCAAGTAGTCCTTTACCGCGGACGCGGCTATTCGAATAGATCATGTTAACCCTGCAGGGGGTACTTCTTCATACACGCTCTCACCACTTACCGTCGTTTACACGGCATGTACTCGGCAACCTTCAAGCGGAAGCCCAACGTGGGTGTCGGCCACGACCTACCTAATCACCTAAGCCTCCAGTCCAGGTTTATCGCCTATTCAGGTTCCATCCGCAGGGAGTCCGGCCGAGGTTTCCCATACGGCCCCGAACGATGTGAACAGGGTTCCCGAGATACCTAACGGGTATTCGGTACACCTGGCCAAGTACCTACCGCATCACAGCCCACCCCTACGGTCAGCGCTGTCCACGGCCTCCAGTAGGCTACAAACACCAGAAACTACTTGCAACTCCTGGACGGAGAACTAGGGTGAATAAGAAGTCGAGAGGGTCCATTGGTTTCGGGCCCAATGCATGGTAGTAGCTGATTCTTAAATCACACATACAGATCTCAGTGCTTAAGGTCGGCTTCAATGAAACAACCCACCATGTACTCCTACATGGCCTCTCATCGATACCTTTACCAAATCGTGTTCACCACACCACTCTCATTACCGACATAAACATTTCACTCTAGCCCATCCCCCAGATGAACCAGACCTGACACGACTCTAAGCATAGCAGGCATAGCAAGGTAGGAACAACACATACATATGGCTCAATCAACTCCTACACATGCTAGTGGGTTTCATCTAGTTACTGTGGCAATGACAGGTCATGCAGAGGAAATGGGTTCAACTACCGTAGCACACAGCAGTTTGAATCGCGTTGTCTTAATGCAGTAAAATAGAGCAGGAGCGAGAACATGGGTTTGTATCGATATGATCAAATGGTTGGTTGCTTGCCTGATGGTTCGTTGCACGGATACGATTCCTCGTTAGGGTAATCACGGTACTCCTCGGGGACAGATCCTGTCGCAAAGGATAACGATACACAGGCATCACCAAACAATGTGCAACAATATGATGCATGCATGAAACATGGCAATATGAGTGTGTTAGGGTAATGCAACTAAAGCCAGAAGTGTTTGAGCAAATTTGAATCAAAGATTCAAATTTCAATTCAAATATGGCCTTTTAAAGTGCCTTTTCTTGTTCTGATTGAAACATCAAGTTAACTTGTTTGATCATGCATGAAAATAGTACAGATGGATAGATTGGATTTTTCTGATCATTTTTCATATATTATTTGTCCAATTTGGAGTTACAGAATAAAAGTTATGAATTTTTGAAGTTTAAATAATATTCTGGAATTTCCTGATTTAATTAAATCCAGAAATATCATTTACTGCGTCAGCCTGACATCACAGTGACATCAGCAGGTCAACAGGGCTGGCTCGGGTCAAACCTGACGTGTGGGGTCCACACGTCAGTGACCAGGTGCTAATCCCGCGTTGACCCCGGGCTGGTTAGCTTTGACTAACCCCTGGGGCCCACTTGTCAGCATCAGTAGGTGATGGATTAGTGGTTAATCAACTGGGCCACGTCAGCTCGCCAGAGTTCTGGCCGGCGGCGACCAACAGTGCGGCGGCGATAGTGGTTTTGGTCGTTTCGGCCACCAAATGGAACGTGGCGACCACCGGAGTGAAGCTGAGGACGACCCGCGGCTCTTGGCGGAGTCCGTTGGGGTCGGGGTGGCCGGAGTCGACGCCGGTGACGACTTTGGCGGCCACCGAGGTTCGGTCGGAGGTGAACTTGGTGCTAGAGGGTTCGGTGAGGCTCGTGGAGTGGCTAGCTAGGTGCTGTGGAACGCGGTGAGCAAGATGGACACCATCTTGTGGCCGGAGGATGACCGGGAGCACGTCGGCGACGAGGTCCACGGCGGTGGGTGCGGTTGAGCTCCGGGAGGTTGCTACACGGCTCGGGAGCAAGAACGGAAGGGAGGGGAAGATGGCTAAGCTCACAGTGAGTGCGACGGAGTCCTTGGTGCGGTCGGAGATGGACCGGAGCGACGTCGGCGTTGAAGGGGATCTCCGGCGACGGTGAGCTCGGGCGAGGTCGGTGCGGTGGTCTCGGGCGTTGCGAGCGCTCGGGGCTCGGCTGCTCGATGAAGTGGACAGCGGCGAAGCTCCTGGACACGGTGAGACGGCGTGGAGACGACGGGGAGCACGGCTACGACGGTGGTGCGGCGATGGTGGCGTCGGCCATGGCTGGGGCGTGCGAGGGGGAGGAGCTGGAGAGGAGAGGGGGTGTCTGGGGGGTTCGGGGGA
The DNA here is from genome assembly GCF_018294505.1 of Triticum aestivum. NCBI lineage: Eukaryota > Viridiplantae > Streptophyta > Magnoliopsida > Poales > Poaceae > Triticum > Triticum aestivum. Next base: position 508,934,510 of record NC_057804.1, read on the forward strand.
GAGAGGGAGGACGATCCACGTCGTCACCTGGCGAGGGGAGCGGCGAGGCGGCGAGCAGGTGCGTGGCGCACGCCGCGGTCGCCGTCGGGCACCTGCCTGCCTGCCTGGCCGAAGCAGCTCGCTGGAGCGGTGCTGGGCTGGGCCGGCAGGTGGGCTGGCTAGTGGGCTGCGGTGGCGCCAGGTAGGGTTTTCCCTTTTTTTTCTATTTTCTGTTTTATTTAATAATTCTGCAACTTTGTTGAGTTAAATAAAATACCTAGGCAACTCCAAAAATCACCAAACTACTCCTGGTCCATAGTTGGAATATTTCCAACATGAAACATTTCAGTTTGGAGATATTTGAGCATTTAAATATTTTATATTATTTCAAATGCCCAAATTCAAATATCTATGATTTAATTCAAAGACCCTATGATGGCCTAGAAAAAAGTGCACCACTTTTGTCAGAGGTTCTGAACCAAGGCTAAAATGATGGACATTTTAGAAGGGCATTTCAGGTTCATTGAAAAATTATTTTAGTAACCCTAATTGGTTTCAGAGGGGACTGGGGGTTCTGTCATCCCCATTTCAAGTTTCTGATGAAAGAATAAACATGATGCAACACTCTAATGCATGACTAGCTAGGGTGTGACAACTCACCCCCACTCAAAAGAATCTCGTCCCGAGATTTGGGTTCCTCCGAGAAGAAGGCAGGATATTCAAGTCGAGACGATCCTCCCTTTCCCAAGTTGCTTCATCTTCAGAATGGTGCGACCATTGAACTTTGAGGAACTTGATATTATGACGTCGTGTGGTACGCTCGGCTTGATCGAGGATACGAATGGGGTACTCCCGATATGTAAGATTATCTTGGAGATCAAGCGTTTCGTGGTCCACTTCACGGATAGGATCCGAGAAGCAACGCCTGAGTTGAGAAACGTGGAAGACATCGTGAACTCTGGAGAGGTGCGGAGGTAGTTCCAATTGGTAGGCAACTTCTCCTCGTTTGGCAAGAATGCGAAAAGGTCCAATGTAACGAGGAGCCAATTTGCCTTTGATACCGAAGCGATGGGTTCCCTTCAGAGGGGTGACCCGAAGATAAGCCTTCTCGTCAACCTCGAAAGTCATAGCCTTATGTTTTCGGTCATATTGACTCTTTTGACGGGATTGGCTGTTTTCAACTTTTCACGAACGATACGAACTTGTTCTTCTGCTTCCTGAATCATATCCGGGCCAAAGAATTGTCTTTCCCCGGTCTCTGACCAGTTAAGGGGTGTTCGACATCGTCGTCCATAGAGAACTTCAAAAGGGGCTTTACCCAAGCTAGATTGATAGCTGTTGTTGTAAGCGAATTCGGCAAATGGAAGGCACTTCTCCCAGTCCATTCCGAAAGAGATAACGGAGGCTCGAAGCATGTCTTCTAAAATTTGGTTGACGCGTTCCACTTGACCACTTGACTGAGGGTGGAAAGCGGTGCTAAAGGAGAGACGGGTTCCCATAGCATTTTGGAAACTTTGCCAAAATCGAGAGGTGAAAAGACTTCCTCAATCCGAATTGATTTCCAAAGGAACACCATGGAGGGACACTATCCGGGAGATGTATAAGTCTGCCAGTTGACTAGCGGTTATACTCTCACGAACAGGTAAGAAATGAGCTACCTTGGAAAGACGATCGACCACGACGAAAATAGCATTATTCCCTCTTTTGGTCCTGGGAAAACCGGTAATGAAATCCATACCAATCTTATCCCATTTCCATTCAGGAATAGCTAAGGGTTGAAGGGTGCCAGCAGGCCGTTGATGCTCTGCTTTTACACGACGACAGACGTCGCAATTGGCAATATACTGAGCAATTTCTCTCTTCATCCTAGTCCACCAGAACCTCTGGCGTAGGTCCTGATACATTTTAGTACTACCGGGATGAATGGTGAGAGGAGATTCATGGGCTTCCTTAAGGATCAATCGCCTCAGGTTGCGCACCTTGGGAACCACTAGTCGATCCCCGAAGTATACGACTCCTTGATCATTAACGGAGAAACAATTCGCAACTCCTTTCTGAATGTTCCTCTTGATGCGGGATATTCCCGGATCTACCTTCTGTGCTTTGATAATTTGATCCGTAAGGGTAGGTTTTGCCACCAAGGTGGAGAGAAAACCTTGAGGTACAATGTGAAGGTTAAGCTTCCGAAATTCCTCATGGAGAAGCGGTTGACTTTGTTGTAACATCAGGTTGTTACAATAAGATTTACGACTTAGCGCATCAGCCATGACGTTGGCTTTCCCTGGGTATAGGTTATTCCTAAGTCGAAGTCTGTGATCAATTCAACCCAACGTCTTTGCCTGAGATTCAAATCCGGTTGGGTGAAAATGTACTTCAGACTTTGGTGATCAGTGAATATTTCGCAACGATTACCGAGGAGGTAATGTCGCCAGGTCTTAAGTGCATAGACTACGGCTGCAAGTTCTAGATCATGAGTAGGGTAATTCTCCTCATGTGGGTGCAATTGCCGTGAAGCGTAAGCAATTACGTGTCGATCTTGCATAAGGATGCAACCTAGTCCTTGTCGCGAGGCGTCGCAGTAGATAACAAAGTCCTTGGAGAAATCTGGCGGTACCAGCACGGGAGCAGAAGTCAGGCGTCTTTTCAGTTCCTGAAAACTGTGCTCACATTGTGGAGTCCATTCGAACTTCTTATCTTTCTTGAGGAGTTCGGTTAGAGGTTTAGCAACTTTGGAGAAGTTCTCGACAAAGCGACGGCAATAGCTCGCTAAGCCTAGAAAACTCCGAACTTGCTTGACCGATTCGGGTGGAGTCCAGTCAAGGACAGCTTGAACTCGCTCAGGGTTAACAGCAATACCTTTACCAGATATTACGTGACCCAGATAGGTCACTTCTGGCAACCAGAATTCACATTTTGAAAATTTGGCATAAAGGCGATGCTCTCGAAGTTTCTGCAACACTAGCCTTAGATGTTCGGCATGTTCTTCCTCGTTCTTGGAGTAGATGAGTATATCATCGAGATAAACTACGACGAATTTATCCAAATACTCCATGAAGATTGAGTTCATTAACCGAGAAAAGGTGGCTGGAGCGTTGGTTAAACCGAAGGACATGACGGTGTACTCGTATTGGCCGTAACGAGTAACAAAGGCCGTTTTAGGAATGTCCCCGTTTCTGATTTTGATTTGATGGTAGCCCAACCTCAAATCCATCTTGGAGAAGACTGAGGATCCAGCGAGCTGATCATACAGATCGTTGATCCTGGGAAGTGGATATTTGTTCTTGATTGTGACCAAATTGACGGGTCGGTAATCTACAACCATCCGGTCCGTACCATCCTTCTTCTTGACGAATAGGACGGGGCAAGCCCACGGAGATGAACTAGGGCGGATGAAACCCTTTTTCAAGGACTCATCGAGTTGTTTCTTAAGCTCGGCTAGTTCTAGGGGTGCCATCTTATAAGGTCTTCTAGCAATCGGAACGGTACCTGGAATGAGGTCTATTACGAACTCAACATCCCTGTCAGGTGGAACACCTGGCAATTCCTCTGGAAAGACATCCGGAAAATCACGGACTACCGGAACGTCCTCAAGGTCTGGCAAAGGGCTGGCGTTAAGAGAATATAACTGCCGCTTGGCTATTCGGGTCAAAACATTGACTATCTTCCCCGAAGGATGGGTGAGTTGAACGGTCCTAGAGAAGCAATCGATTTTGGCATGATGAGCTGACATCCAGTCCATACCCAAAATGATATTAATGTCTGAAGATTTAAGGGCTATCAAAGATGCGAGAAAAACAAGTCTGTCGACTTGGATTTCATTTCCATAACTTACCCTAGAGGTCTGCCATCTAGACCCAGGGGTAGAGATTTCCATAGTGGACGGCAAATCACAGAATGCAACGTTATGCAAACGAGCATAATTTTCAGATATAAAGGAATGAGAGGCTCCTGTATCGAAAAGAACAGATGCCGGGTGGCAATTAACAAGAAGCGTACCGAGAACGACGTTGGGATCCTCTTGAGCTTCTTCGGCAGAGACACAGTTGACATGGCCACGTGAAGCGGTGACCGGTTTGGCATGGAACACCTTCCCTGTCGGCTTGCCACGGCCAACAGCTTTAGCAGATTGATTGGGGTTGGTCTGGGGACACTCACGCATATAATGACCAGATTCCCCACACTTGAAACAAGTCACGGAACTGGTACGTGGAGGAGCATTATGGTTGGACCCCCATAGGGCTTGGCCGGTGCAGACTGTTGAACAGGGCGAGGCGCCTGAAAAGATGGCCTCGGTGTGAACCTGGGTGGCAGGGCGGTATTGGGTACCCACACGCGGCGCTTCTGAGGACCAGCACCGGATGAGGAACCCATGTCACGTCCATGCTTGCGTGTTGCGTCATAATCAGTCTGACCAGTTTCAACACTGATGGCTTTGTTGACAAGTTTCGAAAAAGATGTGCACTCATGTAGACGGAGGTCGCGACGAAGCTCAGGACTAAGGCCCTTACGGAACCTTGCTTGCTTCTTGGCGTCAGTAGAAACTTCCTCGGTTGCATAACGGGCGAGCTTACCAAACTCTCTGCTATAGGCATCCACAGAAAGTCGTCCTTGGGTGAAATTGCAAAATTCTTCACGCTTACGGTCCATGAGACCCTCCGGAATGTGATGTTCACGGAAAGCCTCGCTGAATTCAGCCCAAGTTGTGACATGGCCCGCTGGGCGCATAGCTCCATAATTCTCCCACCATAGACAGGCGGGGCCTTCAAGATGATATGCGGCAAAGGTGACCTTGTCAGCCTCCGCTACCAGCGCGGAACGCAGCTTGTGAGAAATACTGTGAAGCCAGTCATCAGCGTCGAGAGGCTCGACGGAGTGGTGGAACGTGGGTGGATGCAATTTGATAAAATCGCTGAGTGACACCACGTTAGCCCTCTGATGGTGTGCTGTATTCTGTTCAATACGCTCCAACAAACGGTTTGTCTCCCGCTTGTTTCTCTCAGCTTCCATCATCACCTCGGCTAGAGAAGGAGGATGAGGCAGATTTTCATTTCTGGCTTCACTGCCTTCGGCCTGCTCTTGAGAAGCAGGGTTGGCACGCGTGTTGACCATCCTAGGTAAACAAGCCAATGATTTAGTCAGAATGATAAAATTCCGACATAGGATACATAATGCAAGGAATAACTCGGAATGCAAGATGATCATCCGTATGACATGGTAGATACAGAAACTGCTTCTTTATTCCATCGTCATACACACCATACAAGGTTTAGTACAAGACCAAACAAAGTACTATTACGGTGAAAAGGGATTACATCTCATCGGAGGCATTCCAAACTCCTATACATTATTTTTCTACAACTCCGGAAGAGTACAAACTAGGTCATATCCCACGAGTCACGCGGGACGACAGACGACACAGCTAGTGCGAACCAGTGATACTACTACTAACTCAGACCGATCCGTAGTAGTCCTCGTAGAAGTCACCTCCATAGCCCGGAAGTTCAACATGATCATCCGGAAACAGACGGTCTCGCGGAGCTTGTGGACCATAGGGGCTAGGATGAGGTCTTGGACCAGCAAACGGTGGCCTGCGGGGACCGCGAGGTGGGGTGATGCCTCCTACATCACGCCAAACCATCACGTCTAGCAGAGCAGATCTCACAGGATAGAGATCGCGCATGTCTGAATATCCAGCTTGCACTGCCGGTGCGAACCGAGTCAAAGTGGCCCAGTGGTCAGCACGGGTATTGAAGAGCTCTAACCTTAAGGCCCGATTTTCACGGTCCTTATCCTCGAGCATCTCAGCAGTGGTGCGAGTCCGTGAATCCTCCTGAGTGGAGTCAGCATATATAGCCTGAAAATATCCTTGTGCTCCCGGAAGTGATCCTGGCATATACCGGAAGTCAGAGTCCCGAAATAACCCAGATCTGACTCGCATAATGGTCATCATAGAGTAGGCGGCATCCTGCACAGCCATCTCGATAGTAACCCCGAGTCCATAGGAGCAGTGAAGAGGCTCAGTGGATCCAGGATAAGAAGGAAATATCCTGACAGTGCAGAGATACTGGCTTTGATTAAAATCTCGGAATTGCTCTTCGACCGTGTACTCAGGATACCAGCGGTATCCAGCCTCAGTCATTACCCTGACCAACTTAGCAGTATGGCCGGGTACATCTAGGCAGCGAGTCAGGCGAACCACTTGATTGAGGTCGCGAGTGGCCATCTGAAAGCACAATTATAATGCAAAGGCATTAGAATTTCTAGCAAAATTTCGGCAGCATAACAGCTGTAAATGCTCAAAAAGGATATTGAGACATTTGACAAAGGATTTCGTACACACTCAACATCATCATATCAAGTCTTGAAACCATTCTTACAACATAATGTGGTAGTAGAACTGAACTAGGCTTGTAACCATCAAACTTATAAGGTACTACTGATTAGTAACTCGTGATCCTGATAGAGAGAGCAGATCCTAATTCCTTAACCCCCGGTGGAAGAATGGACTGACTCAGATCAGAAAGTCATAAGATATAAGGAGTAAAAAGAGCCTTACGTTCCAACCCACAAACAATTCCCCTACATATAACTAAAGAATTTCTAGACTCAACATCGACCAGTTTGGCTTGAAGAACCTACAGGCAGTCCGGCTCTGATGCCAACGCTGTCAGGACCCCGACTCGATGTCACATCGATCTAGCTGGTAACACCTCATATCACTTTGCGGCCTCACGCACGGTATCCCCACGGGTGTCGTCTTACCTTTTCCCGGGACCGTTTGCGCCTTTTGGCTCACGTATATGATGGTGTCGCTAGCATCCATATGATAAAGAGCCCGGGCTGACATGACTAGTCGTAAACCCAAAGTGGCACAGACTTACAGGGACAGGCATCCATGACCCAGCTTCGAACGTGTCGGTCATCAGCAAGTGGGCCCGGGCTGTAGCACTGGGCTAGCAGGACTCCGGTAAACCGGGCTGTAGCGGGCTAACAGGACTCCGGTACTCAAAGCGTGACATTTCCCCGAAGGGACAGACACAGGAACGAAGAAGGACACATGCCGGCCAGCCTAAGTGTTCCAGAGCAGTAGCAAGCTACCATGGCTCAGCGGTAACACTAGGAGACATTTCCCAGTAAGAGAGGCTACTAAAGATAAACAACTAGATAGTCAGATCCCACACATACCAAGCATTTCAATCATACACACAATATGCTTGATATGTGCAAATACAACGAAGCATCACAACATGACTCTACGACACAAATACTTATTTAAGGCTCAGTGAGCCATACATAACATACACACAAAGGTACGGGTTTCACGACCCAACATACAAGTCATACAATCATACAAGCCAACAGCGGAAGTAACTTGTCTGAGTACAGACAACTAGTAAAATAAAAAGGGGCTTGGAAAGCCTGGCTATACTATGTGGTCCTTCACAAGCTCAGGGTCACCACCTGGGTCTTTAGCCTACTCGTTGATGTCAACGTCTACATAGAACCCATCAGAAGGGGTTGCAGCGTCTTCTGTAAAAAAATGTAGAATATAGCAACATGAGTACAAAGGTACTCAGCAAGACTTACATCAGATCCTACATACATGCATAGTATCAAGAAGGGTTGGTGGAGTTATTGCAGCAAGCCAGCTTTGACTCTTGGCTAGACTATCCTACGATACACCAACTTGAAATTTTTTGCGCACACGAGTCCACTACTCACCACTTCAATACACTACCGAGGATCCACCTCCGTCTTCCTACGGAAGAGCCATCCTCGGCACTCACACTTATCTTGAGGCTTTTAATAGTTTCCATTTACTTGTCTATGAACTGTATAGGCAACCAAGTAGTCCTTTACCGCGGACGCGGCTATTCGAATAGATCATGTTAACCCTGCAGGGGTGTACTTCTTCATACACGCTCTCACCACTTATCGTCGTTTACACGACATGTACTCGGCAACCTTCAAGCGGAAGCCCAACGTGGGTGTCGGCCACGACCTACCTAATCACCTAAGCCTCCAGTCCAGGTTTATCGCCTATTCAGGTTCCATCCGCAGGGAGTCCGGCTGAGGTTTCCCATACGGCCCCGAACGATGTGAACAGGGTTCCCGAGATACCTAACGGGTATTCGGTACACCCGGCCACGTACCTACCGCATCACAGCCCACCCCTACGGTCAGCGCTGTCCACGGCCTCCAGTAGGCTACAAACACCAGAAACTACTTGCAACTCCTGGACGGAGAACTAGGGTGAATAAGAAGTCAAGAGGGTCCATTGGTTTCGGGCCCAATGCATGGTAGTAGCTGATTCTTAAATCACACATACAGATCTCAGTGCTTAAGGTCGGCTTCAATGAAACAACCCACCATGTACTCCTACATGGCCTCTCATCGATACCTTTACCAAATCGTGTTCACCACACCACTCTCATTACCGACATAATCATTTCACTCTAGCCCATCCCCAGATGAACCAGACCTGACACGACTCTAAGCATAGCAGGCATAGCAAGGTAGGAACAACACATACATATGGCTCAATCAACTCCTACACATGCTAGTGGGTTTCATCTAGTTACTGTGGCAATGACAGGTCATGCAGAGGAAATGGGTTCAACTACCGTAGCACACAGCAGTTTGAATCGCGTTGTCTTAATGCAGTAAAATAGAGCAGGAGCGAGAACATGGGTTTGTATCGATATGATCAAATGGTTGGTTGCTTGCCTGATGGTTCGTTGCACGGATACGATTCCTCGTTAGGGTAATCACGGTACTCCTCGGGGACAGATCCTGTCGCAAAGGATAACGATACACAGGCATCACCAAACAATGTGCAACAATATGATGCATGCATGAAACATGGCAATATGAGTGTGTTAGGGTAATGCAACTAAAGCCAGAAGTGTTTGAGCAAATTTGAATCAAAGATTCAAATTTCAATTCAAATATGGCCTTTTAAAGTGCCTTTTCTTGTTCTGATTGAAACATCAAGTTAACTTGTTTGATCATGCATGAAAATAGTACAGATGGATAGATTGGATTTTTCTGATCATTTTTCATATATTATTTGTCCAATTTGGAGTTACAGAATAAAAGTTATGAATTTTTGAAGTTTAAATAATATTCTGGAATTTCCTGATTTAATTAAATCCAGAAATATCATTTACTGCGTCAGCCTGACATCACAGTGACATCAGCAGGTCAACAGGGCTGGCTCGGGTCAAACCTGACGTGTGGGGTCCACACGTCAGTGACCAGGTGCTAATCCCGCGTTGACCCCGGGCTGGTTAGCTTTGACTAACCCCTGGGGCCCACTTGTCAGCGTCAGTAGGTGATGGATTAGTGGTTAATCAACTGGGCCACGTCAGCTCGCCGGAGTTCTGGCCGGCGGCGACCAACAGTGCGGCGGCGATAGTGGTTTTGGTCGTTTCGGCCACCAAATGGAACGTGGCGACCACCGGAGTGAAGCTGAGGACGACCCGCGGCTCTTGGCGGAGTCCGTTGGGGTCGGGGTGGCCGGAGTCGACGCCGGCGACGACTTTGGCGGCCACCGAGGTTCGGTCGGAGGTGAACTTGGTGCTAGAGGGTTCGGTGAGGCTCGTGGAGTGGCTAGCTAGGTGCTGTGGAACGCGGTGAGCAAGATGGACACCATCTTGTGGCCAGAGGATGACCGGGAGCACGTCGGCGACGAGGTCCACGGCGGTGGGTGCGGTTGAGCTCCGGGAGGTTGCTACACGGCTCGGGAGCAAGAACGGAAGGGAGGGGAAGATGGCTAAGCTCACAGTGAGTGCGACGGAGTCCTTGGTGCGGTCGGAGATGGACCGGAGCGACGTCGGCGTTGAAGGGGATCTCCGGCGACGGTGAGCTCGGGCGAGGTCGGTGCGGTGGTCTCGGGCGTTGCGAGCGCTCGGGGCTCGGCTGCTCGATGAAGTGGACAGCGGCGAAGCTCCTGGACACGGTGAGACGGCGTGGAGACGACGGGGAGCACGGCTACGACGGTGGTGCGGCGATGGTGGCGTCGGCCATGGCTGGGGCGTGCGAGGGGGAGGAGCTGGAGAGGAGAGGGGGTGTCTGGGGGGTTCGGGGGAGAGAGGGAGGACGATCCACGTCGTCACCTGGCGAGGGGAGCGGCGAGGCGGCGAGCAGGTGCGTGGCGCACGCCGCGGTCGCCGTCGGGCACCTGCCTGCCTGCCTGGCCGAAGCAGCTCGCTGGAGCGGTGCTGGGCTGGGCCGGCAGGTGGGCTGGCTAGTGGGCTGCGGTGGCGCCAGGTAGGGTTTTCCCTTTTTTTTCTATTTTCTGTTTTATTTAATAATTCTGCAACTTTGTTGAGTTAAATAAAATACCTAGGCAACTCCAAAAATCACCAAACTACTCCTGGTCCATAGTTGGAATATTTCCAACATGAAACATTTCAGTTTGGAGATATTTGAGCATTTAAATATTTTATATTATTTCAAATGCCCAAATTCAAATATCTATGATTTAATTCAAAGACCCTATGATGGCCTAGAAAAAAGTGCACCACTTTTGTCAGAGGTTCTGAACCAAGGCTAAAATGATGGACATTTTAGAAGGGCATTTCAGGTTCATTGAAAAATTATTTTAGTAACCCTAATTGGTTTCAGAGGGGACTGGGGGTTCTGTCATCCCCATTTCAAGTTTCTGATGAAAGAATAAACATGATGCAACACTCTAATGCATGACTAGCTAGGGTGTGACATTTCAACAACGCTCGCCTTAAGATCCCCAGGGTGTCTGAGGAGGCCATCATCTCAGCCTTCTCCGACGGTGTGTGTGACGTCAAGATGAAAGAAGAGCTTGCGATCCGTGAAGACCTGTGCACCTCCCTTGAGCTGTTCAACTTGGCAACCAAGTGCGCTAGGGCTGAGGAAGGACGCCTTTCCCTGCTTGAGCTGCCACCTGCCAACCCAGAAGAGAAGAAGCCCAAGGTCAAGGACATGAAGCGCAAGGGGGCAGCCATGCTTGCAGCAGAACCGGACACCAAGCAGGGAAGGGATCAACCTGAGTCGTCCAAGGGCAGCCGGTACTGTGTGTACCATAACCTCCACACCCACAACACCAACGAATGCCAAGAGCTCCGGGCCGTGCGGGGCGTGCGCACCGGCCGATGCCCCGAGCGCAACGACCGGGGCTATGGCCGAGGAGGAGGAAGAGGTGGAGGACGATGGGAAGACCGTGGCCCTCGCCAAGGGTGGCGCAACCGACCTCGCGAGGACCACTTGCAGGACCAGCCTCGCGAGGGAGGCTTGAGGGATCAGCCTCATGAGGATCGTCCGCAAGGTAACGCGGGCCTCCCTCCTCTGCCACCACAGCCAAGAAGGAACGAAGACCAGCATCAGGATGAGGGGGCTAGGGGCTTCCAAGAGCCGAGCGCAATCGCTTGCATCTTGGGCGGAGCTCAAGCCCCAGCCTCTCAGCGCATCTTCAAGCAGTTTGCTCGCGAAGTGAATGCAGTCCTCCCCAAGCTCGAAGCCATGCGCCCCCTCAGGTGGTCAGCATGCACCATCACGTGCAGCTCAGCGGATCAGCTCAAGTGCGCAGCCACAGCCGGAGACCTCCCGATGCTTTGTTCCCCGATCATCAGCAATGTGCAAGTCACCAGGACCCTCATCGATGGCGGAGCGGGGCTCAATGTCCTGTCCGTCGAGACATTCAACAATCTCCAAGTGCCATACAACCAGCTTCAGCCAACCAAGCCTTTCTCAGGAGTCACTGCTGGTTCCATAGTCCCGATAGGGCAGGTCCGCCTTCCTGTCACCTTCGGGAAGCGTGACAACTACCGCACCGAGCTCATTGACTTTGACGTCGTGCACATCTGCCTGCCATACAATGCCTTCCTCGGGTACCCAGCTCTGGCCAAGTTCATGGCCGTAACACATCATGGTTACAATGTCCTCAAGATGACAGCAAGCGGTGGAGTCATCACAGTGCCTTGTGAAGAGAGAGACGCAGTGTGTTCTTTGGAGCGTGCCTTTCAAGCCGCATCAATTGAAGACCCAGATCACAGGAGCGGAAGGCTTCCTGATGCAGTCCCTAAGAAGAAGAAGGCGTCGCCTGGTCAGAACCCTCAGGAGGCAAGCCCCTCAGAGTCCACGCCCGTTCCAAAGGCGCCTCCTTCTGTCGCATAGGAAGGCGCACTCGGCGCCCTCCTCGAGCAAGGCTCGGGGGCTCTCTCCTGGAGGGTCATCGACTTTGCTAAGATCACGAGGGAGGCGCTCGGGCACCACTTGGAGACGTGTTTCAAAGCACGTTTCCCTCAGGCAGGAGCAAGGCAAGGAGGGCCAAATCCTCGAGAGTTCATCAGCGAGATCATTCAAGAGCTGCTGGAGTCAAGAGTCATAAGTGGCAGCCGCCGCTTACCCGCCGTAGCTCCCCATCCGGGCGAGGATGGTGGGCTGCACGTCTGCATCGACATACCAGGGCTCAACCGAGCCGCCTCTCTGGAGCGCCTCTGGCCCTCACGCGTGGGATGATGCAAAGGTCCACCCCATAGCTATGTTCGCATGCCTTACAGCTTGCCGAACGCGGCTGTTGTGCGCCAGCGCCTCATGAGGAGCATCTTGGAGGCCCAGACTGCCAGGCGTTCCACAGTCCTGGCAGAGATGGAGATGGTCCACGAGGAGCCACCAGCACCTCCAGAGCCTCCCGAGGCTCTTGGGCCTGGGGGCTCGTGAACATTGGCTTCCGCAGCACACGACGTCGCTACTTCAGCATCCCTTCAACTTCAACACCATCAGGTGACATCTTTCAAGTTTCATTTTTCAGCTGGGAGCACCCTCAGGGCTGCATCATTCCCAGGCCGCGTGGGTCCGTCCCTGTGGCATGTATCCCTTTTGTTCATGTTTTTAGCTTGCTTTGTTGGGGGCGCCCCTCGGGCTGCATTATCCCCAAGTCGCTCGGGCCCGACCCAGCGATATTCTCCTTTCTTTGCGCGTATCTAAATGGATTTGCTCCCTCGTGCTTAACATGCTTGACCTAATCGCCCGCTCGATTGACACCAACTTATGGAGCTGCTGCCTAACGGCACGACGCTTGTGCATGGGTCCATCCCTGCAACGCCGATAAACCTAAGTGGCTGAGCTCTGGCTGCTGCAGCCCAGCAAGGCGCCACCTCACCAGGCCCTCAGTGCCCTCGTCACCCTTCCAGAGCAACCAGCAGCTGGCTGGCAATTGTAACAGCAACGCTCGTTTTCCTTGTGGTGAGCTCACATGATATCTTTAAGGAGCAACGTCAGGGGAGGCCTTCGCGACATATCCTTCCCTCTCGACCGCGCGAACCGCTTGCAGGTTAAAGGGGGGGCGCCTGAGCATCGCGACTCACGGGCTCTTACTGGTCCTCCATCCCTCACCTCCTGGCCTTGTCCACGGCATCGCGACCTGGCATACCAGCGACGGCTGAGCTCGCTCGAGGGCCGGGACCCGAGGACGTAGAGCGTGAAGGGGAGTAAGGGAAAGGGGGGAGAGGCTCGCGAGGATCCTGTCCGGCAACTCCTTAGCTGCCGACGCGCGGACCTGGCGCCGCGCCAAGGAGAGGCTTCAGACTCCCGAGATAAGTCATCCTTCGGAGCTACTAACTATCGCAACACCAACCTTGCACCTAATGCAGCTCCGTGTTGGCAAAGTTGCGCTCCTTTCTCACCAAACGATGGCTACTTGAGCGCTAAAGGGGACCTCTTGAGCATCACGACTTAGGGGCTCTTACTGGACCTCGGGCCGCTCACCTCCTGGCCTTGACCACGGCATCGCAACCTGGCATACCAGCAACGGCTGAAGCTTGCCTTGGGGCTGGGACCTGTCGGCATAGACCATCGAGCCCTTGCGAGGTTTGAAAGGAGGAACTAAGCTAAGGCGGGACGAGCATCTCACACTGCTTCGCGATAAGAATCATATTAACAAAAGGAACTACAGACACCTTACAAGCCCCCACGGGGTGTGTTCTTTGCTCCTCGCAGGGACAAAAGACGCGTATCCTGAGGAGTCCTAACTACAGGGACCATGACGGTAGACACCATCATCAACAGTGGGCCGCGCAAGGCCAGCGCCAACCTCATCCAGACCAGCTGCGTCGACTGCCGGGTGCGCCGGCCCTACTTCGGGCACGGCGCGAGCTCGGGGGCTCGTAGCTGTCGTCGCTTGTCGCCGGGGTCAAGAAGAGTCCGGAAGAGTCGCTGGACCCTCCGGTACGTCCGCTGCCATCAGAGGAGCTGCTAGAAGGGTGGGTGGCAGGCCTGGTCCTCGCCGCTCCAGAGCTTCGGCCGCTGCCCCTGGGGCAGCACTCCAGCCGGCGCCCATCTTCGTCGAAGACCTTGAAGAGCATCAAGGAGGCGCCATCACAATCCACGTGGATCACGAGGGCCCCCTCCAATCGGCAGATCCGGGCGATCTCACCCCAACCTCGTGTCATGAAGACCTTGCCTGGAGTAACAACCTCAACATCCGCTTTGGTCGCAGGATTCTGGCAGTCGGTGTGCTGCAGCCAGAGCCTGAAAGGCCCCCTTGGCGGAATCTCGAAGGTGAAGGAAGGAGGAAGGTGAATCCAATATCAAGGAGGCATGGAGGCATGAAGCACAAGCTTGCGGGAGGAGTCCTCAACGTGAACCCCGGGAGGAATGACGCGCACCGCTGTGATCCGCCGACAGCGACGGCGCCTCTGGCGGTGCTGCTCGGCGCCTACGCCTTTGGGACCCTCGATCCGGGTGTACAATGGCAATGGGAATCTAGGAGGCGGCCTCTCAAGCCATGGCCTCGACACCTCCTTTCGGTCACCCCCCTCTCCGCGGCGAGGGACGAGCCGTTTCTTCGGCGGAAGCGGGGAAGGACCCTCTCGAGTGGTTTTCCCCTTCTCCTCGGTAGAAAACCATCGGATCAGTGCCATTGGCGTATGGTGGAGCAAGGGTGGACAAGGAGACAGAGAGCAGCAGGAGAGGATGGACTGGAAAGGCTCTCGCCATTCCGTACATATAGTCGATGGAGGCCAACCGTCGGCCTCCACGATCACAGGCAATCATGACCCGCTTTGCATGCAGGGACTTGTTGATTCGTGCAGTTGCCGAGGCATCGTGGGAAGCGGGGACGCCCACGTCCAATCAACCGCCACACGGCGCCCAAGGCCGCAGGCTGTTGGGGCCCGCGGCGCTTCGCACTTGCCCCTTCACTTCTCGACTAAGCCAAGTCCAGGCGCGCCTTGGGCCCGGGGGCTAGTGTGGGCGTCCTGGGAATGGGGGTACCCAGACTTGCCTGCCTGCGGCCTGCGGCGTGGCTCAAGGAGTGGCCCAGTATGGCCCATCTTCATCAACACAAGCTCAAGACCCTCGCGAGGGGCCAAGCCTCGCGGGTCGGACGACAGGAAGCTTCCTCAGGCATGGCCTCATCAGGCTGGCTCGCAAGGAGGCGGAGAGATCATGGTGGGGTTCCTCACGAGGTGCCCGTGATGCCAGCCATGACGACCCAAGCCAGGCGGGCGCCGGCCTGCGCATAGTCCTTGTTTCCTCTTTGGTGCAAAGGGAGCAAGTGCAGGCAAGAGTATCAAGCAAAGGCAACCATTTCGGTGCAGCAAGACCAAGACCAGCAGAACGGCAGGATGGAGGTCATCGTGGAGCCCAAGCCGGCGTCACCGCCAGAGTCTTTGGCAAGCAAGGACCGACTTTAGTCAGGATAGGTGTACTAGATGTTCCCCTTCAATATGGCCAATTGTTGGCACCCTTCCCGCTCAATATTTGGGAAGAGGCCCAGGGCCTCTCTCTATAAGTAGGGCTAGCCACCATAGTATAGAGGCATCTGAAGATCGAGAGGTTGAACCCTTGCCAAAACCACCAACCCAAGAACACCCCTCGCGAGGTAGTTCTTCCTTGTATTTTTCATCATCAGCCCCAGAGGCAATCCACCACACCAGAAACTAGAGTAGGGTATTACACCACAATGGTGGCCCGAACTAGTATAAACCTCGTGTCCCTTGTGTTGTTCTTCGTGTAGTTTAGATCCTTGCAAGGCAATGAGACACAGGTAGGTAGGAGGTGCGATCTCCGCATGCACCCCAGACTTCGAACCTAGAGGGTCTACCGGAACCCGAAATCCGACAGTATGTATTCATTTGAAAGTATTATTAAGCGTTTTTGCTCTATCATTATAGATGTTGATGCTCAATGTTCAAGTAGCTTAATCCAGGTTTTCCATTGGAAAACACCTTTCAAATAACCCTATATGATTTTCAGAAATTCTACATCATTTCTGATCAACAATATGTCAACAACATATACTCATCAGAAATTCTATAGTGCTCCCACTCACTTCTTTGGAAATACAAGTTTCTCATAAACTTTGCACAAACCCAAAATCTTTGATCATCTCGTCAAAGTGTGTATTCCATCTCCGAGATGCTTACTCCAGTCCTCAGAAGGATTGCTAGAGTTTTGCATACTTGTTAGCATCTTTTAGGATTGACAAAACCTTCTGGTTGCATCACATACAACCTTTCCTCAAGGAAATCGTCGAGGAAACAATGTTTTGACATCCTATCTGCAAGATTTCATAAATAATGCAGTAACTCCTAATATAATTCCAACAGACTCTTAGCATCGCTACGAGTGAGAAAATCTCATCGTAGTCAACTCTTTGAACTTGTCGGAAAACATCTTAGTGACAAGTCGAGCTTTCTTAATGGTGACAGTTACCATCATTGTCCGTCTTCCTTCTAAAATCCATCTCTACAAAATAGCCCTACGACCATCAAGTAGTTCTTCCAAAGTCTATACTTTGTTTTCATACATGAATCCTCTCTCGGATTTTATGGCCTCGAGCCATTCATCGGAATCCGGGCCCATCATCGCTTCTCCATAGCTCGTAGGTTCATCGTTGTCTAGCAACATGAGCTCCAACACAGGATTACGTACCATTATGAAGTAGTACACATCCTTGTCAACCTATGAGGTTTGGTAGTGAATTGATCCGAAGCTTCATGATCACTATCATCAGCTTCCACTTCAATTGGTGTAGGTGCCACAGGAACAACTTCATGTACCCTGCTACACTCTAGTTGAAGTGACGGTTCAATAACCTTGTCAAGTTTCCACCATCCTCCCACTCAATTCTTTCGATAGAAACTTTTCCTCGAGAAAGGGCCCGTTTTAGAAACAATCACTTTTGCTTCCGGATCTGAAATAGGAGGTATACCCAACTGTTTTTGGGTGACCTATGAAGATGGATTTATCCGTTTTGGGTTCGAGCTTATCAGGATGAAACTTTTCACATAAGTGTCTGTGGGGACCCCGACTCATAAGTCGAGATCACCGAATGCACGTGTACAGTGATCCTAGAGATCAATGCTCGCTGAACACACAGAAGCTGAATAACAAGAGTCTTACATCCATACATACCGTCTTACACAAATTATGACCATTATGGTCAAGTCTTACATTGATAAAGCCTTAAGGGCTGAACATCAAATGAAACACAAACAGCGGAAATCTTCGTCGATAAGTAGAACCCATGCCATCTGCCTTAACCCTACAGGGATTCTGATTGGGAAACGTCCTAGTTCGCATATTCGTCTCCAAAGAACTCTTCTTCGAACTCCGGTTCTTCCATGCCTGGTCAATTAAATAACCAGTGGCAAGCCAATGAGTACTTTGAATGTACTCGCAAGCAACCCATGTTTTGGTTCAAGATACAACAATGCATGATATAGGTAAATTTTTGCAGAAAGCTAGTTTTGAGTGCAATAACATGTTCAACAACTTGTAAGACATGCATCAAGAGAATTCAAGTAACCATGATGACAGGTTACAGATTTCAACATAAATAGAGTGGGCACCAACCCAACTCAATCATGTCAAGTCCTTTGACTTGACCCAAGTAGTTTTATCAACTCACACACACGATTGTAAAACTCTGGACATAGTTTAAGCAGCACCGCCCAACTGTCCTTGACCATGGACATGGCTATTCGAATAGTTTTACACTCTGCAGAGGTTGCACACTTTACCCACAAGATCCGGGGAACTTCCGTGTCATCCACGACCCGCGATACCTCAAGTACCCGGGGTAAGCACCCGATAACTATCTTTCCCTAGACGACACTAACAAGGAGTCCACTCGTTGTTCGGTATCCTCACGATGTACATCATACGAGACTCACTCGAGATTGTAACATCTGAGAGGGGACACAACGGTGTGTCCGGTGCCCTGTGAAAACAGTCATGGCCGTCCTACCTGGCATGACCCCGTCCCGAGAGAGAGCACCAACTCTCCCCCGTCACTAGTAATGTAGGCTCCAAGCTAGTATCGGCCTAGGTAATCAATAATGCCCTTTCCCATATAAGGGTAGAGTGGTTGCGCATGTAAGGTTGGGACAATCGACAAATCTTAAATCTAATCCGTTTTCAAAAACAACACACACACTTGCCTCGGTACACCACTTCGTCATCAAGTGGTTACCCATCTCACCATCTCCTTCGGGCATAAGTGGCACCCGATGGGGTTTTCGAAAAGTCTTTTGAAAATACTTTGTCTCCACCATGCATATACCCGTCCCTTTTTGCGTAGCATCTACTTTAGCATCCTATCTACTCCCACCGGCATAACCCTCATAAGAAGGTAGGGTCATGCACAATGCAAGAATCAACGAGGAAGTACAGTGGCAAACCATCAAAGTGGTTACCACCTCATCATGATTCCGTTGCAACAACAATATGGTGCCATATGACATGCATAAAAAGGGTTTCATAGACATGGTCAAAGGGCTCCTTGCCTGGCTCAACAAAGTCTTCTGGGTCTTCAAAGTCTTCTGGTCCAACTCCGTCGTCAGCAACGCAATCTATCATCGCAAAATAATAATGAGAAAAAAATAAGGCAATAATAAAACAGAAAAACCAAAGTGCTCAAAAAAATGTCAACTCATTTTTGTTAAATACTAGGGTGAAAACTAAGAAGGTGAAAATTCCTAGTTTTGGATTTGGAGCAGCAGAATAGGATAAATGGATTTAGAAAGGTATATTTAAATGCTTAAAATCACATTTAAATATTTACAGTGAAGAAAAGGTTGTTGGATTTGAATGAAAGTTGCACCATTAAATAGGTGGGATTTTTACAAGAATTTAGGAACTGGAATTATTTCATTTGGACAAATATTTTATCCTGTGGGATTTTTGGAAGGGTGACAGAACAAGAAAAAGGAAAAAGGGCTCTGTGCCTGCTGGGCCAGAACAGCCGCAGCGCAGCAGGCCCAGCCAGAGAGGCGGCCCAGTGCACTGGTGCACGCGCGCGCACCAGGTTTAAACCTGACGGGCGGGGCACAGGCGTCAGCGAGAGAGAGAGGAGCGATGGAGGGGAGAGGCTGACAGGCGGGGCCCGCCTGTCATCCCTAACCTCGAGTCCAGACGGCTGGCGAGCTCACCGGCGATGATGCAGGGAACGGCGAGGTCGGGCGAGGGCACAGATGGGCTCAGCGTCGTCTCGCCGTTCGGGTCGTGGTGGTTGCGGTCGCCGGGGTATCCTGGTTCGCCGGCGACGAGGTCACGCGGCGGAGGAGCCTCGAGCATCATCGTTTCCGGCCATTTCCGGCTGCTACAGAGAGGGGAAACAAGGGGGAAAGGATCAGAGGGCTGTAGGGGTTCTAGATCGAGAGGAAAGAGGGCCGGGGACGGCCTCTACCTCGCGAACTCCGGCGAGCCGAAGCGTCGGAGCTCGAGCTCGATCTCGAGCTCGGGCGGCTCTAGAGACGAACTGGGGGTGCATGGGGATGTTTTGGGGAGTGGTATCGCGAGTGGTGAGGATAGGAGGGCTCGGGGAGGCCCTTAAATAGGCGAACGGTGGGGTGCCGTGGACCCGTGCACCGGCGAGCTCCTGCTCGTTGCCACAGGGCTCGGGAGGAGCTGGCGCCGTGTCTGGAGTGTTGCTGGGCGTGGACTACACCGAGGGGAGCTAAGGGAGAGAGCGGGGAGGGTCAGAGATGTCGCGCGTGTGAGGCTGCCCATTGGAGCTCTCGGGCGGCCGGCGCGCGTGCGAGCTGAGGCGAGAGGAGGGAAAGGGAGGAGGGGGACCACACTGTGGCGTGTTGAGGACGTCGAGGAGCATCGTCGGGTGCGCTGGGGAGGCCCGAGGTGCCGGGGGCGGTTGGAAGGGGGCGGCTACAGTGCGAGAGCGCACTATAGCGCGCTCCAGAGCGCCCAAATAGCCGGCATGGCCATTTTCTATGCATGTGCTCACGGCCAAAGGTGTCTGGTAGCTCTAGGAGGGAGTAAAGAAGTAGGAGATGGCCTTGGATGCCCTGGGTGGCCAGTAGGAGAAGGGAGAGGTAGAAGAAGAGGGAGAAATGGGCTGTGCAGTGAGAGAAATGGGGTTTTACCCATCCAATAATTGAGCTGTTGGTTTGACATTGTTACTGGGGTGAAAGGGGGAATAAGAGGGGTTGTGGTAAAAAGTGGAGCTCATGGAGATTAGTGGAAGAGCCGGAAATAGGGTTTTTAGTAAACATGCAGAAGGTGTTTGATATGGTTTTGGGGTACTTGCACTAATTTACTTCTTGTGGCGCTTGGCAGGAGTGTTTGTCATGACAAAATGATAGGGAAAAAGGAAGATGAGCTCATTTGGAAGAGTTTTCTAATGAAACTTTGGCAAACCCTAGAAATTAGCATAAATGAACTTGTGTAGATCTAGTTGAGCAAATCGCTTCTCCTTGATGCACCACTTTCTATAGTGGCCTCATTTAGACATGTGAACATGCTCACCAAAGTTGGGGTCAAGGAGAGAAAGTTGGTAGTACAAAGTTGTTCAAATTTGATTCTGGTCAAAGAGGGTTTTGGGGCATTTTGGTGAACCAAAATGACTTTAATTGACATGAGGCTTTGCAAGGTGATCACAATATGCATTTGTGACTTGCTGGAATTTTCTTGGATTTTTGTGAAGACATTTCCTGTAGAAATATTTCAAATCCTTGAACTGGGCAGAAATGGTTTTGGGAGGTTTTGTCCAATATTTTGAACATGACGATGTGTTGAAACTCTTATATATGGGAAATATATGCCCACTGAGTTTCCCTGATTTTTTTCAAATATTTGTAAAACAATAAAATAATTTTTCCCTATTAAAGACCATTTCTGGCCTTAAGAAAAAGCTTTTAAATAAAATAGGAAAATAACTTTTAAAATTATATTTTTGTGGTTTATGGGAGTCCTATATCTAATAGGTCTCAAATATACTCTTTGAAATAATTTTCACACCCCAAATCAAGTACTTGCAGTGCAAACCTCAATTTAGGGGGTTTTGGAAAACTAATTTTAGAAAATACTTTTTGGCCAAATAATTTTTGTAAGAAAATACTATATTGCTCTATACACATGGCATGATCATTGGGCAGAAGTTTGTGGCAAGGAGATGAAGTATATAAGGTGGAGTTGTGTTGACTTTAAAGAACACTTAAAAATCACAGAGAGAAAACCAACTCCAAATAAAAGCCAAATAATGCAAAAGTTTTTGTTGGTCCAAATTTTCATGCTTTAACAATGCAAATGAAATGTTACAAAAAGCAGGGTGTGACAATGTCGCAACCCCAAACTTTGAAGAAATGACAGCTTAGGTTTCTCTAAACCATAGTTCATACGGTGTCATCTCAACGGAATTACGTGGTGCCCTATTTATTGTGAATGCGGTTGTCTCTAATGCCTAACCCATGAACGATAGTGGTAATTCGATAAGAGACATCATGGTATGCCCCATATCCAATAGGGTGCATCTATGATGTTCGGAAACACCATCACACTATGGTGTTCCAGGCGGTGTTAGTTTTGAAACAATTTCCACAATGTCTCAATTATGTACCAAACTCGCAACTCAGATATTCATCTCTATGATCATATCATATACATTTTATCCTCTTGTCACGAAGATCTTCAACTTCACTCTGAAATTACTTGAACCTTTCAATAATTCAGACTTGTGCTTCATCTAAATATAATCAACATCTACTCAAATCATCTGTGAAGTAAGAACATAACGATATCCACTGCATGCCTCAGCACTCATTGGACTACACACATCAAAATGTGTTACTTCCAACAAGTTGCTTTCTTGTTCCATCTTACTGAAAATGAGGCTTTTCAGTCATCTTGCCCATGTGGTATGATTTGCATGTCTCAAGTGATTCAAAATCAAGTGAGTCCAAACGATCCATCTGCATGGAGTTTCTTCATGCTTACTTACCAATGGACATGGTTCGCATGTCTCAAACTTTTCAAAAAACGAGTGAGTCTAAAGATCCATCAACATGGAGCTTCTTCATGCGTTTTATACCAATATGACTTACATGGCAGTACCACAAGTAGGTGGTACTATCATTACTATCTTATATCTTTTGGCATGAACATGTGTATCACTACGATCGAGATTCAATAAACCATTCATTTTAGGTGCAAGACAATTGAAGGTATTTTTCAAATAAACCGAGTAACCATTATTCTCCTTAAATGAATTACCATATTGCGATAGACATAATCCAATCATGTCTATGATCAACGCAAACACCAAATAACAATTATTTAGGTTTAACACCGATCCCGATGGTAGAGGGAGCGTGCGATGTTTGATCACATCAACCTTGGAAATAATTCCAACACATATTGTCACCTCGCCTTTAGCTAGTCTCCGTTTATTCCGTAGCCTTTTATTTCGAGTTACTAACACTTAGCAACTCAACCGGTATCTATTACCATGGTGCTACTAGGAGTACTAGTAGAGTACACATTAATATAATGTATATCCAATATACTTCTGTCAACCTTGCCTGCCTTCTTATCTACCAAGTATCTAGGGTAATTCTGCTCCAGTGACTGTTCCCCTTTTTACAGAAGCACTTGGTCTCGGGTTTGGGTTCAACCTTGGGTTTCTTCACTAGAGCAGTAGCTGATTTGCCGTTTCATGAAGTATCCCTTCTTGCCCTTGCCCTTCTTGAAACTAGTGGTTTCACTAACCATCAACAATTGATGCTCCTTCTTGATTTCTACTTTCGCGGTGTCAAACATTGCGAATATTTCAAGGATCATCAAATCTATCCCTGATATGTTATAGTTCATCACGAAGCTCTAGTAGCTTGGTGGCAATGACTTTGGAGAAACATCACTATCTCATCTGGAAGATTAACTCCCATTCGATTCAAGTGATTGTTGTACCCAGACAATCTGAGTACAAGCTCAATGATTGAGCTTTTCTCCCTTAGTTTGTAGGCTAAGAAACTCGTCGGAGGTCTCATACCTCTTGACGTGGGTACGAGCCTGAAATCCCAATTTCAGCCCTTGAAACATCTCATATGCGACATTTCAAAAAAACGTCTTCGGTGCCACAATTCTAAACCGTTTAACATTACTGAACTATCATGTAGTCATCAAAACGTGTATGTCAGATGTTCGCAACATCCACAGATGACGTTCGAGGTTCAGAACACCGAGCGGTGCATTAAGGACATAAGCCTTCTGCGCAGCAATGAGGGCAATCCTCAGTTTACGGACCCAGTCCGCATAATTGCTACTATCAACTTTCAACTATATTTTCTCTAGGAACATATCTAAACAGTAGAACTAAAGCGCGAGCTTACGACATAATTTGTAAAGACCTTTTTGACTATTTTCATGATAATTAAGTTCATCTAATCACATTATTTGATGAACTCCCACTCAAATAGACATCCCTCTAGTCATCTAAGTGATACATGATCCGAGTCAACTAGGCCGTGTTCGATCATCACGTGAGACAAACTAGTCATCATCGGTGAACATCTTCATGTTTATCGTATCTACTATATGACTCATGTTCGACCTTTCGGTCTCTTGTGTCCCGAGGCCATGTCTGTACATGCTAGGCTCGTCAAGTCAACCTAAGTGTTTCACGTGTGTAAATCTGGCTTACACCCGTTGTATGTGAACGTTAAAATCTATCACACCCGATCATCACGTGGTGCTTCGAAGCAACGATCTTTCGCAATGGTGCACAGTTAGGGGGAACACTTTCTTGAAATTATTATGAGGGATCATCTTATTTACTACCGTTGTTCTAAGCAAATAAGATGCATAAACATGATAAACATCACATGCAATCAAATAGTGACATGATATGGCCAATATCATTTTGCTCCTTTTTATCTCCATCTTCGGGGCTCCATGATCATCATCGTCACCGGCATGACACCATGATCTTCATCATCATGATCTCCATCAACGTGTCTCCATGAAGTTCTCTCGCCAACTATTACTTCTACTACTATGGCTAATGGTTTAGCAATGAAGTAATTACATGGCGTTATTCAGTGACACACAGGTCATACAATAAATATAGACAACTCCTATGGCTCCTGCCGGTTGTCATACTCATCGACATGCAAGTCGTGATTCCTATTACAAGAATATGATCAATCTCATACATCACATATATTTCATTCATCACATCCTTTTTGGCCATATCACATCACGCGGCATATGCTGCAAAAACAAGTTAGACGTCCTCTAATTTGTTGTTGCAAGTTTTTACGTGGCTGCTGTCATGGTTCTAAGTCTGATAGTAGTGTAGGGGGTAGGAATGGAGAGGCAAGATCCTAGCTATGGAGTAGTTTTATACGCAAGGGATTTACAAGTTCAAGCCCTTCTCGGAGGAAGTAACAGCCCTACGTCTCGGAGCCCGGAGGCGATCGACTGGATTATGTGTGTATGAGTTACAGGGGTGCGAACACTTTACACTGAGGAGGGGGTGGCTTATATAGAGTTCGCCAGACCCCTCCGGCCCTCGGTTATGTAGGGTTTAAGGTACATTAAGATCGGGCATTACTGATCGCCACAAATAAAGTGCAATGATGACCATAAAAGCTACTTAACGACCGACCGTTTGCATACAGAGTGACTTTAGATCTTCTGGCTGTCGAGTGGTTGGCTTCATGGTCGAGTGTCTTCGAGTATGTCGAGTGGAACACTTCTGAGTCGATTGACAGGTGGTTTCTTCTAGAGATGTCCTCAGGGAGGGTAGTTTGGACAGGTCCATGACGCTACCCTAGATACATGGCTTCATCATTAGCCCCTGAATGGATCGAGGTTTGAGTGGGGAAGGAGTTGAGAACTCTTCCGACCTATTTTTCGTGACATGAGTATATCTTGTTCTGGATCCATGGACCTAAATAACGACACTAACTTCTTTTTCGGTCGCCTTGATCCATTCTTGGTTTCACTCGAGTGAATTTCTTTTACTTGAAAAGCTCCGAGTGACGGTGTGGAGGAGATCCTCCGTCTGACAAGTTGTTCTGCTGCTCGCGGATCTTGCGGGATTCAAATTTTGGGAAGCGCGCGGGGCGGAGGAGGTCGCAGTAATCGGACGGGATAGGGCGGGGACGCCTCGATCTCCGTGCCACCTTTTTCGCCACGTATCGCGCGCGTGACTGTTGTGGGATTTGACAAGATCGCCTGGGCCTACAGGTCAGTCACTCGGAAGCAACTCCATATAAGTCGCTGGCCCAGGGCTTTTGAACAGTGCGCCTTCATTTTTCCCCTTTCCTCTCGAATTCCTCCGCCACCTCTGCTCTCGCCCTGGTGCCATCGGTCCGTTCGAGCTTCGTCTGCGGTGATGGTGAAGGAGAAGACGGCGGCCCTGGAGCGCGTGAAGAAGGCGACGACGCAGGCGAAGGCGAAGAAGTCCGGCCGGGGCGGATCTTCCTCAAGGTCTGCCTTGCCGCGGGGCTAGATCCAGGGCGATTGGATGCCCTTGGTGATTCATTAGGAAGACATTGACGACCTGGTCGAGGGGGGACTCATTCTCCACAAATCTGCGTGCCTCCCGGGGAACGAGATCGAGCCACGGCCTCTCGAGGGTGAGTGTGTCCTTATCGCCAGTCACGTCGACCGCGGATTCTCCCTGCCCCCCATCCTGTTTTCCGGAGTTTCTTGAACTTTTTCGGAGTGCAACTTCATCACTTTAATCCAAATTCCATCGTGTATCTTGCTGCCTTTGTGTCTTTGTGCGAGAATTTCTTGGGTTGCCGTCCTCATTGGGGCCTCTTCAAGCACATTTTCACTTGTCGTTCTCAGTCGCTTAAGAAAGCCAAGTCGAGTGACGATAAGACGCAAGTGATTCAGATGTGCAGGGGTCTGGGGATCTAGATGAGAAGCAAAAGTTCTTTTCCAACTATGATTCTTCCTGACTCAGTCCGCGGGTGGCACTCGACCTGGTTCTACTGCAAAGACCAGCTGACCCCAGGTCAGGCGAGGTCTTACCCCTTTCTCCCTGAACCGAGCAAAAAAACCTTCTTCTCTGAAAGTAACCCCCGGAAGAGAAGGCACAAGTCAAAGTGTTGGTTGGTCGAGTGGTTCAGCTTGTCCGCGATGGGGTGACTAGTATGGATTTGCTAGAGGTCTTCCTCCGGAGACGTATCCAACCGCTCCAAGCTCGTGACCATCCGATGTGGATGTATTCGGGTCTCGAAGATACCACTCGGATTCACCTGGAGGAGGTCGACGAGGCTACGTTGGAGGGGTGGTTGTCAAGCATCACAGGGAACAAAGATAACCCCCGAGGAGCCAGGAGGATTCCTCCACTCAACCAACCGTATGAAGTAGATCAGGTCCGATTCTCCATCTCTGACTGTGGTCTTGCTTTCTTCATTTTGTTTGCTTAAAATCAATCGACTGACTTTTGTCTTGTTTGTTGTCTTCTAGACCATTACTGACATGTACTCGATGCCCAACGGGGCGCAAGAACAGACCGAGGAGGAGAAGGCGAGCGGAGGTGAAAGTGGGGAGGAGTGGCAATCTGATAGTGAGGGGGAAGAGGATGATGATGGCTCCAGTGATGAGGAGGAGGAGGAAGTCGATCCTCCTCACACGGAAAGGCGATCCAAGCTTATCCACGACCCCGTGAGCGAGCGTGGCAAAGCGGCCGCGCCTGTTGGGCAGTCGTCAAAACACCCTCGGACGGCTTCTCCGGCGCCGACTGAAAAAGCGCCAAAGCATCCACGGGCGGCGTCATCAAAGCCGCCCAAGGCCTTGCCCAAGATGAGAGTGACCATTCCAACCATTTCCAGGTAATAGCAAAACTTGTGTTTTCTCGTTTAGCATGGACAGACTCTTGGTCGACTCATTGAATAACCGACTGGTTTCTGAAATCTGCAGTGCTGCTACATCCGAGACCTCCGCCAGGAATGAAGACCAGGAAATGGAAAATGCTGTCACTTCCAACCTTGGTACGATTTCTACAGTTTCAATTTTGGTCGATTGGATTTTCGTTTTTAACTTTGGATTTTTCCTATAGCTCCTCCTCATGTTATTAATCTCCCTGATGATGACGATGAGGTGCCACTGAGGGCGAGGAGGAATAAAAAGGCGCCGGATGGCAAGACTACTCAGATTGCATCAGTGCCTGAGACATCGGTTCAAGAGGGTGGCGATGTCACTCGGCATTCCGTGTCCTTCGCTGTGCCGCTGACGAGTGTCCGACCTTCGTCGTTGACTGCTGACCCGCCCTCCCTTTTTGCCACACACCACGTCCCAGAGGACCAAGTGGGTGCTGCTAAGGAGACTATACACCAGGCGGGGATCATGATGGAGCAGGTGAAGGCGATCCGGGAAGCCAGCCAAGCGGCCTATGATGCTAGGTCAGCCCTTCAGAGCAACGTCCACGTTAGTTGGTCACCGCTTGTTCTATTAGGATATGCTATCTGAAGACTTTTCTCTGAAGATCTTTGTATCTGTACACCCACTGGGTGTGTCTATTGAATTTTTGGATCGGTGGGGACACGCTGAGTGCACCCACTCAGTGTAGTCCCCGAGACTATGGTGGACTGCTGGCAGTCGACTGTAGTCTTTGTATTTTGAATTTCTCTCTAACTTCTTCATTCGGTCTGGTCGGACCATGTCGAATGGAATCTTGGAACCAGTGGGGGCACGCTGAGTGCACCCACTGGGTGTGGTCCCCGAGACCATGGTCGACTGCTGGCTGTCGACTAAGGTCTGAAGAACCTGTGTTTTGTTTGGACGATCATGATGAGACCGTGGCTGACTGCTGGTAGTTAGCTATGGTTTTAGGATCATAACCTCTTTGTCTCTTTCGGTCGACTGATCGGATTAAGTCGGTAGAACCAGTGGGGGCACGCTGAGTGCACCCACTGGGTGTAGTCCCCGAGACTACTGTCGAATATTTTGATTCGGCTGTAGTCTTCGAAATGTTACGATTTTTCTCTTAGTCACTCGGAAGCAACCTATCTTTGACGTCTGTCGACTGACCCTCGCAGAAATCTTGCGAGCTTGTGACTCGCTATACTAAAGTGGAAAACAAACAGATCCAGATCGACCTTGACTTGAAGCTTGTTCAGGAGAACTTTCAAAAGGCGAAAGACGAAGCAAGAGGTACGACTGGTGAGAATTTGACGACTGTCTTTATCCTTCGGCCCATTCCTGATTCTGATCTCATTGTCATTTTGCAGATAAAATGAAGGAGGCTCTGAAGAAGAAGGACCATGACCTTGCCGAGGCGCAGAAGGCGGCTTTGGACAAAACGAAGCTTGCGGAAGAAAAACTGGCTTTAGTCGGAAAACTTGAGGAGGAGAACGCCAATCTGAAAGTTGCTCTCGACGCGGCCAACAAGGAGGTCAGTCGTCTGAAGAATGATAAGATAGCTCTGAGTGACAAGGCTAGTGAACTGGTGGGGAAGAG